>NC_060081.1:64813741-65116836 GCF_922984935.1 Meles meles | reverse complement strand
AGACAATGGACTCTGAAAAACAACCTGAGGGTTTTGAAGGGGCGGGGGGTGGGAGGTTGGGGAAACCAGGTGGTGGGTAATAGGGAGGGCATGTATTGCATGGAGCACTGGGTGTGGTGCAAAAACAATGAATACTGTTACACTGAAAAGAAGTTTAAAAAAAGGGGGGGGGGAGGCCCCTGCACTGAGAGCAGCCAGATGGCTGGAGTATTGGGAGTGACCAGATGTAGGCAGGCGTGGGGGGCGGTGGGCGGTGAGGCCAAGGCATTGGGCAGGAGCCAGAACAAGGAGCTCTGGCTCTGTAGCACTGGCTGTGGGAGGCAGAGCCCTTCCCCAGCCCCCACGCTCCCAGCGGAGCAAGTTCCCCGTGCTAAACTGTTAGTAGGTAGGGGGATCTGCAGAGCAGGCCAAAAGAAAGCTAGTAAGTGGTTGGAGTGTTTCTTTTTGAAGTCTCTGTCGCTGCAGATAGGAACTAAGTTGTACGATTTTGATTACACCCAGAAGGGAGGCATCCACCTTCCCTGTCCCCATGTCACCTCTGCCTCCCCCACCACACCCACCCATGAAACTCTGATGCAATAGTCATTTCTTGTGTTTACCAGATTTAGAGACAAGAGGGATTTGGGCAGAGTGGCATGTGAAAGCAAATGTGAGGGAGACTCTGCTCTCTTTCACCCAGACTGATGTTTCTCTTCTTCCTGAGGATACAAGCAGACTGCATTTCCCAGCTCTCCCTGCCATTAAGTGTAGCCACAGGAAGTAGACGGTATCCGTGCTTTGCCCAATCCCCTTGGATTCTAGTTACTATTCCTGCACGTCCATCCACCTGTTTCAGAGTGCCCTGATTCCAGGGGTTTCCTCCTGTTCCTTTCTTTGGAAGCCTGTCATTGGTTAACAGAGCGCTGTACTTGTCAAGCCAGAAATGCCTGGGGGTTCACGTGACCCCATGGGAAGCCCTTAGCCAGTGTACAAAAGCCTGGACTCCTTGTCTTGAAATAGGACCTACTCTAAGGCTTAATTTACACTCCAGAAGCCCCTCTCCCAAACACTGCAATTTGGAGGACTTTGTCTGAAATGACACTCATGCTTATCCTCATCCCCTTTGCATTCCTATCTGCTTCTCTACAGGTTCTCACTTCCTAAAGAAATCAGGGCCCGCCTCCCGGGGAGCCCAACCTAAGACACCACATGCCTGCATTGTAGCCAGTGGAAAACAAGAAGAGGTACAATTTCCTGGCCTTGCTTAAAAACCCAACTGTGCTCCTCCATGCGCTTCTCCCTTTAGGCTGATGGGTATTGAAAGAGGGTAACCTTGGAAGATACTGAGTCATAATGGCAGAAGCTAGAACAGCCTAGATCCTTGAATCACTGCATGGAAGAAAGACAGGGGTCAACCCAGAACACTGAACAATAAATTGAGAAAGAAACTTGTACTGTGCTAAGTCACTGAAGTATCTATTCATATTTATCATGGCAGCTAGTGTCACCCACACTAAAATAGAAAGTCAATTTATTCTAACCCTCAGTGAAGTTTAGAGTGGATGAAAGACTGGTGAGGAGACCGTTACACTCCCCCCAGGTAGGGCCCTAGTGAGTCCAAGCAAGCTGGACCCGAGCACTGCAGACACCTGTTACAAAGTGACAGGATCCAAGGCCTCTTCCATCAGGACCAGAATTCCTAGAAGACACCTCTGCATAAATTCACAGCACCCATGCAATAAAGACAGAAGATACTATTAATATATAAGTATTTATAATGGTTGGTTCTCCCCCTGGAGTCTAAGGAACAAAGATTCTTGCTTTCTGAGATTATCCCTGAGAACTCCTTTGTTGAGGACAATCTGGATAACAGGCCAGCAAGAGAAAATAGTAGTAGAAATCAGAAGGGCTAAAACGATATACATGAAAAAGAACCAAGACAGTACAGCTGGAATGTCAGAAGAGAAATAGAGAATCTGTGTGAGCTGGGAGTTAGGAAGAGTCGAAGAGTTAGGAGTGAATGTAAGAATAAGAAAGAAGGTTTTGGGGCATCTGGGTGGCTCAGTGGGTTAAATCCTCTGCCTTCAGCTCAGGTCATGATCCCCGGGTCCTGGGATCGAGCTCCACATTGGGCTCTTTGCCCAGCAGGTAGCCTGCTTCTCCCTCTCTCTCTGCCTGCCTCTCTGTCTACTTGTGATCACTGTCTGTCAAATAAATAAATAAAATCTTAAAAAAAAAAAGAAAGAAGTTTTTGTAGGAGCAGCTGCCCTTTGGGTAGAAGGTGGTGGGTCAAATTGGCAGTGATCTGGAGAGAGCAATTTTTGTGATGCCTTCTCTGTAATAAGGATATCCTCCATCTTTGGCGTGTCCTTAAGAACCTAAGTATAGACTTGAAATACAATTAATTTTTGGTTCCTGGAATGTTCCTGGGAACGTAACACCATGAGAGACTGGTCCATTTGGAACCCTGGGATATATTAGGATTATACCTGTAACTACTTCCAGGGATCTCCAGGGTTTTATAGCCAAGTCCAGAACCCTTTGCATCTCCATTCCCATGATTTAAGGAACACTTAAAATATCTTAGCCCCAACAAACTTCTTAAATCTCTACCAGGAAAATTTGCCACTGCCTTTTATCATCTGATTCTGTGCTCCCCTAGAGGTCTGCTGTGCCTTTAGCACGTAGTTTTATTATCTATGAGTCAAGTTAACTGATACGATGTTTGATTTTTCAACCTGATTGTAAAATCTTTGCAGATGAGTATTGGCTTTTTATCCTTACGGCATCTGTCCTGTACTCAATAAATGCAAAGATTTCAGTCTTGTTCATCACTCTTTCTGTGTGTGTGTGTGTCTTTCTAGCACCTTTGAGATTACCTGACTGATGGTAGATGATTAGTAAATGTTTGTTAAATGAATAAGTGAAATAATCAATCATACTCATTACATTTGAATTGATAACAATTACAGTCAAGCAGGTCATAACATTGTCTCATTGCTGCTTGAGTATTTCCACTAACGTTCACCTTTGCAATTAAATTTTCCCTGTACTTACAGATGGGACCTGTCTCATACCCAGCCAACCTCACCTGAGAAAGTCAAAGACTGGGAAACAAAGCTGGAGCTGGATATACCTTATCTACTTCGTGGATGGCTAGAAAAGCCTCAGTTCCAAATATCCAAAAGGGTACAAAACCCCTTTTAGCCCAAGGAAAATAGTACCCATATTTTGGGCTCACAAATGACACTCTTCTTGCTTCATGTAAGGGACAAAACACAGGCCATACAAACCCATCCCTCTGATGGCTTTGCTGAGGTTACGCGAAGTCTCAGTTCCCTCCTTGGTAAAACAGGCATGACAACACCTGCCTTACAGAACGATTGTGAAGATTAACAGAACGATCTAGGCAAACTCCCAACACAATGTAAGTAAGTGACACAGTAGCGGCTCCAAGAACACTTGCTTCCTTCCTGGATGATGACACACACACAATAGAGATAGAAAGAAGAAAACCCATTCTGACATCTTCTGGGTGCTACAAAGAAGGATCTACAGGTCTTTTATGTCCTTTACATTCATCTGAGGGAGAACAGGGTCATGCAGAATCTCACTGGCCAAAACGAAGTCTCCTCAGCAGCTCACTCCTTCACGAGTTAGTGTTGAAGACATAACGTTGCCAAGGGGGGGGAAGTGGTGGGTTGATCCCCTCGTGCTGTAAGCCTGTCTCCTCAGACGAGGATGAAATGAGAACTTTGTCCGTTTACCTCAGCTGGACAATGCACAATTGTGTTTCAGTGTGTAACAGAAGAGAAACACGCCATTTCTAATTTTTTTTTTTTTAAGGAAATAGTGAGAGACATTTACATAGATAGCTAATAAGGGCCAAAAGTAAAATCTCTTTTATGAAAACCAATAAAAGACCAGACTTCTTTTTTGGTAATTTCCTTCCAATTGAGATGTTGCGGATAATGCTGGATGACTTCCAGTTTTGAAATGACCACCTCCCAGGGGCTGTCTCCTCACACTCCAAATGCTACAGCAACGCTTTTGAGAAACAGCTAAAACACACTCAGGTGATCTTATGCCTGAGTGAAGAATATAATTGTTACCCTAAAAAAAATCTGGTGTGTTAAAATTACATGGTATGTCCAAATGGAGCATTCTCTCAATGATATTTAAATTTTCATGGGTTTTTTACGCTTTCATAATATTTAAGTGCTTTGACTATGAGACTAAACCATTTACAAAGGCAAGTTTACTCACAGTATTTATAGCCCTTCCTACAGACCCACCTTCAAAGGTCTTAATTCTCTTTATAAACTTCATATTTCTATCAGAAAAGAGGAGATCCACAACAACAATGCAGATCATTTTAATTCAAGACCGCTCTTGAGTTAAATCATTTGGATATTTCTGAGGGAGAATCACCCAGGGACCAGAATGACCTGAATAATTACCTTCATTATTTAAAAGTCAGTTTGCTAAATCTAGCCTAAATTACCAGCCTTGGAGAGCTTTTGAAGGAGATATTTCAGAAAATCAAAACACTCAGAATATGAAATGATATTTTTTCCACTGGATTTATAGGCCCAGGTGAAGGAAAAGGTCAATGACTTAGACAACCAAAAAATCTTAGACCTGGAAGAAACCTCATGCTCAACATTTTGATAGAAACTTACAACTTATTAAAAACAACAACAGCAACTGGCAGGAACACTTCATCTTTTGATCCTAACAATCACTGTTTGAAACACAACCATAATCTCCATGTTTACAGATAAGAACCCAGAGACTGAGAGAGGGACAGGTTTGTTCAAGGTCACATGACAAATAAGTGACAAGCTGAGACTGGACCCTAGAACATCTCCCACCACATCCATCACTCCAAGTTCTGCATTGAGAACCGGCGGGCCTAAGGAGAGAAGTTCTCATGTGAGTCCCATGCTGTGATCTGTCTCAACATGGTCTGAATGTGAGAATCAATTCATGTCAATGCCCATGCCTCCATCCAAATTAAATCAGAACATCTCAGGACTGGGTCTAGAAATAAGTATTTTAAAAGTTTCCCAAGTGATTTTGATGTTCAGCAACAATCAATAATCAATACCATCAAAAAAAAAAAAAAAGTTGAAGATCATTGTCCTTGATTTTTGGATAAATAGGTCTTGGGTCTGTTTTTTTCTGTTTGTTTGTTTTGTTTGTTTTTAGCAATCACAGACAGTTTAATCAAACACATCTGGTTTCAAAATTACATCTTTTCCAGTCCTACCACCTTGCAACCTTGTGGGCTCAAGTAGGCCCTGGAAGGACTACATGGAGCCCCAGGCCTTTCCTATGAGAGTAGATGCTAATTCAGTTCTCCCCTGATCTATCTTATAAGGGAGGGGACTTGTGAACCTGAATTCTTTGTGGATTATGAGAAAGGACTAACCTGAAAAACAGGACTGAGGCTCAGGCCAAAGAGTAAGGCTAAAAATGGGAAAATTAGCTCAAGATTGGAATCCATAAAGATGGAAAGCAAACAGGTGAGTTGGGATCCTGAAAAATGGTGGATTAAAATAATCTGACAACTTTCAGGCTAACAATTCTGAGAAATTCTGGATAATAAAATACTGCTCACTGAATATAGTAAGTTGCATATTCTGTTTTGGTTAAACAAACAAACATACTTTCTGTATTTGTGTAGATATGTTTGTGTATGTTTTCTCACAAGGAGAACTACAAGAAGGAAGGAATATTCACCAGGCTGGCAACACTGGTTATCTTGGCAGGGAAGAGAAGCTTGAGAATGGCAGGGATATAATTAGTTTTTCTTTTATATAGCCAACATGTGCTCTGTAATTTAAAAAAAAACATATGTGATATTGTGATTTATAATAAGAACTATGTATTTGGTTTTCATCTCCATTTCTGGCACAGAGCTCCTAAAAGTCTCAGAATTTCCTAAGTGAGGAGAGCTTTAAAGGTATCTTTTGTCATGTAAACAAGGTGGTTTGGAATATACCTAAGGATGGGGACTGCTTCCCAGGAGAACCAACCATGAGATAAAAGGATTGGAACGTTCATTCCCCCATCCCCAGACTTCTGGGGGAGAGCAGCTAGAGGTTGAATTGATGGCTAATGGTCAACGATTTCATTCATCATGACCATGTAACCAAGCCTCCATAAAACCCCCAAAGGACAGGGTTCAGAGAACTTCCTGGTTGGTAAACACCTGGAGGTACCAAGTGGTGCTCCCAGAGGTGGCACAGAAGCTCTCTGCCTTTCCCTCATACCCTTCCCTGTGCATCTCTTCCATCTGGCTGTTCCTGAGTTGTATCCTTTTAAATAAACCAGTAAGTAATATGTTTCTCTGAATTCTGTGGGCCACCTTAGCAAATTAACTGAAAGAGGTAAGGTATAAGTATTTTAAATATACAGCTGAGCTTAAAGGAAAGAAAAGTGATTTTTCAGATGTCAGAACTGAAAGGGGAATTACGGACTAGGTGGTAAGCAAGACAGGTTCTACCAGGCTGCCCAGGAAGGGGCAAGGAGGGAGACGGGCAATAGCACAGGTCCTAGATTCCAGGAACTTGGATTTGATGTTTGCACATAGGATAGTCCACTGAAGGAGCTAGCAAAAAAATGCCATCAGGAAAAAAAATTCACAACAAGAATAAAGAAAGCAGATGCAAGAGTGAGAAAAGAAATTGCTACAAACAATCAGTAAAAAGAAACACACAATGAAGGTATAAAATAATCGTAGTGACAATGATGGTGGTGATGAATCCGAAGGTACCAGAAGTGGAACAAAGGTTTCAGGCAATAATTACTTGCAAAATGGGAGGGATGATCAGAGTAAAGCAGAAGGTAAAACTTTGATTACCTTCAGTCTTCATGTTAAGTCAAGAATAAGTATTAAAATTTTAAGGGTAACTACTAAAAGGAAAAAAATGCAGGGGAACTACAAAGTAACTGCGTTACTAGCAAACGGTAACGCAGACAACCATGTTCTAGGAATGAAATAAAAGCGGCAGCACAGTCAACTGTACACACAGAGAGACAGAAATAAATGCAAATGTATCAGTAGGGACAATGATGCTCACAGACAAAATCGGATGGTCCAAATTCAGGAACTCTGAGAGTGGATTTTAAAATGAACCATTATAAGATATTCATAAATGATACACTCAAAACATAAGAGCTACAGGGGGGTGCCCAGGTGGCTCATTCAGGTAAGTGTCTGACCCTTGATTTTGACTCAGGTCATGACCTCAGGGTGGTAAGATCAAGCCCAGCACATCAGGCTCTGTGCTCAATGTGGAGTCAGCCTGAGAGTCTCCCTCTCCCTCTGCCCCTCCCCTCACCCATGTCTGCATGAGCTCTCTCTTTAAAATAAATACAACTTCAAAACAAAACAAAACACACAATGACACAGAAAGGTTGAAAACAAAGGGATGGGAAAAGAAGCCCCTAAAAACTGCTGGTGTGGCTGTGTGAGTGTCAGATCAGTTGTTTTTAAGGTAAAAAATCATGAAGAATGAAAAGAGTCCTTACAAAAATTATAAAAGATTCTCCCCCAAAATATTCTAAAATAAGATATGTAGGAGACACCATAAAATTAAAACCCTGGGTAAATACATTTACAACCCATGTATCTGAGAACTGGAATCATAGAAAGACAAATTGGTAATGAAACTAGACAAAGAATATGAAAGAGCAAGTCACAGAAGTGGAAGTCTGAGGAGTTAATAAATATATAAAAAAACATCTCCCTGGCTGGTAAAGAGAAGAATGCAAATTTGGCAATGAAAAGAGTCTATTTCGTATTTATTCAATTTGCAGTTTTAAAAGTTTGATAATGTCAATAACCATTGAGCAGGGCGCAAATGTCTAGTGTTTACAGTTACTGATGAGAGTGGAAACTGACGCCACCTCTTTGGAGAAGAGACCGGCAACACTTTAGTACACCTGAAGACACACATTCTGCTCAACAGAGAGGTCCTCCTTGCAGGTGTCTAGCCAGGGACTAAGGAACTACCCTTGCATATGTGCCCATAGAGACACACTGTATCGGGTGCTGCAATTTAGGGAGCAGAGAGAAGTGGAAACAACCCAAGTATTTCTCAGTGGAGAACAGATACACTGGATTATTCATGCAACAACACTTAAAGGAAAGGGGCTAGCTTGTAGAACTCAAAATGGATAAATCTAAAGAACACGGTGCTGGGTGCAGGGAGAGGGGAAGCTGCTCGCTATCGATCTGTACAGGATACCAAATATGGACATGTTGGAAATACAATGAAAGGCTAATATTGTTAATGAATTTATAAAACTGAGCAGAAGTACGAACCCAAGGGAGGAGAGATACAGAGGAATTCAGAGTTGTGGTTACCTCTGAGAAGGGAGGACTGAACTATTTTGGCAATGTGCCATTTAATTAAAAAAAAATTTGAAGGGGTGCCTGGGTGGCTCAATGGGTTGGGCCTCTGCCTTCTGCTCAGGTCATGATGTCGGGGTCCTGGGATCAAGCCCCGCATTGGGCTCTCTGCTCAGCAGGGAGCCTGCTTCCCCCCATCCTGCCTGACTCTCTGCCTACTTGTGATCTCTGTCAAATAAATAAATAAAATCTTTAAAAAAAATTGAAGCAAATTTGGCCAAATACATAAGACTATTATACCTCGTCTAACAAACAAAAACAAACCAAAAACCAAAAATCCCCTTATACATGGATGTATATTTTTAAAATTTGTGTATATTTTAAATATTTCTTAAAAATTAAAAACAACACACTTGAACCTCAGAGAGGCATCAGGAAAAGGAGAGGAAAGGGTGACGATATCGGCAAATCCTTAACAATGGCCAATAAGGGGTTCCCTGGGAACCAGATTGTTATAAAGTCAGAGGGCAGGCAAGAAGAGGGTTATATAGATAGTGCAGGCTATGGTTTCCACTAAAGGAACACCAGGGGATGTGGAATGATGGGAAAATGTTGAGTGTCTTCAGAAGAAAAGCCCAGCAGTGTTCTGCCTGGGGAAAGACAGGGTCTGATTACCTGCATTCCTCTTAGACTGCTATGATTTTGACTGAATATGACTGTTTTTATCAAGGTCCTTATTCTGAGCAAACATGCTGGCCAGGGTGTAAAAACAAGCAAGTTCAGCACTTCGGAATCGTCAGGTTATAGAACACACCACTTCCTGGGATATTATTAGTCTATATAGTACAGTAACAATAGCAGAGGAACAGCAGGTTCAGAGAGGTTAAGTGACTTGCCTGAAGGCACACAGGAGGGACTCCCCAGCATTCCCTCTGTGATTCCAAAGGCTTTCCCTCCTCTACGCTACACACTTCCTCTCAGATTCAAATAAGCCCTTTGCAAGTTTCCTATTTCCTACAATAGATCCCAAGTGGTTTGAAAATGATTGTGGATAACTTTTCTTTTTTTAATTTTTTCCCTGTGGCCAGAATAAAACATGATTTAGAAAGTACGCCTAAGACATCATTCATGCCCGAGGGATTGGGTCTACAGGTCTGGCTGTGCTTAGCAGCTCTAACAGGGAAGTCATGATGGAGTCTTCATCTTCAGGGCTTGGCAGTAATTGGTTTCAGCTGACCTCAGGGAGGGACCTGCTCTGGCAGGAACAGATATCTTCTTGGTCCCTAGGTGAGGACCCCCCCTCCTTCCTACCTGGCAAGAAATCTCAAGCACTGAACACTCTCCCAGGTAAGAGCCCTTTCTGGAGTTGATGCTGGATTTTATGGGCCTGGAGAGTAGCTCTCTGCATGCCAAGGAAGGCCACCTGGAGGCCCTGGCCACCTGCTCAGGATGTCACCACTGGTTGGATTCAAAGACAGAAGTAGTTCTGTTTTTCATGTGGATGGAGTTACTGGCCAGCCAGTGTCTCCTTTGCCTCTCCTAGGGTTTTGGTCTTGTCTAACATGACAGGCTTTGGTTCCAGTTCCCACTTGAGCATCAGTGATCTGACTGCACCGTTAGGAAGGATATCAGAGCTTCAGTGGGCAAGCCAGAGGTAAAAGGTAGCCAACAGCAGCAACAACCAAATTCTTCCCCATCTTTTATCTTGTCAGCTGCTTGAAAACTCAACTGAGACAGAAATCATCTGCCTCTTGATGTTTTTCACTTTGTCTTACTATTTAGTGTCTAGGCATTGCAAAGAGTCAAGAACAATGGGCTAAGTAAAGAACTTGGCATCTAGTCATGTCTCCACCTGAGTGAAGAGCTGCATGAACCAGGACCTCAATTTCTCCATTTCACAAACTTGGTGTTTCCTTCCTTCTTTCTCCCCTTCGTCCCTTCCCTCTTTCCTCCCTCCCTCTCCTCCTTCCTCCCTTCTCTCCTTCCCTACTTTTTTCTCTTTCTTTCTTTAACTTGATTTGCAAGGTCCATTTAAGTTCTGATTTCACACGTAGAGCACCTACTATGTGTTGTAGGTAATGGGGGTGAACAACTTATATGATCGAAAAATCTGTGACAGATGACTAAGCAAAATGAAGCTAAATTGGTCAGCGGAAAGCATGGTAGTGAAAAGAAAGTCAGATCTCTAAGGGCTGGAGGAGAAGGGTGAGCAGGGCTCGGTAAATGCCACCATTCCAGGTAAGAGAAACGACCTTAACAATTATCTTAGCAACAGACCCTGTATTAGTGGGGATCTCTCAGTTGCAAGTCCCAAGAACCCAACTCCAACCAGCTTAAGGGGAAAAGGGGTGGGAGAGCTTTGCTGAAATAGCTCCAGAGCCACAGACTTGGAGACACAAGACAGAGCCAGAAACTGGGGTCTTGGCCACCAGGACTTCGGTCTCTGCCTTCTTTGTCGTGCTCCACTCAGAAAGGCTTTCTCCGTGTAACAGGCAAGAAGACAGCTGCTAGGATGTCCTGAATCTTAATCTTTAAACCTGTGATCCAAGGAAAAGAGAAGGAACTTGCTCTCTAACATGGAAAAGTCTAGAGAGGAATTCTGTTGGTGGGATGATGTGAGTCCGAGCTACACATTACCTCTGTGGGCACGGGAATGTGGGCGTTACTATGATTCCCACTGAGCCACAAGGGCTAAGACAGGAGCTGTTCTCCAAAGCAAGCGGAAAATGCCACATCGGAGGAGAAAAGGAAACAGATTCTGGGGAAACAACAGTATTTAATATCGTGCTTCACATCAGTGAACCCCCATTTAACAGTGGATAAAGCTGAGGCTCAGGCTGAATAACCTGCCCAAGGTCGCGTGTTAGAAACTGGCAAAGCCAAACCCTAACCCAGATCCATTTGCTCAAGTCTACCACCCAAAGCTGTTGTTCACTCTTCTGATTTAAAAAGGAAGGCACACACATTACTAGAATGTGGACAGCATGTTAAAGAATAAGAACAATATGAAAATTACCATCACTAGGAAATAATCACCACCACAATGTTGGCGTGTTTTCCTCTAGGTCCTTTTTCTATGTATCTATGGTAGATATTTGACCTGGGCCTATGGTTTTGACCTATGGTTTTGACTGATAACACAACATACAGCCAAGAGCCACGATGGCAGCAAGATCTGCCCAGATCTTTATGATGCAGACAGCCCATCCCCCAGTTGCTATGAATGTGGGCTGCTGATGGCTCACAGCTGCCCCCCTACCTGAGATGCTTGGGAGGTTTTACTCCCCCCACCTCCCAGCCCCGAGAGCCCCCCAACCCAGCCGAAGACTGAATATGAACTGAGTTATAAAAGTTCAGCCTTGGGGGTGCCTTGGGGGGCTCAGTCAGTTAAGCATCTGCCTTCTGCTCAGGTCATGATTTTGGGGTCCTGGGATCGAGTCCTGCATGGTTGGGGGGGGTCCTTGTTCAGCGGGGAGCCTGCTTCTCCTTCCCCCTCTGCCTGCTGCTCTCCCTGCTGTGCTCTCTCTTTAAAAAATAAAAATAAAAATAAAATTTAAAAACGCCAAAAACAAAACAAAACAAAAAGCCAGCTCAGCCTCCTCTCCCTCAGCAGAGAAAAGCTGGGACCCATTATGCTAGAACTTCCTGTAGATTCAGGTAGGCTTCAGCAGAAAGGGCATCTTTGGCTCCTTCCCTCCCCTGCCTTGCTTTTATCTCCCCCCACCCAGAGGTGTCCCCACATGTTGCTCAAGCATTCTCCTCTCAGCCTCTGCTTTGTAAGGAACCTCCCTGCAGGGAGTGACTGAGAACGTTTTAACTGTGCTAAGGTCTGGGTTCTAAACACCTGCCTTTTTAAAATTGCACGGGTCATTAAACAGCCCACCAAACCGGGTCGACCACCAGCATTCACCTCTCACCATGGCTTTGTGACTTCCGGTTTCTTTTTATCCCTATAATAACTCCCATGAAGAGCTAAGAGCTGTGTTTCCTGGTTTAAAAAGCCAATTACTTTATACATTTCTATAGTCATGTATTTATAGAATCATTAAGGCTCTGAAGAAAAACATGCATTATTCAGTTAAATTTTACTGCGTTTTATGGGAGGAAAGTATATGTTGTAGTAGAAAGTCTTAATTTAGGGATTCATGAAGATTTTGAATGGATTGATTATCATAGTCCCTCTATTCTAAGATATACAATTTAATGTTTTTTGAAAGTCTTAGAATCAATGAATACATTTAGTGAATGCTTTTCTCCTCCCCATACCAATCCCTTGAAACCCTACTAATTACTTTCTTTTTATGCACCCATATGAATTCTAGAATCACCTCATCGGATTCCAAGACATTGCCCCCTGCTGTGAATAAAACTTACGATAAAACTAAC
Source organism: Meles meles (assembly GCF_922984935.1). Taxonomy (NCBI): domain Eukaryota; kingdom Metazoa; phylum Chordata; class Mammalia; order Carnivora; family Mustelidae; genus Meles; species Meles meles. The sequence continues at coordinate 65,104,109 of NC_060081.1, read as the reverse complement.
TCAAACTTATAAATTAATCTAGGGGGAAAAAATGATGGCTTTATAATATAGAGTGTTTTCAACGAGTCCTGTGGTACATCTTCCCATTTGTTCAAATCTTTGTTTATTCCTCCCGATCGATCACTGTCAGTTTGTCCATGTATATCCTGTACAATTTTTATTAAAATTACTATTTTGTATTTGCAATGCTAACAGAAATCTGTTTCCCCTCATATTTTCTAATTGGTAGTGTTAGTATACATAAGAGCTATTTTTAATATTTCTTAAACGTTTGACTACCTTATAGATCTATCTTATTAGTACTATTAGCATTTCAGATGATAAAATTTGGGGTAAATTGCACAGATAATTGCATCACTTGCAAATAAAGATATTTCCTTTTTTCATTGTTATACATTTTATTTCTGAGCCATGTCTTATTACATCAACTAACACTTCCATAAAATTTTTAAATAGAAATAAAAAGAAATCACTGGAAATTACTCTGGTATTTCACCACTAAGCATGAAATTGAGTGTTTAATATACATATTTTTCAACATTGTATATAAAATGTGTCTCCCTTAAGTGAGTGAAAAATTTCCATCAATGACATTATCAAATGCAACTTCAGGAATTTATTAAATGAGACTCAGGCTGATGTGTGAAACATACTTTACGATTTGGACTAAGTTGGATCTGGAGTTGAATGTCTGCCCTAGTGTTCACCTTGGCCTTGACTAGTTTTTCTAACCTCTCCCTGCTTAGTTTATTTAACTATAAAATGATAATAACACATAAGGTTCTGTGATCACTAATTAATCTAGCTTGTATGTGTCTTAAGCACTGACAATACCACGATAGATGTCCCATTACCCAGCATTTCCGAAGTAAATCCTCCTTGGTCAAGGCATATCACTCATTTAATATATGAGTGGATTTAATTTGCTGGCATTTTACTTAGAATTGTCTCATCGATCTAGATCACTGTGTGCCAAATGGAAACATCTCATTTTCTGTGTACTTGTATCATAGGAAGATAACTAGGTCTTGAAAGTTGGAAGGGATACACTTAAAGTATTTTTTTATAAGATACATGCTGAGAATTGCATGACAGAGTGCGTTCATAAATCCATTTGGACACAAAGTGCTTAATGACTTATTTCCAATTTCTCTTCAGTGTCAATGGCTGTCACGTATTGGACATTTATGGGCCAGGACTGTGCGAAGCATCTCACATCAGTATCACAGTCATTAATATCATGGTCACAAAAAAACACCATTGAAGGAAAATTTCTCTTCCCATTTTATGGAAAAGGAAAATGAGGCTGGAAGAGGTTAAGCAGTATGCCCAAGGTTACATGGTACATGATACAAGATAAGCCCAAACTAAAATAAATTCTCTTGGGGCACCTGGGTGGCTCAGTGGGTTAAGCCTCTGCCTTTAGCTCAGGTCATGATCTTGGGGTCCTAGGATCGAGCTCCACATCGGGCTCTCGGCTCAGCAGGGAGCCTGCTTCCCTTCCTCTCTCTCTCTCTCTGCCTTCCTCTCTGCCTACTTGTGATCTCTCTGTCAAATAAATAAAAAATAAATAAATAAATTCTCTTATATACTAAGCAATGGTGTATTCATTGAAATGAGGAAAATCCTAACTGATCTAATTCTTTGTTCACTTTTAGAAGTAGTAATTCATATTTGCTCTCAAAAGCATGCACTTCTGACAAGATTTGAAATACATTAGAATTAAATTGTCTCTAATATTTTCTTAGAATATATAATCTCTCCACTGTACACTTAACTCCTTTTTTAGTTCAGTCCTAATTTTATGCATTTGTGCTAGCTTTCTCTACTTTATAATTGTTTGAGTTTTTCTTGTTCTGCTGTCATTCTGAAAAGACAGTTCTTTGGTTTATTTACCATTTTTCTTTTTTCCTGTTTTCTCATTCATTTCTGATTTTTTTATTATTTTCTTCACCCCAATTTAGTCGAATTAGTTTTGAATTCTCTTTAAATTAAAAGTATTGAAACACAGTTTTCCTTCGAATATGCCTTGGGCCACTTTCTATAAGCTTTTAAATGCAGGGTTCTTGTTTTCCTAATGTTCAATAATGCGTAATTGCAGTTTTGATGTTTCATTGCACCTAAAAGATGTCAAAGACTTTTTTTCCCCCAGGGGCTTGAAATTTTTCATTGACATTTCATACTAAGTTTAATTTCATTTCATTCTTATCAGAGAATTTAATCATAACCATTTGGTACTCAGATTGTCCGTTTTCTTCGGAAGCTAGTACAGGTTCGATTGTGGTAAATGGTCCGTGAACAATGAAAAGTACCTTTTTCTGTCCATTTTCAGAACACAAAATTTAACCCAAACCCACAAAATCAAAACCAATATTATTAAACCCCTTATATTCTTTTCTATTTTTTTTTTTTTTGCCAATTTATGTGATAGTTTTCATATTTTGTTTGGGTTTCGGGTTTGGGGGCTTTGGTTTGGGGTTTTTTGGGTCTGTTTGTTTCCTGTCCCAACAGCTGACGGACACAATATGTGCCCATTGACAATGATTATGGATCATGTAGAAACAGGATCACTCCCTGAATATCAGTGTTGTGTGCATGAGAGTTTTAAAAAGATTGCTTCGAGAATCTGACATGATCTTTTAGATGTTTTCTACCATTCTTGTTGAGAATCACTGAGATAAATGTAAATGAGCGTCATAGCATTCTTGTGAAAGTTACCTTTTATCGATATAAAATGACTCTACGCATCTTAATAACCGCATTTTCCTTGCACTATATTTTTTTCCTAGTGTTCATATTGCCACTCCTCTACTCAGTTTTACTTTCATGGTTTTCTTTTCCCCTCCCTCTTTTGGGCAAAGCTTTGACAAATACCTATAATTGGCTTCTGGTGCATTTTGAGCCGAATCAAACAAGATTTCTTTGAATAGGGAAATCTAATCCAGTTCCATTTATTACCATTGCTGGTGTGTGGCCTTCCCACACACAACTGATTCTTTAACTTACTATCAGTTAAGTCAGCTTTTCACTTAATCAGCTATTTGTTCTAAAATGCGTCCTGTAAGCATTATGGGCCGGGTCTGCACCTGTTTGTCCAAATGTGCACCCACTGCCCTTGCCTTGACCCTGCCTGGCTGCACGTCCCAGTCCGTCTCATCAGCTGGCTTCAGGCTAGGTTTCGCTGGTCGGAGACATTGGCAGAAGCAGCAGGAAGAACTCAGTGTATCTCTCCCTCCCCTCTCTCCATTCTGCCCTCAGGATCTCCTTCCCGTTTGTCCTCTTTCTCTGGGCTTTTCCCCTACATCCAGACAGAGCGTCCTAACTCGGCCCTCCTTAACACTAACCCCATCTTCTGCAGTGTTATTTCTATGATCTACTGCTTCTAAGGCAAGGTTTACTATGCTGTTGCATTTCTATTTCTTGACCATCTCTATTTCAGATCATCTCCGCTTGCATCTAGCAACCCTTTTAATCTTACTATCTCATCTGCCATTTCTTGACTCTCAGCATTCAGATTTACTAAGAGTACAAAGAAGCTTCATCCTGGTAAATGCTCTTAGGGACTTTTTATTTTTTTCAAAGGTTTCCCTTTCCTTTGAATCTAATAGTCCCCATTTTATGTCCCAGAAAATCTTCAAAGATCTCTTGATTTTCTTACTGCTCCTGCTTGATCAAGGGAAGATCTGTTCGGTGTGTGCCCAAAGAGTCTGGAAGGATCTTCTTTGTTCTTATCATTAACCACACGATGACAATCAGAATCCACATCCAGACCCAAAGTTGAGGGCTGTTTAATATGGACAAACTCTGAAATTCCCAGTGGTCTCATGTGCATCTTAGACCAGAATGGGTGTTCTCTGACTTCCCTGCCTGGCCTCCTGAACATGTGGAAGGGAATTTGTTTCTGGATAACTGTGTGCAACCCTCTCCTTCTTGGGAAAAGCAGTGCACATACCTCTCCGTTAACCAGTGATCCATCTCTATTCCTTCACCCTCTTGACCTCATAGTCTGGTATAAAGATCCATACCTGTTCTCTTCTGCCATGACCCCTTCCTTCTCTTTAATTTCTCGGAAACTGTAGTCCCATGAAGGGACAGGGATGATAAGGTGTAGTGGAGGTTCAATGGCCTCAGAATTAACTTCTGGGAGGTAAGTGGGAGTTTCCTCTCCTTTTGTTCAGAAAAGACCCCATGTCTTCAAGGTGGGAAGTGGACAGAAGTAATCACTGAAAATCTCCTGTGTGTCTCCTGCTCTTTGACCCAAGAGTATCACTCATTCTTGTTTTACTAAGCCAAAATTCCACCCGAAGTCTAGAATCTATGTTATCAAAAAGTAGTGGTGTTTTCATGACTATTTCTATAGGAAGGTGATGGAGAGAAAAAATAAACCAAGTGCCACAGTGAGGTGTCATCTTAATGTGGAAATCCCATCCGTGATCTTTGAAAAAAAAAATGTTTCCTTCCCCTTTTCCAGGTTTCCCTGCTTGATCTCTGGTGCCCCTGTCTGAAGGGGATGTCAAGATGTTATCCTATCTGTACTCTTGCTGCCTAAGAGGACAGGATGGAACTGCCCCAAGAGTGGAGGTCTCATGCCTCCTTTTCCCACTCCCTTCAGAGTTTGGGGGATTGCCCAAGCCCATTCCCCATGTCTCTATGTTGCAGTTCCCACAATGGATCATTAGTACTCAGGGGGACTGTTGTGGCGTTCCTGCTAATTCAGCATCTTATGATGTTGACCCAGATTTGGATAAACGACAAACAAATATTAAAATAACATTCCTGTTTCAACTAATTAGTCTTTCAGGAACCAAGAGTTCATACACTAATAGAAACAAAGAACTGGATGCAAACAGAAATTTTGCAATTTATTATGACCTAGAGAACAGCACATTATTTTTTACTCCCTTATCATACAGCGTCCTAAAACTGCCATTGTGTACTTCAGCACACACTTATTTTTTTAGTGACTTGGGTGTGTATCCATCTCCCACTAGGGCTCCGTGATGGTGTTGATAAGAATACTGTCTTCCTCGTCACTACATCCATGGTATTACATGTTCAATTCTCCCCTACAAAACAAAAAGCTAGGAGCTAAACTGAGTCAAGACTAGCATGTAGGTCTCTAACCTGGAGACACAGGCATCCCTAAATAGAATGCAAGCAACATAAAAAATTGCGTGAGTGAGGACAATGAGTTATGTGGGAAGAGGAGTTAAGTGTAGTTCTGAAAGATGAACCAAGATTTTAGAGCAGATATTATGGATTAAAATACAAGTCAGGATACCTAAGAAGAAGAAAAAGGAGAAGAAACTGGAGTATGGAGCTATTGTACCTATTTAGCATGAAATATGGGAGCACCTGGGGTGCTCAGTCATTAAGCATCTGCCTTAAGCTCAGGTCATAATCCCAGGGTCCTGGGATTAAACCCCACATGGGGCTCCCCACTCCTCCCACTCTCCCTGCTTGTGTTCCCTCTCTCACTCTCTCTGCCAAATAAATATCCTTTTTTTGAAATGTGAAACACGGACAGACAAGCTATATTTAAGAAACATCCGGTGGGTGTGAAATAGACAAGTGGTGAATGTTTATTAAATTTGCACAACCAAAATAAACTATGGAAAGGAATATAACCTTCCGTTCTCTCATCCCACCCCCAGAAATACCCTTTCCCCGCAAAACTACATGCCTAGTAATGGCAAACAAAACAAAACAAAGCTCTGTGTGCAGAATAAGAGTCACACATATTTGTCACTTCAAGACCGTCCCCTCACTTCTATCGTCTTGGGCCACTCCCCTTTCTGAGCTTGGCTTCCTCAGCCGTAAAATGAGAGTTATAATACCTGTGTCACCGGGCTTTTTAGACTGAATCACATATAAAGCCTTCGGCACATAGGAACATCATTCAGTAAGTGTTAGTTTGCTTCATCAGAAGCCCTCGTAAGCCTAATGAGGGTAAAGGAGGGATGCTTACTTAACAATTTGGACCACAGTGGCTCTGGCGAGCTGACATGCATTCTTGATTTCCTTACGCGCCAGAAGATAAAAACGAACGGTCCTCTGATGGCCCCCCAGCCCTCGCAGCTGCCTCTCTGCTGAGGGATTTACGTTCTGCGTGATTAAGCCTGAAATGGACAGGAAGCTTTATTGTGCTAGGCTGGCAGGGCGTGGAGGAGCAAATTGACAAAGATGCCTGGGTCAGTGGCAAGCTGGGTGGTTCCTAATTTATAGAAACACATCGAGAACCATTACTCAGCCCCTTCCTTCTTGCTCCCATCTCCCCACCCCTCCTACTAGACCCTTCTCTGCCCCTCTTGGCCAGATGATGACTTATTTATGGGAGGGAAGAGGATTGACTGATAAGGATGGGGCATCAGCCAACCCACAGCCAGTAAATTCCCAGAGAAACTACATCGGTAATTTGACTTAAGACAACAAACATTTGCCAAACTCTCTGTGCCAGGTGCAAGGACAGCAGTGATGTGGGGGACACACAGGTTATAGCCAGTCTCAGCAACTTGGATATATAACCTTTCTGAGCCTCAGTTACCTTCTTGGGAAAAACATGGGGATAATGCGAGCTCTTTTCTCATAGATAATAAATGCCCAATGGAAAGCGGCATTTATCAATTCCTTCCACCTGGGTTTCCAGACTCTAAGCCTTGGCACCTTCCTTAAAAACCCTTCCCATTGACCGGCCAAGGCTATAGTCACCGGGTTTACAGAAAATATCCCACCCTTCTCAGGACAACTGTGCTAATTCATATCTTCTCTGGACTTTTACATCAGGAAAGGAGGAGGATATGGGATGGACAGGAAGGGCACTAACATTTAGTGAGAAACTCTTTGAGACAAGATGGCAGTCATTTTAGACCATTCCTTTCAGTAGCCTCCTAGCAGGTCCCTTGCCTTCGATCCCATCCTTTCCTTCAATCCTCCATATCAGTCCAGATGTATTTGTCAAACATAATTCTGATCTTATTGGGGTCTCATTAAAATCATCAAGAGCTTACTACTGGCTGTCATATGAGGGTCATAGTCTTTGGTCTGGCAGCCAAGAGTCTTCATGATCTGGTCCCAAGTGAACCCAAGTCCCAAGTAAGTATCTAGCTACTCTTCACCACCAATTCCACAGTCCACCTACATGGCTTGCATTCCAAGCAATCCACTCTCATATCTTCCCTGCTTTTTTCATGCACATTTTATTGATATTACATTGGCTATACATATTAATCGGGGAAGGACCGACTTCTTTAAGCTATTGATGGACTCTTCTCATTCAGGACTATAATATGTCTCTTCACTGATTCTGGCCATTCTTCATGGCCTTCAGGAAAGTGTTATAATTGCCTTCATATAAATCTGGCATATTTCAAGTTAATCCCAAAGAGTTTTATCTTTTTTGTCATTGTTGCTATTATGAATGAGGTCCATTTATATATTACATTTTCTAATTACATGTTTCTAATCAATAGGAATGCTATTTTTTCTTCATGTTCATCTTGTATCCAGTTACCTTATTGAACTCTCTTATTAGCATCAACTGCTTTTAGCTGAATCTCTTGAATTTTCCAAGAAAACAGCCAAGTCATCTATAAATCATGACTCTGAGTTTAAACAAGCATGGTAAATTTATTATAGGAATCTTGAGACACCTCACAAAATACAGGAGCTCAGGAACAAGCAGAATCAGAGCTTCCAATGCCAAGACAATTCCGTCTTCCCAATCTGTCCCTAAGGCTGAACCTAAATTCCACATTTTCATGTTAATTTATTTTTGAATGGATTGAAGGATACAATCCTTTCTTTGTTGGTTCGCTTCAATCATTTTATGCATTAATTCAAAAAATCTTCTTGTTATAAAAAAACACATATATATGCATACTTTGCTAAGGGTTACTTCTTAAAGACGCTTTTCAAAACTGTTTGAAAACTCAAACAGTATAAAATAAGTTTGTTTTTTCCCTCAACATTGCAAGATGGGTAAGTGTTCTACATGTAGCTGTAGTCTATTTTTTCTTATACTTTTAAAAATAATATACAGGAAAATTGGATCTTTTCTGGTGTATGGTTCTATGAATTTCAACAGATACATAGATTTGCATAATCACCACCAATGTCAGCCTACAGTGCAATTCCAAACAATTCCTTTTAACTGCCTCTTTTTAGTCAATACTTCCTCCCATCCCCAGCTCCAGCAATCCCTTGTCTGTGCTCTATTACTGTAATTTTTCCTTTTCCAAAATGTCATATAAATTAATTCATATAAATCAAGACATTTTAAGTCTTCCTTTCTAATATTTGCATCTTTTTTTTTTCTTGTCTTACTGCTTTGGCTATGATGTTATTGGTTTCTGTTACATATTTGCACTTCCCCAACCAGACTTTGAGGTTCTAAAGAGTGGGGATGGTGTTTCTTTCAGCACCTAACCCAATTCTCAGCCAGTGTAGGTGCTCACTACATGTTTTTTTTTTTTTTTTAAAGATTTTATTTATTTATTTGACAGAGAGAGAGGTCACAAGTAGTCAGAGAGGCAGGCAGAGAGAGAGGAGGAAGCAGGCTCCCTGCAGAGCAGAGAGCCCGATGCGGGGCTCGATCCCAGGACCCTAAGATCATGACCTGAGCCGAAGGCAGCGGCTTAATCCACTGAGCCACCCAGGTGCCCCCTCACTACATGTTTATGGAATAACACATCAAGGCATTGTTGTCAATGGATGGGCTTCCTATGCAAGCTTCCCACAACACCAAAATTCTTTTCCAAGAAAGGGGTACCTTCTAGTGCTGAGCTGGGTCATAGGACTGGAAAGAAGTCCCCAGGCCCATTTCATTAATTAACTTGTCAAGACGCAAAGGGAAAATCCCACTTATTACATGCTCACTGTGCCACATGGAACTGTCAGCCTCTAATTAGAATTAATTAGCTAATGTGGGTTTCAAACTTGGAAGACAAGAAGCTCTGCCTGTGTGCTCATTTGGTGTTAATTATCATGGAAACCTGTTTCAACCCAGAGACTCACTCAAAGCACTGAAGCACTCCTTCCCACGCAAGATCCAGGAGGTAACCAGTGGGATGCTGGCTGACAATCAATAGGGCTCTCTTGTTATAGCAACATCTTGGGGAGAAGAGAACTCACGGCTCCCCCGGGAGTTTTATTAATGTTTCCCTCTTTTTTTTTAATTTTATTTATTTATTTCAGCATAACAGTATTTATTGTTTTTGCATGACACCCAGTGCAATACGTGCCCTCCCTATTACCCACCACCTGGTTCCCCCAACCTCCCACCCCCCCCCCCGCCCCTTCAAAACCCTCAGGTTCTTTTTCAGAGTCTTTAGTCTCTCATGGTTCACCTCCCCTTCCAATTTCCCTAATGCTTCCCTCTTAAGAGAACTTTTGTGGAGAATTGAGGATATTGTGGCAATCCCAGAACTGGAGTTACAACTTCAACAGACAAATGGAAATAAAATAAGAGGGGCTGGGTCAGATGGCCCCATTATGTGGGGCAGCAGGAAAAGCACCCCAGAACACTGTCCATTGGAGGGATCGCTATCCTTCCTCCTAGACTATGTAGGGTGATTGCTTCTTAAACTTGCAAAAAAAAAAAAAATGAATATAACAACCTTCTTGTCTTGAGACAGATTTGTTACATGTCACAGAGATATTTTAGGAGAGAGTATGTACTAGGGGTTCATTTTCTAATACATATTCTGACCCCATAAAAAACCCCATAATGTGTGGGGGTTTTTCCCTTTGTTTCATAGCCATTGATGGATCTGGATCCATCTACCATCCAGACCACAGCCAGAGCAGGGAAACAGAGTTCACACTGGTGTTGGTTGAGCAGCCTGCAGTTCTAATTTCCACAGCTGAGACAAGTCCAATTTTATCATTCCTGTAAAATTTCCTGCCTCTAGCTCATTGGTTAGTCAGGGCTGGTAATACAGTCGGTCCGTTAACAAATGTGCTGAGGATAGGTCAATGATTAATGACAATAATTTCAGAATCAAAAATTTACTTCTATCCTAACCTCAGCACCATGAAAAAAGAATAAGACATTAAAAAGATAAATTAAAAAGTTAAAATGATTTTGAAAAATTGGGTCCTCTCTTGGCCTGACTTGGATAAAAGTGAGCTGGACAATAAAGTGGCAGAAGGGGCTCATTTTTCCTTCCATCTCTCAGCGAACCTATTTCCTTTCCTTGGACTGGCTCCCACCTAATCTGGATTGATTCAAACTGGAACTAAATCTGCAGTCAGGTGCCCCAGGAGAAAATTAAAGCACACATAGTAAAATGCATTAAAATCACCTGGATTTGACATTGAACTGAAGATACCAATTGGTAGGTCTGGGGTGGAGGGCCGAGGTTCTTAGTTTCTAAAGGGATCCCAGGTGATGGCAATGCCGTAGATCACACTTTGAGTAGCAATATGTATTAAACTCCACTATGACAAATTCCACAAATTTAGTGGTACTGCACAAATCTATCTCCTATAGTTAATGGAGGGCAGAAGTCTGAATGTGGGTCTTACAGGGCTAACATCAAAGTGGCAGCCAGGCTCTGTTGCTCCTGGAGTCTCCATCAGAGTATCTGTCCCTTGCCTCTTCCAGTTTCTAGAGGCTGCCCACATTCCTTGGCTCGAGGCCCTTCCAACAATGGCAGCACTCCAGCCTCTGCTTCTATCCTCAAATCACCTTCTCTGAATGTGATCCTCCTGCCTCCCTTTATAAAAACCCTTGTGGTGACATCAGGAGCACCTGGATACTCCAGGATTATCGTCCCATCTCCAGATCCTCAATTTAATCACATCTACAAAGTCCCTTTTGCCATGTAAGGTAACATGCACAGACTCCAGGGATTAGGTCATGGACATCTTAGGGGGTAGGGGTGTATCATTTTTCTGTCTACCATGGATTATGAACCTGAAGGGGATGTTAAAGACTATGTTGGTGAGGTAGTTAATGTTTGGAGTTGGCTTGGGTTCTCACAATGACTAGGGGCTGCAAAGATGCAACATTTGGAGTTCCTAAGATTTGGGCACATAGGTGGGCAGGCTGTGATAGCTGTCAAGGAGGGGTTTGGCTGAAATTAAGACAGGACTTTAGGGACTGCAAGAGACCTCAGGCAGGGGCCGGTACAGACCTGTTCTGGAAGTGATAGAAGCTTAACTTGTTTGCTCCGCATCTCCTCTAAGAGCAGAGGACTGAAAAAACTCTTGGCTTCTCTCTCTCACTATTCCACCTCCCAGCAGATCTGCTTCTCCAGTCCTAATTATGACCAGCAAAGAGGAACTAGTTGGCAAAATGTAAGTGACAGGAGCCTTGAGGGAAAGTGACCATATCAGCTCATAGTTCCTAATGGCCAAGAAAAGTTTGGACACATATCCTGAAAGTTAAATAAGCTTTCAGAGAACTCCAGATAAAGACTGGCATAGGCTGTGACAGAGATGGGCAGTTCTCAGAGCCCAGGTCTGATCGTCTGTGGTCCTGGAAAGAGTGATGAGCATATGCATAGATAGGGATCTCCCCAGGTGGCTTGGGTTTTTGAAGGTCAGGCAAAGATGAAAACTTGGCATATCACTAAGGAGTGGCTGGTATGAGGGTGATACTGACCAGTAAAAATGGATGAGGAAGCTAAAGACCCAAAGATCTGGGGCTGCAAAAAGGGTGAAAGCCAAGATAGGCTTTCATGGTTTGGTTTAGAAGAGCAAGGAGACCAAGCAAGGGAAGAGGTATGAGCTTGGGTCTTGTGGGGGATATTCTCTGCCTACCCACCTCTACCCTCAACTCTCTACTTGGCCATGAATCCCTAGAGAATGATCTATGGGCTCTATCACCAAATTCTTTCCCTCTGGTTTTGGCTAAGCTTGACCAATGGGAGACAAAGGCAGGAGACAGAGGGGCAGAAGTCAAGAAAAGTCAAGATACTTCTTTTCCAGCTCTCTGCTGGACCAGAGTGGGTAATGGCTGCCTTTTTGTACCCAAGGCCACAGCCCCTGGCAGATAGCCCTTTCCTAAAGCTACATCTCTTTCTTGAGTACTGGCAACTACTCCCATTGAAGACCTTCTGTATTCCACCAGCTCCCATTTCCTCTAACTTGGCCTGTCCTTTCATCAAAGTCTCTTCAATGACCCCTCTGATGGCACCCCCCCTCTGCACCCCAGCACAGCTCTTGTAACCCACCTTGCTCCCAATGAATGAGCACCCTCTTCTTGCCCCTTTACTGCCTCCAACCTCCTCCTCCAAGGCACTCAGGCACTCTGCATGGCACCCCCTCCCTCCACTGTTCACATAGTTACTTCTCCGGGTGCCTATGTTCATGTACAATATGTCTACAAACTGGGACTCATTAAAAAGGAAACAAGTTATATTCAAGGCTTGAAAATATCCCCCAGTTGGAGGAATTGGCAAAGTCTAACTTCTTTTTGGAAAACTTGAAGCAGAGATTCTTCTAATTTTATAATTCCATTTTGCTTTGTCATATTCTGTTTGGGTCTCTGGGGCACAGTTTACTACAGTTATCTACAAGGCAAATTATCCTAAAATAGTCCTGAAACCCAACAGTCATGCCAACCACTGGAACAAAGGCTCTGGCTCCAAGTACATAGCTCATAACTTTTCTCCCCAAAATACCTCTTCCTCATGTATCCATACTGATTGGCTCCACTGACCCAGTAATCTAAACCAGAAAGTTGTGGTTCACCTAGATTCTTCAGAGTCCTCATTCTCCTTCATCCTCCATAGCTGATGAGTCACCATGTCCTGTCCAGCCTGACTATATAAAAATCTCTCACGTCTCAACCTTCTTCCCCAGTCTGTTTCTCCTGCCCACTTCAAGTTCCCATTGATCTGTGCTCTCTTAGATTACTAGAACTGCCTACCTGTTCCCTGATTCTACTCATCATACACACCCCTCTGCAATACCAGTCATCACAGTTAAAGTCCCCCAAGCCCCTCAAAACACTCAATACCCTCCCTCTACTCAAGAACCTTCAGTGGCTCCCTACTACCCAGAAAAAAAGACCCAAATTTGGGGGCTACCCTTTGACTCTCTTTGTGATCTGAAACCCTGCTGATGTACCTGTCAAAGACTCAAAATTGGTAATGATAATAAAATAAAATCTAACTCTGGGCTTTTGTGCCATGCTCCATGAAAGAACATATCTCGAGGCTCAGCTCAGTGAAGTCAACCTTGTTGAAGGTCTCTAACTGCTCCCTGACTTCCAAAAACTTGCCATGGGTTGAGTTCTGATGTGTCCTCTCAATTCCAGCATCCTGATAACCCAAAACTCAAAGTAGAAATGTTACTTAATTATCAGATTAATTAATTAATTGTCAGGTCCCTTTCAAGAGGACCATGAAAATGCAGAATAATGTGGGAGTAGATATCCTAAAGCAATTAGCTAAAAACAAAGACAAACCATTATGTAAACACACAACTGTTTAGTTCCGTGCAGATTGCCATGAAGATACTGAGAACAAGCAGAAGGAATGGAATCCAAGTTTTTTTCTGCCTCTTCCCCCAGTTCATTCTAATTCTCTTTGAAAATTAGGCTTCCATATGGTTAATATTAGGTCTCTGCAGATTCTGTTAAGAATCTGCAGTCTTAGCTCGTTAATACTCATTAACAGGAAAGGCTCATAATAATAACCCTTTGCATCTGTGCGGCCCTTTATGGTTTTAAAGTCATGCCATATGCACCATCTCTCACTTAATCGCCTTTAATCCATGGGCTAGGGGGTCCAGCCAGAGGAGTTCCTTGATGGAGGGGGCGGATACCTCCCAACTCGGGGACCACGAGAAAAGATGAGAAGACCAAAGGGTGTCTGAGATATAATGAGATGTGGGGGCTAAATCAGTTCACTGTAAGTCTCTGATTTACAGAATATTTTTAAAAAGAAATGCTGTCAGTGCTGCTTGTAAGAGAATAATAAAGGAACGGGAATAGATTTAACAGAGGGCTGCCCAGAACAGGCCTGGCTCTAACAAGTGGATAAGAGTTAACTTATAATTAGCATATCAGAGTGTGACCCATCCAAGACTGAACTTGGCTTCTTTTGCAACAACGTGCTGGAAAGACCATGCATTCTCCGGCTGGGTAAATACCATTCTTTGATCCATAAACCAAGAGAGATGTTCCAGCTTACACAAGGGGGACACCCACACTCACACATAAGATGGTCTGATATGAGGACGTGCAAAGTACTAGCTCTGCAACTGAGGAAATTTGAACATAGGCTTACAAATGTGAGTGATAAAATTTTGAATTTTCGTATAATACTGGTATTATGTGTATGTAGGAGAAAGTGGTTAAGAGATGAATGCTGATTTATATATGGATAAAATGTCATGATACGTGCAATGAACATATAAATTTTATGAAAGTTTATATATATAAACATATATATATATACATATAGAGAGAAAGAGAGAGAGGCAGAGATATAGCAAATATGTATTAAAATGTATACATCGGCAAAAAATAAAAAACTATTAGCTCCTGAATCTCAGTGACTTGCACTCAGCTCCTTTGAAAACCCTTCCACTTACAAGTCACAGCAGCTCTTTTAAGTTTGAGTTTCCTCATTTGTAAATAATAATAATGATAATAATAATCCTTACTTCATAATGTGGCTGTAAAAAATAAAATAGCCCAAATGACAATCTGACAAGTAGCAAATCCTCATCTAAGTTTCACTATTATTATTATTGTTTTACTATTATTTAGATACACAGAGAGTAGTGTGTGCTTGTCTCCCCCACTAGATTTTGAGTCCCAGTACAGCAGGGACCATAGCTGATCACTGCATCCATCTAGTGCGCCAGTGGAGGACAAGCCCATAGCACTGCCACAAGGATGAGATAGGTCAATCCAAGTCACACAATTTAAAGGTGCCCATCATGTAGTAAGGACATGATCATTACTGGCTCTTAATGCGACTATTAACACGTGTGGCCTTGAAAGCTCAGGAGAAATGTTCCTTTATAGATGTTTGGGGAGCCCAAAGTTCAGGGAGGTCCACAGGAGCTCACGTAGCAGGCAAGGACCAGAGCACAAGTCAAGGAAGAGGGCTCTCCGCCTGACTCCACCCCCACTCTACTACCCAACTCCAAACAGCTCACTTTGGTCTCCAGGCCTCCATTGCTACCATCTGTTAATTGAAAATAGAGTGAGAAGCTCCTTGAAGACCTCCCAACTTGAGATCGTATGCTCCAGGGCCGGAGCTATACATGGCCTTGAATGGGCCTTTTGGTGCTGAGGGTGTATAAACCCAGAAAATACAATGAATCTTGCATCCTGTGCAAAAGGGAACTGACCTTGTCTGAACTGGAAAGTTGTAAGGATTACACGAACTGAGATGTGTGGGCTATGGGTTGAGGCTTGTTTCTATGTGTGATAGTTAATTTTATGCACCAACTTAACAGGTCAATAGGGTGCCCACATGGTTGGTGACACATTATTCTGGGGTGTCCATAAGGATGTTTTGGGGTGAGATTAGCATTTGAATCAAGTAGATTACGTAAAGAGAATTGCCTTCCCCAATGTGCGCAGGCCTTACTCAATCCGCCAAAAGCTTGAATAGAACAAAAAGGCTGACCTTCCCCAAATAAGAGGAAATTCTTCCTGCCTACTGTGAGCTGGGACATTGGTCTTTTCCTGCCTTCGAACTCAAGTTGAAACCCTGGCTTTTCTGGGGTTCCCAGCCTAGTAGCCTTTGGACCAGGATTATACTATAAGCTCTCCAGGGCTGAGGACTACACACTTTAGGATTTCCCAGCCTCCGTAATCATGTGGGTCAATTCCTTATAATAAATCTGCCTATTCTATTGGTTGTTTCTCTGTAGAACTCTAATAGGGTGGGTCCCCTGAGCTACAACTAGAGTGGAATAACCATCCCATTAATGATCCCCACCTTGATTACTGACCAAGATATCATTATAAATCAATATTGGTCAATTATTAATCATTATTAATCAATATCTCCTGCAAGGGTATTGACCCAGCCCCAGAACTTGGATCCTTGGGCAGAGTCTTAGATATGTCTACACAGTAGGAAGGGAAGGTCTCTGGACTAGTGCTTCTCAAATGTGGCCCCAGATAAGCAGTATCATCACCTGGGAACTTGTCAGAATGCAAATTCTCAGCCTCAGCCCAAGATCCTGTGGATCAGAAAACTTGGAAGGAAAGCCTCCCAATCCAGCTAATTCTGAATCATCCAAGTTTGAGAACACAGCTCCATCAAGTTCAGTGATGGGGAGAGAGGGTATATGCATAGAATTCAGGTAGCTAGAGTAATGGAGTTCAGAAGTGTGAGTTCAAGTCTTGACCCTACTACTCACTACCCACGGGATCTTGAGCCAATGATTTACCCTCTGTGAGCCTCAGTTTCCTCATGTTTGAAATGGGCATCCCGTCTTTCTAGGTGTTCCTAATTCCTCAGGGATTACAATACCTCCTAGGGCATGAGAAGTTAACATGCACAAAGTAATAACCTGGACCTTGCACAGAGTTCCAGCTCTCAAATTTTTACTTCCCCTTCCCATCTGGCCAAATAATTATCTTATTTCCCCGAAAATCTCATCTTTGCAGTTTTCTCATGCTGCTCACTTTTTGTTGGTGCTTCTCAAATTTGAATAGGGCATATAAATTACCTAGACATATGAAGATGCATATTCTGATTCTTTAGGTCTGAGTTGGGATCTGAGATTCTGCATTTCTAACAAGTTCCTTAATGTCACCAATGTTTCTGTTCCATGGACCATACTTTGTGTAGTAAAGGTCTAATCAACATAGCACCCAATTTCTGCCTGACAAAGTTCTACTCACTTTTCACTGCCCAGCCCTAATGTTACAAGTTCCATCAATACACTGAAAATAGCTTAAAGTATGGGTTGGAGAACAGAAAGACTGGGGGTAGAAAGAGTATTTAGGGAAGAAAATATGTCAATTTCCGGGCGCCTGGGTGGCTCAGTGGGTTGAGCCGCTGCCTTCGGCTCAGGTCATGATCTCAGGGTCCTGGGATCGAGTCCCGCATCAGGCTCTCTGCTCAGCAGGGAGCCTGCTTCCCTCTCTCTCTCTCTCTCTCTGCCTGCCTCTCTGCCTACTTGTGATCTCTCTCTGTCAAATAAATAAAATCTAAAAATATATATATATATGTCAATTTCCTGGAAGGAGGTGGTCAGAACTCTAACTAGGGAAGATGGCAGGAGGAAGCAGGAAAAGACATGGTTGAGAAATTAGAGCAAAGGTCTTGGGTTTATTGACCAAAGAGTTGTAGAGAACCAGCCAGAGCAGATGATATTCATTGAGTCAGAGACTAATGGAGGAGGATCGGGTGAGTAGAGAAGGAATCACATAATCAGCTTGGGTATGGACCCCAGGTTGGGATGCCTATAGATTATCCAACTGCAAATACCCAGTAGTCATTTAGATATTTGGGTTCTGGAGCTCAGCAGAGAGGTCTGTGTTAAGTGCTGGAATTTAGAGGTCATCTGCATGTAGAAATAGTCATAAATTTGGCTGAGATTGTCCAGAGGAGGATGGAGAAGGTACCAGAGTTATGTGGGTGGTAGGGTGTAGACATGTACCCATTCATGCCTGTCCTACCTCAACCCATGCCCATTTCTCCCCAAGCCAATGCTTTGAGGGGCTAGAGATCTGGAGAGGCATTTAGATATCTCCTTGGTGGGAAAAACATGTGAGAATTTTGAAAGTAGTTAAATCCTGGTTAAACTTCAACTCTGTCACCTACTTCAAACATGTTGATTCAGCTCTCAGGGTCTCCATTTTGTCATCGGTAAAATGAGCTAATACTACCTCCCCAGCTGGACCCAGTATGATACATGTATGTTTATGAAGTGCTTTTGGCACCAAGTAGGTGTTCAGACAATGTGAGTTCCCAGCTTTCATTCCCATTGCCATCCCAAGGCCAAAAATTAAATGGTTCTTGGTGGCGACACTCTTGGGTAGTGGCCATTTCAAATTTGCCTCTTCTAACCTACACTCCATGGGGGCTCAGATGCTTGACCTGCCCAAAGCAGAGATTTCTCTCACCATCTTTCTGTATCTCACCAAGAAGCAGGGTCCTATGCACCTCTCTCTGCCCCAACTCCATCTTCATAACTGACCCTTAAAACTACAGCTGCCCACACCCCAAACACCACATCCCATCTTAAATATTTGTTTAATAAATACAAGTACATATGAGAAATCCTAGGCCCACAGACTTTGGGAAACTTGCCCAAGATCACACTGCTGCCTTAAATCCAAGTTCACATGGTTGACTGCGAAATCCATGCAATTTTCGTGTTTCAATGACATGTGAATAAGTGTCCCTTAATAAGTTACTCCCTTGAGTAAGACTTCTGATGTCTTTTTGTTTTTAATTCTGCTTCTCTCAAGCCAAAATTCATGGTCTGCAAATGGATCCAAATGGCTTCTGCATTTGCCAAGGCCATTCCCTATCTGTCCAAGGAGGAGCTCTGCCCAGGGGTCACTGTGTGTAGATGCTGCCTCCTGGGACATAGCTGTGAGGAAGTTTCTCCTGGGGCATAATGGACTTCAGGGGTCAATGCTGTTGTTCCTGGCTTTACACTGCCTCTTGTTAATGTGCTAACTGCCTCCCAAGGAGAAAGCCCTAGTCAAAGTGGTTGATATTGCATTATGCTCTGGAGAACTGGAAAGCAATTCACAGTGACAAGGAGGGGAAAAAAAAGATGATGTTAGGAAGCCAGTGGGGCAGCTCCATCCCTCATGCTTTCAACTGGATTCCCTAGCAGGGAGTAAAGAGCAGGTCCTTCTCTTTTCCCCACCCCTCTGCTTGTGCCCACCCACTCAGGAACTGAGCTGGGCCTCCACCCACCCCCAGACACCCGTCAGACACCACAGCACCATCATTGCCAGCCAGCAGCCTCCTAAGATCTATGAGCCTTCTTGATTTCAGAAATAATTGCATACCCCTGGTAACAGGTCTCTCTACTCCTGAAACCTTTTATTAAACGAGACGACAAAGCATCCCATTCAGGGCTCATGGTTCAAGCTTAACAGCATTTGACCCAAGCTGCAGTTCATAACTGGGAGGCAGGGACAGAATGTTGGCTTATTAATAATGCACCAGCTATCGTTTCCAGACCACCAGAAGATCAGCACACTCACTCGGCTCCTTTCCTCACTACAATACATTGCTTTTTACCCTGAAGCTGCACAGAAGAATTTGCAAAGGCCCAGGCAGTCTTCCAAAAAATGTTAAGAACCAAGGAGTCTGTAGATTTCCCCACCAACTTAGTAAAGATTTTGTAATTACATACGTGTGTGGTTGATTAAAGGCCATCTTCCCCACTAGGCTGTGAACTCCATGAAGATGGGGCTGGTGCCCATTTTCTTTGCAT
This sequence comes from Meles meles, assembly GCF_922984935.1. NCBI lineage: Eukaryota > Metazoa > Chordata > Mammalia > Carnivora > Mustelidae > Meles > Meles meles. Next base: position 65,084,726 of record NC_060081.1, on the reverse strand, counting down.
CTGTTTTACAGGAGATGCTTGATATTTACAGCATGAGTAAATGAATGAATGATATACACAGGAAGGGTAGCACTTTCTAACTGGTCTCTCTATTCTACCACTCAGCTGCAAGACATGGTGGGAGCCCATGGGGAGGAACCTGGAAGATTGGCTCTAGAGGAGCTCAACCAGCCCTAATGATCTGGCCCCATGAGGTCAGCAGCCAGAATCATACAGTGTGAAGGAGGTTGTGAATCATCTCTTCCAAAGGGTCCATGTTGATGGTCCCAAAGGAAGTAGATTTATTTCACGGTGGCAATGGCCAAGAGTGAGTAGTTCCGTGGCCAGAGAGGGAGGCCTGTGTGGACACTGAACACACACACAGTCTTATGCCATCAGTGTCTATCATCACACATACAGCATGAGTTTCCCAAATGAACAAACCCCATCCATTTCCCAGCAACAAGGGTTACACTCACGTGAATAATCCTTTAGTACAACCAAAACCTCATGAACCCTGAGCTAATCCATTCTTGATTCTTCACATCTTTCTGTGTCAGGAGTTCTCCAGAGATTCCTAGGTAGCAGCCCGTGTGGCCATGGAGTAGAATCAACATCAGAGAAGAGGGGGGTGGGGGTTCCAAGCAGAAGGAAGCTTTAGCCCACTGCACTCATTGTCATCCTCACAGCCCCTAACTCTAAACCGCCTAAGTGCTGGGCTTCTGCCCACCAGCACCTATAATTCTTTGCCTGGGGGCTTTTGCCCACTACCAAAGCTTACTTTTGCCCATGAAAATGGCAGGCCAGAAGGGTGCTGGGCATTCAACCTCCCCACCATACTCTCCAACTCCCCACCAAGGTAGCTGTTGATGGAGGTCGGTGTATAAATACCCCAGTTCTCACACCCTTCCTGCGGGTTAGTTCAGAGGGATGTACTACACCAGCTTCTAGACCCTCCCCAGTGGGCTGAACCCCAGCCACCACAGGTTGGATGACACTCCTTCTACCAGCTGCCATCCCTTCCCAGTCTCTTCGACACTCCCTCTCCAGTGCTTTGTGTGATCAGCCCTCAAATTACCTGCACCTGAACTTTTACCTCAGGTCCTCCTTGTGGGGGAGCCTATGTGAACAGGACTGTGTGTGTGTGTGTGTGTGTGTGTGTGTGTGTGTGCAGGCAGGGGGAAGTGAAACAGGTGGCCAGTTTGGGGGACACCAGCATTTGGGGGAGGTGGAATAGAATCCAGATGAGAACAGGGAAACTGAGGCAGGAAGGGTTAGCTGGGGGTAATCCTGAGGGACTTCTGGTACCAGGCTGGGGAGTCTGGTTCCACCTGATGGGCAATCACTATCTGCTACCCGAGGAGCCATGTGGCATGCATCCACATGAGAATGGCTCTTGAGACCAGAAGGGATCCGACATCATCTAATCCTGATCCCTGACCCCATCTAATATTTGAATCCCTCCCTCAGCATCCCCTTGTCTCCATGAGTGCTCCCAGCAGATTGAGAGCTTACACTCTCACCAGGCTCATTCAACTTAGCCAACTCTGACTACTATTAGCTAACTTACAGAAAGTTCTAGAAATAGCCCCCTTGTTTCTTAAAGATACCTAATTTTTCTTCCTTATGAAAGTCCTTCAATGTATAAACCATGTCTCCTCCTAACTCTTCTCTTCTCCAGGCACAATCTCTCCAATTCCATTCTATTCTCCTACATGTGACAAGGTCACTTGTCCCTGTTCCATCTCAGGCCCGTCCTCTTCATGTACACTAGACTCTCAACTTGGGGAATGATACTCCAGTTGGATCCAACCAGACCAGAGAAAAGGAGGCTTTCAGTATCTGCTTCCTTCCTGATCCATAGGAAACTGCTGACCAAAGCCACTATCAGTCCCTCATTCATTTATTGATTTGATATATATTTATTGTCTACTAGAGCTAGGCACTAGTTCTAGATGCTGGGTAATGATATCTAGATTTTTTATTTTTTAATTCCCTGCTCTGACAGAGCTTATCTTCTAGAGCGGGAGTCAGTAAGCTACTCCAAATCTGGCCCACTGTTCTGCTCTTGTAAATAAAGTTTTATTGGAACAGAGGCATACACCCGTGTTAGTTTATGAAGGGTGTGTTTTCACATGACAACAGCAGAGTTGAGCCATTGTGACGGAGACCATAGGGCCCACAAAGCCTAAAATGTTTACTATCTTTATCGAAAGTTCCTGATTCCTGTTTTAGAGCACCTACCAGAATGTTAATTCTAAAGATACAAAGACAAAGAGACAAAGTCCCTACTCTCAGAGCTTATGTTCTAGAAGCCCAGCTAGGTACCAGGCAATGTTCAGGATACTGGGGATTCTGCAATGAGCAAAGAACCTTCCCTTGTGCAATGTTCTAGAAGGCTCATCATGTGCTGAACTTTGAACACAACACCGGTGCAGAGGCAAACCAGACTGACAAACTCCTTATACCCACGGACCTCCCAGTCCAGTTGGCGACAAAGCAACACACACACAATCACAGCTCTCAATGGTAATATACGCTATGGGAAAGTAAGCAGGAGCTGGGATGTCCTTGCGTGGACTGTTAGTGTGCGTGCCCCAATTTTCTCCTTGTGCACTTGTTCCGGGTGCAAATGGAGGCCCTGATACGGAAGCAATTATGTTAAACTCTCATCTCATTGAGCTGGGCCTTTGTTCCTGACTGTTGAGCTGCGAAGGGGAACAGAGTCAACGCTGTCAGTCCCCCAGGGGGCCAGGCTGACCCCAAGCCCCTGGCAGGCAGGGCGCTGTGCATCTCCTCATCCCCTCCGTTCGAAAGGAGGACAGCCGGATGTGTGTGCATGAGACTACTGACATCAATCCTCGCCGCTTCGGTTCACGAAAGTATTTTGCACACAAGATCCCCTGCTCAAGCGTTCCTTCTAATTACCATTTTCTTTTTACATTGTGTTGTGTGGAGTTCACAGCAGCAAGCTCATGGTGAGCAAGGGCCCCGGGGTGGCAGGGAAAATAAGGCCTGGTTATTAGGGGCCTTGGTGAAGCGGCAGCTTCTACATCTTCCAGGCAGGGGGGGAGAAACGGCTCAGAAACTGCACGGCACCAGGCCAGCCACGGCACCGTAGGACCTGGCTCAGAGACGGCTTTGTAAGATTAGGAAACAGCACTGGCTTGGAGGGGGAGGTGGAAGCTCTATCCAGAAGCCTGCAATGTACCACAAAGTTTCATTTGCTCGGTAGATCGAGGAACCACCCACCAGTGGCTCCGTCAGAATCTGACGTCCTTCCGTGCTCAGCCTTCACCATTATGATGATACCCAGGCATGGTTTCCACTCACCTTTTTTTTTTTTCTCTTTCTTTCTTTCTTTCTTTCTTTCTTTCTTTCTTTCTTTCTTTTTCTTTCTTCCTTTCTTCTGGGGAACATTAACAGGCTTCGGTGATGTGTCAGACTGCTAGAGACAGAGACGGGAACAAGGTAAAGATGGACAGGACATGTCAAGGAAGGAAATGCAGGACAAGGGAGAGAGAACGGGAAGGGTTGCTGGTTTGCATTCTTAGGATGGTGGTGGTGTTCACTGAGACAAGAAACCAAGGAAAGGCCTGCACTGGGGCGGGGTGGGGAGGGATGAGGTGTGGGGGGACACGATCAGTAAAGTTACCTGCAGCTGTCCCAGGAGAGAACGCTGACTGGGTAGCAGGGAGATGAGCCTGGGACTCCACAGGTCTGGCCCGGGACTCCACAGGTCTGGCCCAGGACTCAGAGGAGCCCAGAGAGACGTTGCTGGGGTCTTGGGGTGGGGAGGGGGCGGGTGATGGTTAGCACAGGCTGGTTTTCAGAGGGTCTTATTTCACTGAAAACCAAAGGGACTGATTACGTCGGGTCTCAACCCAAGAAGCAGGTGGGACCCATCTGAGAGGCCACATTTTATTTACATAAATAAACACATTATATATATTTGTATTTATATATATACACTCACAACATTAAGTGCAGGGGGGAGAAATGGCCCAGAGACATTATACGCATTTACAACGCACACGCACACACACACACATACACACACACACACACACATATAATGTCCCATATTCATATATATGGTGTCTGGGGTGTCACTGACTCTCTGCCAGTGTTTGCTAGAAGACTGGGCAGACGGACAGACGGACAGATGGATAGATGGGGGCCAGAGCCTGTGTGTATCATAATAGTAACAACCAAAGCATTGGTTCAATGTGGGGTGCCTGGGTGGCTCAGTCAGGTAAGCGTCTACCTTCAGCTCAGGTCATGATCCCAGCTCCTGGGATCGAGTCCGGCATCAGCACCCTACTCAGCGGGGAGACTACTTCTCCCTCTGCCCCTTCCCCATCTTGTGCATACAAGCTCTCTGTCTCTCTCTCTCTCTAAAAAAAATATAATATTTTAAAAAGAATGTATACTATGTTGCAGGCACCATTCTCACTACCTGACATACATTACCCAACTCTCTCTCTCTCCGTATCCACACACACAGATACACATATTCGTAGGTACCGTGGAGCCAGGCTCTGTTCCAAGGGCTTTACAAATATTAACTCCCATGCTCACAGCAACCCGATGATTAGCTAATATTATTCAATTTCGCAGACAAGAAAAACGGGACACAGAGAGATTAAGTGACTTGCTTAAGTTCCCCCAGCTGTGAAGGGACAGAGCTGGCATTCAAACCCAGGCCATCTAGCCCCAGGGTCCCTGCTCTTAGCTGCTGAGATCTTGCTGCTTTCGGGGACCAGGGTAGCTCCTGCCCAAGCCCAGAGACATGCCCCTGAGCCCCAGGCCAGGAGCTGGCTGGGCTCACACCGGGGGCCTGGCCTCCACCGCCCCCTTCCCGTGAGGCCTCTGCCACTGTATCCCTCTGTTCTGAGGAACTCGGGCCCTTTTTCCCTATCTTCCTGCTCACATGCTGGGGCCAAGGACGGTCCCCGGGACCCGGGCTCAGCAGCAGGGACGGGAGTCTTGGCGGCAGGCTGTCAGCTCGGTGTCTCTGTGTGGGCTGCCTCCTCTGGCTTTGTTAGATGTCTTCTAAAATAGACTCTTCTCTTTCAAACACCCCCACTTACCACTCGCCGCCCATCTTTCGGCACCGCCACCGTGTTTCCCTGTCATGGTAACGTGCTGCTTAGACGATCACAGAGAGGCTGACTTTTTGTGGAACAGCAGCCTCTTGAGAGGGACTTTTCTTTCCCTCTTCTAATTATGCCATTTTCCAGCTGGCCTTTCTCTTTTTAAAGGTGAGCCCTGGATTACTGACTGTTCAACCATTAATTTCAACGTGTGGATCACACTTATCAGAGGAAGGCAGGACAAGTCTTTAGATGATCACACAGTTCCACTGCCTTACCACGTCTCAGAGAGGGAGCCTGGCTCGCCTGAGATCACACAGCCAATTAGTGGTGGACTGCGGCTGAAACCTGAACCAGTTAATAGAGCTGGGTGGGGATTTAAGTAGAGGGGTCATAATAATTCCTATTTATCACAGCACTGAAGTTTACAAAGCACAATTTAGTTCTCTGGGTATTGATTTATGTGCCTGGTCATCTCATCTAAGGAGGGAGGACCCTCTTCTCCTAACGCCAGCTGTCCACTCCACCCACATGTGGAATGAATTCCAAGTGCTCTCATCCTATAAGAATGAAGTGGCCACAAGGACAGTTGAACCTCATCAGAAGGCAAGGCAACTTCAGAGCCCTATGTCAATCCCAGAGAAACCCCATGGCTAATTCTGCAGCCCAGGCTCCTCTGTCTCCCCAGACACCTCCTCTCCCTCCTCTTACTGCTGTTTGTGTTTCCCACTGGGGTAGCAGTGGAGGATGGGGCTTCCCCCATCAAACAATGAAATGCCTTTCCAATAGAGACGCCGCATTAATGAATAGCAACACTAGATGACCCCTAGAAAGTATTTTGTTCAACCCTCCCACGTTATAGACTGGAAAGACGAGGCCCAGAGATGTAAAGTGAATTGTCCAAGGTCACACCGCTTTGAGACACGAAACATGTGCCTGGACCAGTTGTCTCTTGTTCTCTATCGTCTAGGTACCCAACATCGAGCTCTCGCTAAATGCTACCCTAAGTGGAACTTGTCTTATTGTCTTGTTAAATGAAAATTATATCCTGGGGAACCAGCCATAAAACTAGAGGATGGTAACAACTCACTTGCCTCACCCTTCCGTTGTCCAACTCAACCTTGGCTGCACAGCTGAATCTCTGTGGCACTTTATAAACATCCAGATTCCCAGGCCCATCGTAGACCAAATGGACCAAAGCTCTAAAGAGTGGGGTCCTGGCATCCGTGTTTGTTCAGAGCTGCACAGGCGCGGGAAGAGGCAGCCAGGGACAGGCAAGACTGAGCCATCCGATGGCCAAGAATCGCATCAGCAGTCTGAACCTTTGTGACTGAAAGGGAACCTAATTATATTTTTGAGCTTTAAAAGCTTAATTCAAATACAATGAAAACAGGAAGTTGACAGACCAGGACAGATTGCTGACCAGAAGTGCTCTTTCAGAGTCACGCCCAATTCTGGCTCACCCCTGCTTGCAAAAAAAAGGACTACATCAGACCACATACCTGTGAAGTCATCATGTGCCTTTCCAGGGGAAACTAGAAATGCTAAGCTGCCTAAAGGGCCACTCTCTTTCCATATTCCAAATTAAGGGAAATAAGCTTAAATAATAGAAGTTAGAGGTCAAAATGAAGCTCAGCCCTCCCCCATGGTCTTTCCCTTTGTTATCTCTAGCTGGTGCTCCCGATATCCAATGTGTCCTCAGATCACGTGTGAAGTCCCAGGCCCAAGTCAAAGTCCTTGTGAAGGACAAGGTTCATGCAGAAAGTAGAAGGGCACAGGACAATGTGTAAAAGAAAACGGAGGGCCTGATGGCACACAGAAATAGCACTCTCGGCACCCAGGCTGAGGGGACACAAGGCTGCAGGGGACCGGGGTACATCCTTGAAAGTGACAATTCGACCCAAAACACAGACCCGAGGAGAGAGAAGATGGGAGAGAGGCACTTCATCTGAAAGCTGAAGGAGGATAATAAAAATCAAGAGGTTTTTCATGTGTTCTAAGAAACACAAGATAGTAAATGTTCAAGTTTCCCCTGGAATGAAAAGGGGCTCTGCTACAAGGAGGGGAGAGGAAAGGTGGAAATCAGCACAGGCCCAGGGCAGAACCCTTGCCGGGCTCAGTATTGAACTCGTCTCTTCTACACTTACCACCTGCTCCTGATTCAACCACCAGCCCAACGACACCGAGCAGCGGTTATAATTACCCCCTTTCGGAGAATGAGGGAAATGATGTTTGGGGTGGTCACGCAGCTAAATGTCAATCCAGACTCTCTGAACTCCAGGTAGACAGATCTCTTTCCACCGTGGAGACAACATCTGCGTGAGCGTGGGGAAAAGCGGGGAGGGAGAAAAGGGGGAGCTTCCTTTATCTGCCTGAGCGGGAGCCATAGACATCTGGCCATTGGAGCAGGACATTGCACTGGGACTTTCTCTAGCTGGGAATATCAGAAGTATTAGCTTTTAGCATTTCTGGCTAATAAATGGAACTATCTATGAAGCTCCGCATTGATTTGCCCTCCCCCCTTGCTTCCTTTTTGCAATTATTCACACTTCTCCATGTGTCATTGTTCCAAATCCTGGAATGGTCTGTTTTGCCTCCTTGGAGTTCCCCACCACACCTCCTCTCAGTGTGGAGTCAGGAGTCGCTCCCTTCCTCTCTGTAGCTCTACCTGCCAGGCCTGGGGGCAGAACCAAAGTCAGCTATCCAACAGGACAAGAGGCTGAGCCCCACACAATGGATGGGCAGTGCAGAGAAAGCTCAAGAATGGGCAAAATCAGGGAAACCAAGGTCTATGCGCCAGACACTAAGGTAAAGGCTTCATCTACATGGTGCCATTCAATTTTCATGATCAACCTGTGAAGTAACATTCTCCCCCATTTCACTGCATGGATAAGTTATGGGACTTCACTGAAGTCATACGTGAGTGTTGTCAGAACAAGGCTTCAAACCCAAAACCGACCTGAAAGCCAGTGCTATTTCCACACTACAATGCATTTCCAAGAACTAGGAAGGCGCACCAGAGTGAATGGTCAAGGTAGGGGTCGAGCCATGGGGTTCTGGCCACAGCTGGGTTAGCTGAAGATCAGAAATGGCTCAAACTGAAGCCCAGGGACATCAGTAAGAGTCCTGATAGGACTAAGATGGCATGCTCAACGTGGATCATTTAAGGACACTTCAGTAAAGAGACAGGATGCTGGGAAACCACAAAGAAGAGCACAGAACATCAGGGACAGGAACACACTGCTCTCACCCACCCTCGACATGAATGAGCAAGAGGAGGGATCAGTCGCCCGAACCCGGAGAGAGAGTGCTATGTGGTGGGGCCCACCCAGCTGACCCTGGTGAGACACCAGAAGTAGGCAGGGAAATAGAGATCCCAGCCTCACTATCCTCTGGCCCTTGGCTCTCCTGCTAGTGCTGGTCAACTGAACCCATTTTGGAAGCCTGATGATGCTGTCCATATAGGTCAGCCTCCCAGAGGAGGGGAGGGAAGGGTGAAGAGGGAATCTAGAGGAACCAACAGAAGAAATCCAGCTTCTCAGTCCCATGGAGAGGCAAAAGCCACAGAGAGATCCCGAGTCAGATGGATGGAGCCGGTGTGAGGTCCGGGCTTCAGAACCCAAGCAGTCATAGACAGCCCCTTCGATAAGATCTGACTGCCAAGATCCCCTTCCAAGAGCTCAGGGCTTACTCAGTGGTTGCAGGTTCAACTGTCTTCAAGATTCACTTCCTTGACCAGTGCCTGATGCCTGTTCCTCCTCCTATCCTTGCTGCCTTCAGAGGACGCAGTGGTTAGAAGCGGAGGTTTTGACATAGATTCAAATCCTGGCTCCACCTCCCACCAGTTGAGTGATCCAGAACAAGTGACTGAGCCTCTCCCCACCTCGGTTTCCTCATCAGCAAAATGGGTACAAGAATAATGCCTCCCTTAATGGAGTGCTATCAGAAATGAATGTAGCCAATGGTTCACATACTGCCTGGCAGAGATCAAAGATTATTAGTCATTACCATTATTATTATTATTCGCCCTTGCAAATATTTACTGAGCTTCAGGGCTCACTAGCTAGGAGAATTGTTTGCAATTAAATGCCCGTGTGAAAATGTGCCAGCAACTCTGGGCAAATACAAGTGTGGTAACGGGCAAGTATATGGTGACTCTGAAGAAGGACCCGGGGGTCTCCGACCATAAATCAAAAGGAAACCAGACGTTGAGAATAGTAAGTTCAAGGCAGTCATTACACAGTGTAACTGGAAAGTACGTGAACTTGGAGGAGTCAAATAGCAAAGGACGATCCCAGCCTCCCTTAGCAGCTCCCTTAGGTGAGGGATGTCAGCTGTACACAGCAGCAGCTATGGAGTTCGGCCAACACTCCACCTAGAAATTTTTTGGTTTTGTTCTGCACCCTGGAGCCAAGCAGTCCTTCTAGGAGCACAGAGAGATGCCCGTCCCTGGGCATCTCACCGAGACATCTTTGCAAATGATATTAGCAGAGTCTATTTGCATAGAAGTAGCTGCATTTGCATGAATCACACTACAGGAGCAAATGGGACCAGAATGAGCTAAAACCATACAAATAAGTTGGCAAAGACTTTTAAGAGGCTAGACTGTAAGAATTGTTATCATGAAGGCTGACATCTCTCTGGAGTTGGTGTATCCAAGGAAGCAGACAGCCAATGTTCCCACCAGACAAGCAAGGCAGGCAGGGGACACTACCTGTGGGGCCATCTCCTGGAGCTGGCTAGGGACAGCGGGGGCATGCTCTGGCTTAGCTCTCTGAACAGCAAGACCAATAGTGGAGCAGGGCCAGAAGGGAGCTAAGTCCAAATCAGATCACCAATACGCAGTGATCCAGGTGCAGAACCAAACAAAACAGGGCTCAGGGGCGCAGAGAACAAGCAGGTTCCAGACCCCAGGCATGTCTAGGACGGGAGCAATCTCTGAGTCAAAGAATGGGCCTCCTGGTTAATGTCTTCCAGTTCCTACAACCATGGGTAAGGATGTACAAGGAGAAAGAAAGGGGCAAGGAGCAGTGAGCAGGCTGACAAGTCCCAGCACAGGCCACTGCAGGCATGCACTCAGCAAACATGCATTGGTCACCGACCCTGTGCCAGCTACTGTTTCAGGCAAAGGGTATGTATACAGCCATGAAAAATGAATCAGATCACTGCCTTGATGGGGCTCACATTCCGGTAATGGGAGACAGAAACAAGCAAGTAAACTAATAAACATATGAATTCCAGGTAATGATGAATACAGTGTGTAATGGGGAAGAAATGAAGAGGAAAGAGGAGTAAACATACAAAACCCCAGCCTTCCCCTTCCCTTCCCTGGCTCAGGTCACCAGCTGGGAAAGGGAGCCGCACAATGTAGGAACTACATTCTAGGGTGCTGCCTGGTGGAGGTGTCCCCTCACTCTCCAATGGGTATTGTGTTTTCTCTTTTCTCTCTCTTACCCAAGCAGCAGGAATAGCTAACCATCCAGGCACCAAGCAGACCTGGCCGGCCCCCTCTCCTTCCCCTCTGTCTTTCATTCCTGTGTCTGGAGCAACAAGGCACTCTGCTAGGCAAAGCTGACTTTGCCAAAACACGCCTGACCACCTCCTGGTCTCTTCCGGCTTCTTTCCTACATGCGACCCTAGTGCTCAGAGCTCTAAGGGTCAGATTTGGACATGGTAGGGACAAGGACAGCAGGGACAGCCCACTTCAATATGACATGGTCCAGTCCAGCTCATCAGCCATTTCCAGCTTTGGGTTTGGGGAGCCAAGGCCAGTCGACAATAACATGGTGATTCTTCACCCCTCACCAGGGTACCAATCAGCTACTGTCATCTAACAAACAATCATAAATCTCGGTAACAAACAAGAAGCACTTATATTTTTTTGTGCACCTGTGAGTTGGCTGGGGGCGGGGGCGGGGGGCGCTGTTCTGCGAATCCTGGCCTGGCTGGCTTGAGCTAGGACGGGCACAGATGGGCAGCTCCAGTCGGAAGGTCAGGTGTGGGTCTGTTCTACACTGTTTCCAGTGTCTCTCATCCGCCTTTGACCAGCTGGCTCACCAGCTGTGTTCTCATGATGAGCGTAGAGGCACAAGAGGGCAAGCAAAACACCCGAGCCACCTTACAACCTAGGCTTGGAAGTGGCAAGTGGGAAGTGGTCAGCTTCTGCCCACACACCTCTAGGCCAAAGCAAGGGCCCAGCCTGAGCCCCAAATCAAAGGGCAGAGTCCGGCGTCTGCCTTTAGTGGAGTAACCACCTGTTACCTGGCAAAGGGCATGGTTAGAGGAAGGAGCAAAGAATTAGGACCAAAGATTCGCAGGCACCCCCCTCTGTGGGGAGCATCCTCAATGGGGACATTACCTAGAGCACCCACCTCAGTTCTGAGCTCACCTTTGACTAGAGATTGCCAGTAAGGAAGTAGAGGACTATGTACTAATAATTTTTTTAAAAAGCCAATATTCAAGGTGGGGAGGGATAGAGTGGCTGGGTGATGGATTTGGGGGAGGGTATGTGCTACGGTGAGTGCTGTGAAGTGGGTAACACGGATGATTCACAGACCGGGACCCCTGAAACATGTAATAGAGCAATACATTATATATTAATTAAAAAATAAAATAAAATAGAAAATAAAAGCCAATATTCAAATCACTGAATTCTACTCCAGAAACCAAGATTGCCCTGTATATCAACTAAGCAAAATTTTAAATTAAAAAAAAAAAAGCCAACATTCAACAGTCCACGCTTACTCTTGGCTAGGTACCATTCTAGACGCTTTATGTGAATAAATCCATTTTAATCCTCATAAAAATCCTCTGAGGTAGCTTCAGGGATCGTCTTCACTTTGCAGATGAATAAACTGAGGCACAAGATGGGGAAGGAACTTGTTCAAGGTCACAGAGCTGGTAAACACCCTCCCAAGTGCAAACCATCCCACCTTCAGCAGAAGGTGGAGCCCGAGTGCACGTCTCCCTGGTCTGTCCTGTGCCTTTCCCCACAATCTCAGCGGAGGCTCACAAAACAGAAGAGCTTTAGGTGGGGGGTGAGGGGAGTGCAGGAGCTCAGATCAGGACAGCAAGGGGGGAGAACTAGAAAAGGAATTCGTGCTTCTTGGGGACCCAGGGAGGAGTTGTGAGGCCACAAAATAGGCAGGCTGGGCTCCACTGCCTAGAAAGAGGCCCTCGGGACTAAAGAGAGACTTGACTTTATAACTCTGCACGGCTCATCTCAATATTCCTTGCTCCCTAACTTTGTGGGACCTGGGGCTCCTTGTAAAAGCTCTGCAGGGAGTGAGGGCAGAGGGCAGGCCAGGAGGAGCCAGAAAGCAGATGCCTTGGGGTCACATCTGAGGGAGCACATTTCTCTGAGTGGTAAGTAAAGAGACAGGGAGCCAAGGAGTCCCTGGAGGCACACGGCTGGTTTCTATCCAACTTGTCACTCACTCCGATCAGTCCTCTTATTTTCTTTATGATAAACAATGATAACAGCTTACTCAGGAAGCATTTTATAAGAGGCAAGACATTTTCAGACACAGGGATCACATGTGACACCCACAACCACCACATCTGGGAGCCAGCGCATTTTTGAGAATAAGGACACCAGGGCTCAGAGGAGTCAAGCGGCTTATTCAGAATCACACAGCTCATGAGAGGAACTGGAATCAGCACCTTCACTCTTTTAGCCCTGCACCAGCCTCACACCTTTCCCTGGAAGGAGGGAAAGCAGAATTATGTCAGGCTTTGAGCTCTTAAGAGAAGGTGGTATTTTGTCCCTATCAATCATTCACACTTTAGTATGATGTATTTGCCGTCTGGTCCAGAGAGTAAAAGCACTGGGCACTGGAGGGATGCAACAAGGGCTCCACCAAGGGGTGGAAGGGAAGCAGTGCAGTGAACATGAAAACAATTTTACCCAGTTTCGATTTCTCCCTCCTGTAGGATTCAGCAGGAGCCAAGCTGAGGTTCAGGCAAGACAGAAGATGTCAGATGAAGACATCCAACTAGCAATGATGTTGTTATTATCGAGACCCTTCTAGATGAACAGTGCGGAGCTGAGCAGTTGGGAGACCACGGTAAAGAAGCACGGATGCTTTCATTCCAGGATGCTGAGAGGCAACAGATAAGCACACAAATAAGGAGAGGTACAGCGGGAGTTATGAAGACAAAGACAGGTCATAATGAATAGACAGTTTTGAGAGTGGTAGAGTGCATTTACTACTTTGGGGTTTGGGGAGGTCAGAGAAGACCTCTCTGAGAATGTGTCATGGGGGTGACCCCTGAACAAGGCGCAGGTGCCAGGCTGGCCAAGATCCAGTTTACTGGATGAACCATGTCAGGACCCCATGTAGAAAAGTGACAATGCCACAGCAATAAGAATGGCAGAACAGTGGCAGCAGGTGCTAACGCTTATGGGACACTTGGGCGACAGGCACCTGCTCTAGCCAGCTGATATACGTTATATCATTTCCTACTCAACCACGATCCTGAGAGATAGGCATTACCACCAGCCCTACCAGACAGAGCAAAATGAGGCACACAGAGGTCACATGACTTATCCAAGCGCAAACAAGAACCAGAAGGAAAGAAAGTTGCTAGGTGGTCAGTGGTCTGGTCCCCAGGGTCCCAGCCCTGAGTCCCAACAGGCAAGATGATCAAAGATCTCAGGGCTGAAATTAGGGTATCTGGCAGCATTTTGCAGACTATGAGCAGGCCCCCAATTTCCATCACCTAGCTCAAAGTCAAGAGACCACCTGAGTGGCAGCACCAGAGCGATCATGTGATCAGGTGCATGGGTTTGTCACCAACCTCCCCATGGATTAAGAAAACATTCATGGCAGAGGACTGAGTGGGGTGTGGGGGTCAGCCACATACCACCCCCTGTTGATCTCATCCTGGCTACAGATAATAGAGTTAAGAAAAAGAAACCCACAGGTAGGGGTGCTTTTATTGTTAAGCCCACTTTCTGGTCTGCTTGTTCCACTGGAGACATGTGATGACCTGAACCCAGCCTCAGACATGGCGAACTTCAGTGTGTCAGGATATCAAATGGTTCATGTCAAAAAATCCAGGCAGAAGATTCCTCGCCACAAGCAGGAAGGGAAGTTTGCCCTCTTGTGGACCCCACAGTCCCCTTCCTGCAGGCCTGACCTCAGCTATAACTGCCATCAGCCACCTCCCCTGCTCCCCTGTCCCATCTCTCATTGCTGTGGTTCTGGTCATTAATAGAACACATGTAGCCTTACAGGACATGGATAGGTGTCATGGAAGGAAAAGAAAGAGAGGGGAGGGGAAGGGGGGGAAGGGAGGGAAGGCGAGGTCTGGGCTAAAGGGTAAGGAGAAGGACATTACAAAGCTTGCTGCTAAAGAGCTCAGGACTAATAGGACATATGGACACAGAAACATGTGAGGACAACCCAGTCTGATACGTGGTTTGGGAAAGATCCAACCAAAATGCGGTAGCACAGCCAGCCACAATGTCTACTTTGATCTGAGTCTTGAAAGGTGAGTAGGGGTCTTCCAGGTAGAGAAGGGGAGATAGGGCACTCTAGGCAGAAGGAAGAGCATATGCAAAAATAAGATGCATAAAGGAGCCCATTATATATAGGGAGACAAGAGGGGTGCCCATCAACCATCAAGACTGTAGACGTCAGGGCACCTGGGTGGCTCAGTGGGTTAAAGCTTCTGCCTTCAGCTCAGGTCGTGGTCCCAGGGTCCTGGGATCGAGCCCCGCATCGGGCTCTCTGCTCAGCACGGAGCCTGCTTCCCTTCCTCTCTTTCTGCCTGCCTCTCTGCCTACTTGTGATCTCTGTCTGTCAAATGAATAAATAAAATCTTTTTAAAAAAAAAAAAGACTGTAGATGTCACCGTGCCTGATTCTTCCTCCAAAGCTGGAATCTCAGAGCACCTGATGACTCCTCACAGCCATCTGCTCCGCACATCCAGACTCCAGACCCAGGTATTTTTGCCTCAGAACACCTTTTAGCTTTGTCCTTGATTCTGGTGCCCACTGCCACCAAAGGTCATTCACCCATGGCCTCTTTGCCAGGCCTTTCTTATGACAACAGCCTGCCTCCTGGTCCTCCTCACCCCAGACTGTCCACTCTCAATGGCTTCCTGTTTCTGAACCAGTTCCAGAGAGTCCACTGGCTAGTGGGGACCCAAGAAGGATGGCCCTTGCTTTAGCTAGAACCCAAGGAGCCCAGCAGAAGATGGATTAGAAAAGAAGGAAACCTGTGAACATCAGAGAACCAAGGATCAGAACAATAGCTGGGCTGAGGACAGAGGCAGGATTAATTCATTTATTCACTCATTCATTCATTCAACAATACTATGGACCACTTAGTCTGAGCCAGTCTTCACTCTGGGCACAAGGCATGAGACAGTACACAAAAAGCCCCTGTCCCCGTTGTCCCTGCCCTCACGGAAATAGGAGGAGACAGCAATTAACCAAATAATTACACAAATAAATGGAAAACTACAAATTCTGATAAACACTAGAAAGAAGGCTTCAAGGGAGCTCTGTGTGCTTACCATGGTAATGAAGGCAGTCAAGAATGACTTCCAAGGATGGGACACGTGAGATGAGAACAGTGGGTTAATAAGTGAGTGGTGAGAAGGAGCAGTTCCATCTATTAGTTTAAAAAAGTTGGTTAGCCTAGGGGTGCTCTCATCTGGATTTGAATCCTGCCCCCCCCCCCCCGCAAAAGAGCAAATTATTCCACACTTGCATGTCTTGGTTGCCTTGTATGTAAAATGAGATAGTAACTGTATTTACCTTGAAGACTTGTTATAAATAATTTAATAAGACAATAATGACTATGATACAGAGTAAGGGTTCCATAAATGGTAGGAATACCAGTAATAGTTGCTGTGGTCAGAGTGATGCTGATTGCGGTGATGCTGCTGGCGATGATGATAATGGAGGAGGTGGTGATTATGGGGATGATCCTGATGGATCATATTGGTGATGGTCATTATAAGAATGATGGTGGTGGTAATGACACTGAGGAGGAGGACGATGACAATGATGACGATGAAGATGACTTTTGTGCTCACAGCAATAGGAACAGCATATGCAAATTCCCTCAGGTTAGAAACATGCTCCGCATGCAGGATGGGAAGTGCTAAGAAGAGCTAGTCGTGTCTTTTAAGGCAGAGACAGGCTCTGCAAATGCTGAGTTATGGAATCTAGATCCTAGGCTTCTTCAAAATGTAATCAAAGAGTTCTAAAAGGGATCCAAGAACATGCTATTAAAGTTGACCTTTAAATAAGGTAGGGGTTATGGGCACTGATCCCCCCATACAGTAACTATTTGCATATAACTTTTGACTCCCCAAAAACTTAACTCCTCATACCCACTGTTGATCAGAAGCCTTACCGATGACAGTCAGCACATATTTTGTATGTTAAATGTATTACCTACTGTATTTTCACCATAAAGCTAGAGAAAAGAAAATGGTAAAATCAGGAGGAAGAGAAAAATACATTTAGTACTGTATTTATTGACAAAAAAATCTACATATAAATCAATCCGTTCAGTTCAAACCTATGTTGTTCAAAGGTCAACCATACAGTGATGACTCAGATTCAGTTAAAATGTATTGAGTCCCCTGCCTTATAAAGTCCTACCATTATGCCAACAGTA
The DNA here is from genome assembly GCF_922984935.1 of Meles meles. Lineage (NCBI taxonomy): Eukaryota > Metazoa > Chordata > Mammalia > Carnivora > Mustelidae > Meles > Meles meles. The sequence continues at coordinate 65,068,012 of NC_060081.1, read as the reverse complement.
GTACCAAGGGAGCCAGGGTCAACTGAGTGCATACTATGTGGGGGGCAATTATTCGTATGTTGCTCCATTCTCTCTTCATGACACTTACCAGGTGCCAGACACAATACTGATTGCTGGTAATATACCAGCAAACTGGATATGGATCTTATGCCCATTTCACAGAAAGGAAAATAAACAAGGCATAGAATCTTTAAGTAATTACCCAAGTCACACAGTTAATAAAGACAAGGTTTCAGCCCAGGCCCAAATGTCTCCTAGTTTATGGTCCTGGGTCCATGGACCACATTACCTTTTGGCTCTGAGGCAGAGGACTGCTGACTTACAGAGGCAGAGCTGCAGGACTCAGGTCCCAGGCGACAAAGGAGTTCCTTTTGCTATATCCCCAGAGTAGGGGCAGCTCCTCAAAAGCTCATAGAGTTCACAGAAAGTCCTCAAGTTGGGTGAACGATACTTTGTAGTAACTGTTGATAAGAGACAAGAAGGAGAAAGGATGTAAGTGTTCACTGAACCCCTACAGGATAGTAGGTAATTTATATCCTTGACTTCTTGGGAGGCCAATCCCATCTTTTACTATTACTGTCCCCCATTTATAAGCAGAAGAAACTAAGACTCCAAAGGATTGCAAAACTTCTTCAAGGTCACACGATGGGGAGGATCGGGTTTAATTGAGAGCTGTCAGACTCCAGAGCCCAGCTTTGATAGCCCAACTATGTTCTTTTGTGGTGTAACACACACACACGCACACACACACAGGCACACACATGCACAGGCATACGGCCAAGCATAGTGATGAACGCTTGGATTTTACTCCAACTCTGAATGCATAAAAATGTATCTAAATTCATAATGCTTTTAAAGACACCCCCACCTTGGAGATGCAAGCAGGAGGAATAAAGCAGAGTGTTGCCTGATTTCCTTATGCATTTAGGCTGTGGCAAGGCTTTATATATTTCCAAACACCTGGCTGTCTCTCCTGTGCTCTGTGAAGGATAATGGATGTACAACTGAGGTTTCAAGGTTGAGGCTCTGGACACTGGAGAATAAGCTTTCACGGGCTATTTATTTCTTCGTGTCCTCAGCTCCTCCAGCAACTGAAGTTACTACATCTGTCCAGGCCAGGGGCTGAGTAGAGATGCTGGAAACACACACAGGCCTGTGGGTGATGTACTAGTGCTTGTGGCTTTCTGGAGACGATGGTTAAAAATGAGTTTCTAGACAGACTCTATCCGTTTCTAACTATGACCTGAGCTTTCCTATGCTTCAGCTTCGCCATCTGGAAAATGGGAATAATGGGCTGACCCACCTATCTTCGTCTGCTGTTGCTGAGACGATGTAGACTAACAAAAGCCCCCAGATCTCAGTGGTTTACCACAACAAGCATTTCTTTCCCACTCACAGGCCCACAGGCCAGTGGGACAGCGCTGTTTTAGGCCAGAGGTTGAGATCCAGTCTCTTTCATTTGAAGATAAAGGGAAGCAGGAACAAGAAGCACGATTTTCCCATAGCTATTCATAGGAGTGCAAGAGGCCTGAACAAATCACCGAGCACATTTAAGTCTTTTGGTCCGATGTGGAAGTTCATGGCACCCACTCCCCTCCCAAGAGCTAACATTAATCACACGGCCAAGTCTACAGTCTGTGAGGGGGCAGAAGAGTATTCTACCCACAGGGAAGGCATGAAAGAGGTAGAACTCCAGTTCCTACTAGAATATAAAAACACACTCCACCACTTAGCAGCCCAAACCACCACTTCCTTTCACAAGGGACTGTATCGGTCAGGATTTGGGGGAGGGTGCCACTGGGTCCTCTCCTGGGCTGGGGCTGCAGTCATCCAAAGGCTCAGCTAGGCGGGACGTGCTGGACAGCTCCCTCACAGGGCTGTCACTGCGGCAAGTCAGCCAGGCTGTTGCCCAAAGTCCCTGGATGTGGCTTCCCCAGCACAGCCGTCTCAGGGTAACTGGACATCTTCCACAGTGCCTTGTTTATGGGGTGCATGTCCCCAAGAGACCCAGTAGAAGCTGCACGGCCTCTTGTGACCTAGTCTCCAAAACAGCATCAGTTCCATGGCATTCTACTGGTTACAAGTGAGTCACTAAGAACAGCCCAGATTCAAGGGAAGGGGACATAGACCCCAACACTCAACGGGAGAAGTATCAAAGAATTTGCAGGCATAGTTTTAAACCATCCTAGGAGGTACAAGAGGAAGAAAGGTGAATAAATAATATTGTCTACCTACTCCATCCACATAGAAGTTGTGAGATAATGTCCATGGGACATAGAGCAAACAGTTCATGAATGATAGCCATGCAAGCCATAGTCACTGGGCAGAGATGCCCTTGCACTCACATCTACCAAGTGAGATACTTGCTCACTTGGTAGAGCTCACTGGACTACTTTTTTTTCAAATTATTAATTTATTTTTTAATTTCTTTTTAGTGTTCCAGAATTCATTGTTTAAGCACCACACCCAGTACTCCATGCAATACGTGCCCTCCTTAATACCCAACACCAGGCTCACCCAACCTCCCACCCCCCTCCCATCTGAAACCCTCAGATTGTTTCTCAGAGTCCACAGTCTCTCATGGTTCTCTCCCCCTTCAATTTCCCCCAACTCCCTTCTCCTCTCCATCTCCCCATGTCCTCCGTGTTATTCCTTATGCTCCACAAATAAGTGAAACCATATGATAATTGACTCTCTCTGCTTGACTTATTTTACTCAACATAATCTCCTCCAGTCCAGTCCATGTTTATACAAAAGTTGGGTATTCATTCTTTCTGATGGAGGCATAATATTGCATTGTATATGTGGGCCACATCTTCTTTATCCATTCCAGCCAGCTCCCTCTCTGCAAGATTGCCTGGTTCTGGCTGGGTCTCAGCTGAGGGACCCACCTCCTGTGCCCCAGCTTTTTCTCCTCAACTCCCTCCACCCAGGCTCCATTACCTGGTGCTTCTTCCTGCTCCTTCCTTTTGGATCTAAGGTGGGGACTAGCCCCAGTAAGACACTACCCTGTATGATTTCCCTTACACCTTGCCCACATCTTAATAGTCTTTTTTTTTTTTTAAAGTAGGCTCCATGCCCAGCATGGAGCCCACCATGGGGCTTGAACTCATGACCTGAGATCAAGACCTGAGCTGATATCAGGAGTCAGATGCTTAACCAAATGAGCCACCCAGGTGCCCCAATAAATAGCCCTTTTATTTCCTCCTTGAATTAAACTAATTGTGGAATGTGCCATCTGCTTCCCACTGACCCTGACTAATAAACACAGAGGTGTTTGGGGGTACAGTTACCAGACATGTTCCTGGCTATAAGATCACAACCCTCTTGGATGCACAGGCCTGGCCAGAAGATGCAGGATCCCACAGAGTGCATGGCCAGTCCTGTCTGCAGACTACCTCCCACCTGGGCTGGCAAGCTTCTATCCAGGGCTTCCTGGAGGGACAGAGGCATCTCTCTCCTGACATATCAGTGACAGAGAGGATTTCAATTAGAACCATGAGGGGCCTTGAATGCCTGACATATCTCACAAGTGACAATGAAGTGAGCAGGTCCTGCAGTGCCCTGAGGCTTTCCAGGCTGCCTCCCACCCTCTCTTCCTCCCATGAGGTTGGACAAGCACAGTGAGACTTCTCCAGGCCCACAGTCAGCCAAAGGCTTCAAGCTCCCCACTTGAGAAAGTCTCCAAAAGCAACCCCCAGCAGGAAGTGTGATCACCATCATATCTACTTACAGTCATGGCCAAAATCCCCACACCCTGCTCCAGCCCCTGCAGTGGCTCCCATTTGCCCTAAATGCTATCTGAGCCCTCCCTGAGCTCTCCTGTAATGCCAGACCAAGTCAAGGTCTCCTGTTTTACACTCCTGAAACACCCTGGACTCTCCCTCCTGGTTCTCACCATACTCGTGACTCATCATTCACTTGTATAATCATCTACATTCTATGCTCCATTGCAGCGCACATGTGAAAACCCAAGTGAGATCTTGAAGTCAGATCAAGTCACTCTTTAGCTCAAACTTTTGGCTGGCTTCCCTTTTCACTAAGTAAAGGCTCATCTTCACAGTGGCCATGAAGCTCTATACAGTCAGGCCACTGTGACCTCCTGCCACACCTTCTCTTGAGCTCTGCCCCAGCCAGCCTGGCCTTCCTTGAGTGCCTCAAATAGGCCAAATAGGCCCCTGCATCAGGGCCCTGCACATGCTACTTCCTTTGCCCAAAATACTGCTGCCCGCGTAGCCTCAGGATCCCCACCTCCTACCTCCTTTTTATCTCTTTTAAAAGATTTGCCATGCCCAGGGCAGAGGCAAAGACACAGGACACGTGAACACTCCTCTTTCCCTCAAAATCAAATGTATAGTAACTTTATGGGCAGAAAATAGCAGGCTCAAGTCACTACCATTGTAGGACCTGGTTTTCTGAGGCCAGGTGTACTGCCCATTTTCCTGATCCTCTCCTAGGTCATGTGACTACTGTTCTGAAAGTCAGGAGCTCAAGGTGAACATCAGTTTCAGTCTATGAGACTCCCTTTTATGGCTGATTATAAGTCACACACTGCTTTTTGTTCGGTTGCTTTTAAAAAAATAACTTACTGAGGCAAAATTCCCGTAACATAAAATCAACCGTTAACTTGAGCAATTCAGTAGGATTTAGTATATTCATGATATCATGTAAATATCACCTCTGTCTAGTTCCAAACCATTTCCATCACGCTGAAGTAAAACCCCTTAGTCATCAAACAGCTTCTCCCCGTCCATCCCTTCCCCCTGGCCCCCGGCCACCACCAATCTGTGCTCTCTCTGGACACATCTATTCTAGATACTACATATAAATGGAATCGTTGGCTACAAGACCTTTTGTGTCTGGCTTTTCTTGCTCAGCATTGGGTTCTGGAGGATTGCCTGCACTGTAACATGGATCTGTACTTCATTCCTTTTTATGGCTGAATAGTATTCCATTGTATGGATCTACCATCATCTGTTCATCCCTTCACTGATTAATGGATATTTTGAGGCTGCTTCCACCTTTCAGCTATTATGAATAGTGTTGCTATAAACACACATGTGTGAGTTTGTTTGAACATCTGTTTTCAGTTCCTCAGGTATGTACCTGGGACTAGAGATGCAGAGTCAGCCAGTGATTCTCTGAGGAGCCACCAAAGTGTTTTCCACAGTGACAACTTTTTCACTCTCCCACCAGCAATATACAAAGGTTCCAACCTGAGCACATCCTCACCAACATTTTTTATTCCTTTTTTAAAAAAATATTATAGCTATCCTAGTGGGTATGGTGTCTCATGGTAGTTTTGATTTGCATTTCTCTAATGACTTAAGATGTTGGGCATCTTTTCATGTGCTTATTGGTCATTTGTACATCTTCTTTGGAGAAACGTTTATTCAAGTGTTTGCCTATTTTTTAATCAGGTTGTTTATTTGTTGTTGATTTGGGGAACTCTTTATATACTCTGTATACTAGACCCCTATCTGACATATGAATTGCAAATATGTTCTCCCTTTCTGCAGATTTTATTTAAATTCAATTAGCCAAGGTATAATACCTCATTAGTTTTTGATAAAATGTTCAATGGTTCATTAGTTGAATATAACAGCCAGTGTTCATCATATCAGATTTTCTTTTCACTTTCTTGATAATGTCCTTCCAGCAAAAGTTTTTAATTTTGACAGAATCCAATTTAACTATTTTTTTCTTTTGTTGGTTGTGTTTTTGGTCTCATATCAAAGAGTTCATTGTTAAATTCAAGATCATGAAGATTTACCCGTATGTTTTCTTCTAAGAGTTTCAATGGGTTTTTTACATTTAGTTGTTGAACCCTTATGAGTTATTTTTTTCTATGATATGAGTTTGTGATCCAACTTCATTCTTTTTGCATGTGGGTATCCATTGTCCCAGAATCATTTGTTAAAGATGAAGATTTCCTTCCCATTAATGGACTTGGCATGCCTGCCAAAAACCAATTGGCCATAGATATATGGGTTTATTTCCAAACTCTCGGTTCTATTCCACTGATCTATATGTATATCATCATACCAGTGCCACACTGTTTTTCTTCATTTATCTTCATGGTAAGTTTCAAAATCAAGAAATCTACGTCCTCCAAATTTGTTCTTTTTCAAATTTGGCTTGGCAGGGGGCACTTACAATTCTGTATGAGAATGAGGGTTGCCTTTTCTATTCCTGAAGAAAAAAATGGCCATTGGAATTCTGATAGGATTTACACTGAATCTGTTAATATTAAGATAATATTATGTCATCCAATCCAGGAACACAGAATGTCTGTCAATTTATTTGGATAGTCTTTCATTTCTTTCAGAAATATTTTGCATTTCTCAGCATACGAGTATTTCACCTCCTTGGTTAAATTTATTGCCCATATTTTATTCTTCTGCATGCTGCTGCAATTGGAATTATTTTCCTAATTTTCTTTTGGATTCACATGAGCATTCTTATATGCTGCAGACAGAAAACAAGTTGATACAAACTTTCTAAAGTTTGGTTTGGCAATTTGTCTAAAAATATATGTACCTTATGACCCAAACTTTTCAAATTCAGGAATTTAAAGAGATAACAAGATATGAAGATATTTGCACAAAAATGTTCATTCTTCATTGCTTTGATTATTAAATTCTGGAAACAACCTAAATGTCTGTCAGCAAGGAACTAAGTTAAATGATACATCCATACAGTGGAATATTATTACAGGTGTTTATAAAATGATGCAGAATCATTTTATTAAAATGGAAAGATGTTCACAATAGGTTATTGAATTATTTTCATTTATAAAACAGTGTGTGCACCTCATAAATATCTATTTATATTAATATGTATGCCTCCAAAGATATGATAAGGTATTCGGACAAATGTTAATAGTTTTTACCTTTGGGTGGTCATATTTGAGGGGTCTATTCATTTTCCTTTTAAAGAGAGAGAGCGTGCATGTGTGCACATGAACAGGGGCCGGGGAGAGGCAGAGAGAGAGAATCCTAAACAGGCTCCATGCTCAGCACAGAGCCTGACACGGGGTTCAATCCACGACACTGAGATCATGACCTGAGCTGAAATCGAGAGTCAGATGCTGGGGTGCCTGGGTGGCTCAGTGGTTAAGCCTCTGCCTTTAGCTCAGGTCATGAGCTCAGGGTCCTGGGATTGAGCTCAGGGTCCTGGGATCGAGCCCCACATTAGCCTGCTTCCCCCTCTCTCTCTGCCTACTTGTGATCTCTCTCTCTCTCTCTCTCTCTGTGTCAAATAAATAAATATTTAAAAGAAAAAAGAGAGAGCGTCAGATGCCCAACTGACTGAACCAACCAAGTGCCTCTGAGGGTTTTTTTTTTTCTTAAAGATTTTATTTATTTATTTGACAGAGACAGACATCACAAGTAGGCAGAGAGTCAGGCAGAGAGAGAGGGGGAAGCAGGCTCCCTGCTGAGCAGAGAGCCAGATGCGGGGCTCGATTCCTGGACCCCAAGATCATGACCTGAGCTGAAGGCAGCGACTTAATCCACTGAGCCACCCAGGCACCCCCTCTGAGGGCTTTTTTAAAGAGACATTTTTTAAAACTTGAAAGAAAACCCATGCCATGTTTCAGCGTGAGAAAACCCAATAAAGATTTTTTTCTTTCCAAATCTATACATTTCATACACTCCAAATAACTCTAATGTTTATGTAGCACAATAAATGCATAATAATAACCAGGAAGATGTTTTTTTTTTTTTCAGGAAGATGTTTTAAAGAAAACAAGTGAGAGGCAATTTGCCCTACAATATTCTAAATGTATTGTCAAGCTACAATGTGTTACTGATGCTAGAATATGTGCATTTTGCTAATAACATGGAAGTGGCTCTAAGTACCTGTAGACTGAAAAAATAAATGAAAAAATATCCCTGGTTATCAGAGAAAGGCAGCTTTAAACTATGACCATAAGTGGCCAAAAAAAAAAAAAATGCAATGCTATTACTTGGTATTGAGGTGGGTGAGTAAAAAACACTAAGCATCACTGATGAATGTATAAATTGGTACATTTTTGATCAAGCAAATTAGTTACATGTTTGCATGTAAACATCGGTTACAAGGCTATTTATAATGCACCAGGAAGCAACATTCTATCCAGCAATAGGAGATCAGTTAAATTATGGTAGCTCCATACAATGGAATACCATGATGCCATTGAAAATGATAATGTAAACATTCATTTCTTAACATGGAAGGATGCTCGCAATATACTGTTACATGGTTTAAAAAAAAACATAGAATTTTAATCTTCTACTTCACAAATATTTATAAAGGGCCTTCTCATGGCCCAGCACAGAGGGGAGTTGAAGACCCAAGCTAGTCGGGGTCTGTCCTCATGAGGCTTACTGTCCAGCACCAGGGAAAGATACAAAAAAAAAAAAAAAAAAAAAAAGACAAGCCTGAGTATTGTGGCAGAAAAGCCATGCTACTAGGAGGTGTCTGACGGGGACCTAATTTTATTGGAAAGCCTCCTGAGTAAGGATGAAGGAGAGATGTCCAGGCACAGTGGGGGTCCGGGTTCAAGGGGAAGGTGAAGAGCAAGTGAAGGTGGGCATGTTCTCAGAGGAGGCAGGCAAGTAGGTATGTACAGGCAGATCAGAAAGGCAGACCTTGGCAGAGGAGATTAAGGACTCTGACCTTTATCCAAATACAGTGGGGGCAGGCAATGAAGAAATTTAGGCAGTGAGGGATATGATCAGTCTGGTGTTTTCAAAAAAGACCACTCTGGTTGGGTTATAAAGAAGAGAGTAAATGTCCAGAAACCAATATGATTCCATGTTCAAATATATGTTTTATATATTATACATACCTATTCATGTACTAAATATATCTGTGCATATTATATATAGACATATATACCATAATATATCAGTATATATTATATAAATGTTTATATATATTTATATTTAAGTGTATATACATAAACCTATTTATGTAATATATATGCACACATTATATACACTCATGTGTTTCACACATATCTATGTATATTGGGTTTATAGATCTGTACTGTATATGCACCTATGTGTATATATATCCGTATTTATTATATACACACCTAAGTAATGTGTAGATCTAGATATATCTACTTAATGCATACTATGCTTATATACGCAGGTGTATTCTATATACCTATGTATACTATGTATACTTATATTCTTTACATATAAGTGTGTATTTATACACTTATGCATATTATGCATATAGGCCTATCTAAATTATGTATGTACATTATATAAACCTATATTATATGCCTGCGTATATTACATAGAGTATACTATGCATGTATCATGTATATTATTTATAACCTATTTATTTAAATATGTGTATGTGTATATATATACCAAAGCTATATATATTTATGTATCTGTGTAATATATGTAATTATATATAGTGTATTATATAAATAATTATATCTATGTAATTGTATATAGTATATATACACATATACTATATAATATACAAATATGCCTATGTATATCATGCGTATATGCCTATGTGTGTATATACATATATATATGATGTCAATGCCCATGTGTGAACTGGCATTATACACTTATTAAAAAGAAGAAAGGAGAAATTAAAGGCTGTTGGAGGCTAGAGGTGACCCCCTACAGTTCAAGCCTCCCTCCGCCAGGACACACCCTCAGCTCTGTAACAGGACCCATCTCCTAGAAAGAGCCCTGGATGGGCTGCCTTGTGTGTCTCCAGACCCCTCCTCTGCAGGACTGCTTGGAGGGACCTCTGCATTCTTAGAGGGAAGGTGTTCTACTGACAGCCTGGCTCCCCAGGAGACAGCACAGCCCAGAGAGTCTCTGCAGTTAATTAAAGCCCTGCAGGAGCTCAGCCTGGAGGGACAGTGGCAGCTGTGAGCCAGGGGTAGGTTTATCTGTCACAACTAAGCCTAAGCCACAAATTGCAAACCAGGAGCTCAAGAGCCTCAAGCCTAGAAAACAGAACTGACACCCCCACCTCTGGGCTCTCTGGAGGGCTAAGTCATGGCTCTCGGGCTTACAGATGGGGCCAGGAGGGTCCCTGACAAGTCTGGAGCAAGAATGCAGCCCGGAGACAGCCCCAGTCCCTGTGGGTGCCTGGCAACCCAAAGCCCCAGGAAACAAAGAGACTCTGCCCAGGTCTGAGAAAAGCAGAATTTTATGTGCATATTTATTGCCCTCCTGGCAATTTCCAAATGCAGTGTCAGTAGGAAACTGTTTCCCGGACACTAAGACTAATCAAAAGCCTGTTCAAAAACGCATTATGCAGGTACCTAACATAACCACATACTTTAGTTTCTTATGGTTTTATATTCAATTCAACAAAAATTTATTGAGCACAAGCTCCATGTGAGACATCATGCCAGGTGCTATGGGAGCACACGGAAGATAATACACAATCCCTGCCTGTCCCCAGTCATCAGCTGCTCAGGTTCTGGGTGAGCAGTTCTACTAGGAGGACTGCTGTCCTAAGTGCAGTGACAGAAGTACAGGCAGCCAGAGGTGATGGCTTCTGGCTGGGATTCAGGGATGGTTTAATGTAGATCTAATTTTTCCCCAGCATCATCTCTACTATCTCACGTCCCCCTTATAGCAACCATATGAGGTAAGTATTATTACTGCTGCCATTTTACGGATGAGACAACTGAGGCTTGGAGAAGTTAAGGAGATTGCCCAGTGGCACACAAGTAGTCAAGTCTGTCTGAGTCCACCCCTTGGGCTCTGTGGATGGTACCATGTCATCACAAGGAGCTTCTTCAGAATCTACATGCCCACACCTCACAGCAGATCCACTGAGCCGAAGAACTTGAGGGCCCTGTTCTGTCTTCTAGACTTGAGGCTCATGAGCTCCTGGTTGGCATTTCGTGTCTTAGGCTTAGTCTCCACAGATAGCGCTACCGTAGCTCACAGTAGCCACTGGCCTTCCAGGATGGGGTTCCTGAAGGGCCTTAATTTTTTTTTCTTTAATTATTTGACAGACAGAGATCACAAGTGGGCAGAGAGGCAGGCAGAGAGAGAGGAGGAAGCAGGCTCCCTGCTGAGCTCCCAGCAGGGATTGATCCCAGGACCCTGAGACCATGACCTGAGCTGAAGGCAGAGGCTTAACCCACTGAGCCTCCCAGGCACACCTGCAGGGCCTTAATTTAACTTCAGAGACTCTCTGGGCTGTGTTGTACCCTGGGGAGCCAGGCTGCAAGGTCCCAGATACACGGGTTTTGGAAAAACTCTGATATGCCTCTTGACTTATATCCCATTGTAAGAGCTTGAATCAGATTTCAACAGATGGGGTGGTGAAGAAAAACAATCCCAGATGGACGAAACTGTTAAGTGAAAATGCAGACTAGAAAATGCAGGGCCTCTTTGGGAAAACATGACTTGTCCCAAGTAGAGGTTGAAAGGAAGACAGAGGCAGGGTCTGCCAATGTGCTTGGGGGACCTACCATATCACTGGTGCCCCTCCTGAATGCTCAGACCCAAGCTTGGGGCTCAGTCACGCCCTCTAACCTGTCCACACAGGCCAGGCCCACATATCTGCTGTCTGTGAGCGAGCTCTGCTTGCACCACAACTGAAGGAAACTGGCCTCTGTTTCAGAGGGAGAGGAAAGCCTGTCTGACATTATTGAGCACCTACTAATTTCCAAGCACTGCATCAAGCCCTTTGCCTACATTATCTCATTGATTCTTCCTGACAACTCTGAAAGCTGTATATCATTATCTGCATTGTTTAAACAATGAATGAGGTTCAGAGAGTAATTTGCCTGAGGTCACATAGTCAATTAGTGACCTAGACAGGATTCGACCTCACATTTGTCTGACTTCAATGCTGTGCTCTTACGTCTGGGTTGAAGTGCTTCCGGAAGGTCCAAACGGACTCAGGTAAGAGGAGGGTAAGCCTGGGTCATGTGAGGAAAAAGAGATTAGTGGAAATTCTTCCTGAGTAAAGACTGAATATAGCTCTTTAGTCTGGATTCCCTTAAAAGCAGAGCCTGAGACGAGGATTTGGATGCAAGCAGTTTATGTGTGAGGTGATCTCAGGAAGCACCAGGGAAGTGAGACAGGGAAGAGAAAGAAGCCAATAAAGGATATAGGTTACCACTGTGGGCAATTGGGGCTCAGTCCCACTGGGGACTCTCTGGGAGACTGTGTAGAGCACACATCAGAGTTGAGGAACAAGGAAGCTGCTGTCTTTATGATTTCATTTGTTGAGGGCTATTCCCAGAACACTAACTCCCCTGCACCACCAGCTTGCCTATCTGAAGGCTGAACATATTCTCTTGGCCAGAGAACACCTTCAGGCAGAGAAGTTACTAGAAGCCTTTGGTGTATATGGGAACTGTCAGCAGGTTACCTCCAGGGCTGGCTGGTGGGGTATCTGGGGGATATCATAGGCATCTCCTGCAATGACTTTGTTCAGTACTTGGGGACTAAAACAAAGCATCCCCCAAGATGACTTCCTTATGTGAATCAAATCTAGAAAATGGTTAGGAACTGGATAAAAGAACTGAGCAGAAGCATGTGAGAAAAACAAGAAGGTCCCAGTCTGAGGGTCAGAGATATAATCTGATTGGATGTGTTAAGGTCTCTAAAGAAGTAGGTATAGACTGGGAAGGGCACTGGTCAACCACAGAAGGACAGATCAAGTTGTCCCAGAAGCAGTGGTGGTAGGGTCTGTCCCAGCCCTATCCAAGGAAAGGAGCTCAGTCAGTGGATTGCAAGGACTTCTGGCACCACTGACCAGACCAGCCCTACTGTAAGATAGACGTATCTTAGCCTCATGCCCTCAAACATCACAGGACTGTCTTCCCTGCTCTGAAATCAGATTCGTCCAGTACATTCCCATAGGAATCTGGTTCCAGAGAGAAAACATCTAACATGGCGGCTCTTACCATGAGGGTCATAACTCAGTATCCCAACCTCAGTTGATTTGAGTCTACCTAAGAGACGGCCCTCTCCTCACACTGAAGTCAAGAGGGATCCCTCCTTGCACGGCCAAAGTCCAAACCCCAAACTAACCTTATTCTGAGTGGCCTCAGAGCACACCACCCTCCCTTCCCCAGGCAACACCCTAAATTTCAACAATCCCAGCAATGTCTTTTTTCCTATTTAAATTTCTACAGTAAGCAACGTGAAGGGGGCTTCAAGGAGAAGGCGGCTCAGAGCCCAGGCTATTGTTCTCCGAATCATAAGCCTCAGATTCCTTCTTTGCTGTGATTCTCCTTGACTGTGTGTGCACATGTGTGTGTTTCTGTATCTGAACGTTCATACATCAGGATGCATATGTACTTGTGTAAATGGAGGTTTGTGTAAGTATGTGTGTGAAAACAGAAAACATGAGCTCTGTAGGGACCATTATTACAAGCTCTGTGGGCAAGTCATTAATAACCCATCCGAGCTGCTTGCTCATTTGTGAAGTGGATACAATAGTAGCCAACCTCGCCCATGGTTTGGGGGATAAAACTGGGTAACACTTGTAAAGCGGTTTGGTAGAAGCCTGAATGAATGCCCAATCAAAGCTAACACTTGATCTTCGAGGTTATCACTCAAGGTGATTCTGTGTGTACGTGTGTGCTCTGTGGCCCCTTTAAAATTCCACTGATATTAATCTATTTATGACCTTGGCCTTTGGTCGTGTTGTGGTCCCCAGTGGGATCGTTTGAGGGAAAGTCCGGCAAACTACCATAAAACCAGCATGAAAGACTAGTGGCCAGACACCAGTAGAAGGACAACCCAAGAGGACCCAAGAGCCAGAATGGTGGGCAGAGGGATAACCAAGTCAGGGGAGAGAGTGTCGCTGGCTTCAGTAGATAGGACAGCATGAATCAGCATATGATGCCAAACCTTTCACACAGCATCCCCAGATAGACCATAAGCCTCAGGCCAGTGGTGTTCCTGAGCACAAAATCCCAGTCTCTCTCTTGGGTGACTGATGCTTTTCACTGGACCACAGTTAGAAGGAAACCAGTCCCCACCACCCCCGCCCAAACACATCTAGGAGGACTGCAGAGAAACATCTCTCCTTCTTCCCACATAGTGGGGCTCTGGATCTGGCTGTTTATCTCCAGGCTCAAGGCCTAAGATGATTATTCTGATAAACTGGAATGAATCTTGCAGCAGAAGGGGAGCTAGCAATAGCCACGCTGATTTATCACCCCTTTCAACCCAGTTGGGTTCCAAGAGAATAAATCTCGCTTGCCTCTGGCTAGGTACCCGCAATCATGCTATGGACCATGACTTTCATATCCCATTAACTCTGAATTACTCAGTCTGGGGCTGAGCTGAGAGGTAATTTAAAATGGCAAAAGGGGAAAAATGTTCTGATTTAGATCTGATAGAGACTGGATTAAGTCCTCCCGTTTTTCAGGGTTTAAATGTGAGCTCTGCAGAGAGAAACTCCTGTGGGCTGGACGGGACCCCCGTGAAGGACCCCTGAGTTGAACACATTCTCCAAAGGTCTGGAGCTCCACCTCATACCTGCTACGAGGCCAGGGCTGAGTTTCTCAGGGAATCAGTCCATTAAATATCACCATTCTCCAGAGCATAAATTATCACAATCCTGTAGGGTGGCATTTTGGCAGAACCCGTCAAAATGAAAAAGGCTTCTGCCCTCTGACCCAGACATCTCACTACAAAAACACTTGACCGTGTCCAAGGGGATGTAGACCAGGATGTTCATTGTAGCCTTACTTGTAATACTGGAAAGTCAGAGACAAACTGAATGGCCCACCAGTAGGGGAAGGACTCAGGAGGGGGTGGCACCCATTCCAGAAGAGAATAAGCACCCACTAAAGGGAATGAGATGGAAGGAGGCCCATAATATATCACAAAGGAAAAATCAATAATAAAGCCAAGTATGGAATAGCTTCATGCAAGGTGTGCTCCTTTAAAAGAAAATATATATATATATGTGTGTGTGTGTGTGTGTGTGTGTGCATATTTATGAAATTAAAACCACAATTTTTTTGCCTCCATCCTTAGCATTTTAATATGTAAGGCATGCCTCCTTATCAGCAATCACACAGTCTTTGCAATCTGAGCCACGTTCAATATTCCACAATACATTTCACATCCAGCCCGGCCTAATATTTTGGTCTCTCTGATCAGGCCTTCTTACCACGATGATGACTGGTGCCCAGCTCACATTCTTACACTGCCACAAAGCCCACTGGATCTGGTGGGGGTTGGAGGGGCGATGGGGGTTGGATGGGGTGTGTGGGGGGTGGTCAGGGCAGGGCCATGGGCAGGGCAGGGCAGGGAGGAGGGGGAGGGGGTGAAGAGGAGGCTTCTGTTAGTAGGAATCTGCCTGGTTCTCATCTTTCAAAAGGACATAGAGACCAGGCTGTCTCGGACTTAAATCACCTGGACCATGTGCAGAAGTGAGCTCTCCGTCTTCCCCAAACCCACGAATCTAAACCACATGAGTATGTGGGAAGCAACAGGCATGGGACTTACTGGTCTTCAAGAGCAGAAAGCCCTTAGCCTGGCATTCAAGGCCCCCTGGCCATCTGTTCTGTGTGAGTCTGGATAGAAATAAAATATGTTACCATTTGTATAGACCCAGAATCACAGTGGCTTCATATAACCAGGATTTACTGTCCTTCCCAAAGTCTGGCGCTGACTCCACACAGACTGTCACACCCTGTGGCTCTGCCATATGGACATGTGGTCTCCAGCATCGCTGCAAAGGAGAAAGGAGAACCCGGGGAGGCATATGTATTCTTACCTGCCTCCGCCCAGAGGTCGCTCCCACTAGTTCATCGTCCATGGGTCAGAACTGTCACGTGGCCCCAACCTCAACCCAAGGGAGAATGGAAAGCTCAGCACCTTCTATGTCCCAGGAAGAAGACCCGGTGTTCTTAGCACCTTGTCTTGACTCAAGATCCCAACATACCTTTCCAACTTGATCTCACACGCACACTCCTTCCTCCTCCGGGAGGCACAGCCGCCTCCACTCTGGTATCCCCAACCAGGGAAGGAAGACCAGACTCCAGCCTCCAGACAGACGGGACACTAGTTTCCTGCTTCTAGGCTGATGAGACTCATTTGTTCATCCGTTCCTTCAGCCCACACTGATAGCACCCTGGTAATGAACCGGGCACTGCGCCAGTCCCAAGGAAACGGTAATGAGTGAGAGTGACGCAGTCTCTACCCTCCTGACACTTACAGGGTCAGATGGGATGGCCAGATGGGAAGGCCATTTCGGCCTTCTCAGCCCCACTGACCTCTGCCATCCTACATCTTCCCACCTCCAGGGTGCTGGGAGGATTCATTCAGCGCGTGCCCGGGTGGGTCCTAGCCCGGTGTCTGGCTCTAGGTAAATGCTCAACAAATGGCAGTTCCCGGAAACATCAGCCTCCGAATTTCCTTTTTTTTTAAAAAAAGATTTTATTTATTTATTTGACAGAGATAGAGATTACAAGTAAGAAAATGAAGGGAGAGGGAGAGGCTCCCTGCTGAGCAAGGAGCCCGATACGGGGCTCAATCCCAGGACCTGAGACCATGACCTGAGCCGAAGGCAGAGGTTTAACCCACTGAACCAGCTAGGTGCCCTGGCCTCCTAATTTCTACAGGAATGCTGACAGGTTGCTCTGGACATCCCAGAGTTGTTCATACTGTTCCACCACACCTTCCCCCAAAGGCTCAATTTCCAGCCCCTCTTCCTCACTTAGAGGGGCCCATCTGTAAACAGAGTACAAGGAAACCAAAAGATTTAACAGAGGCTGCTGCTTCTCAGGAGGTTCTTGAAATTGTTTCCTTTGGGCCTTGAGAGAAATCTGGTCTCTTTTAATATGGGGAGCTCTGAGCTCCTTGAGGGAGTTCTGGACCTCCTACCAAATACTTCGGTACAACAAATCAAGAACAAAGAGTGAAGAGTATTGTTAAGACTTATAGGCTCACTTTCTGCTGGTGTCTGCTCAGATCTCACTCCCCGGAGAGGCCCTTCCAGACCACTGTATATAAAAACACCATTTCCGGGGCGCCTGGGTGGCTCAGTGGTTTAGGCCTCTGCCTTCGGCTCTGGTCATGATCTCAGGGTCCTGGGATCGAGCCCCGCATCGGGCTCTCTGCTCAGCAGGGAGCCTGCTTCCCCCTCTCTCTCTGCCTGCCTCTCTGCCTACTTGTGATCTCTCTCTCTGTCAAATAAATAAATTCTTTATATAAAAAATAAAAACACCATTTCCATCATTCTCTATTCCTTTACTCAGCTTCATTTTTTCCCAAGCCATTTATCACAATAAGGAACAATAAGCTTCTTCCAGATTTCCAAGCCCCAGCCCAGTGAGTGTGACACTGCCCGTCCTATCATCAAGGGCACTGACTAAATCTGTGTCCTAGGAGCCTAGAGGACAGAGAACGGGCAGAACTCTGCCATACACTTGCATGCTCCCCAGTGCCTAGCTCAGGGTCCTAAATACACTTCCGGTCTGAAGGACAGGAGGGAGACCATTAGGAAGAACGCTTCTGTACCTCAGCTTTGTAAGTCAGTTAAACTTCAGGATTTCTGTAGGCACTTGTTTATAAATAAAATTAGATTCACCCAAAATCGAGTTACTCTTCATGGTCGGTTAGTTATTACTCAGAATTTAAAAGCACTTATTTGGATTATATCCAGGTCATTTGGAGTCGGCATCTTCTAAAAGTTGGACCATTATAGATAAACACCCATGCTGGGCTCCGGGCATAAAAACTAGCAATATGGTTCATTTCCTAGAACATCTGATGAAAGGACCACTCCTTCCTTCATCCCCTAAATATAGCCTTTCTCGAGACAAAATATCTAGTACATAGCATGAGACCGCATTTGTGTCCCAACATGGGTTTCTGATAACATACCTCACGCTGCTTTTAAAAATCAGATAGATTGGTTAAATTCTTTTTAAGAAAATTAGGCAAGCAAAGATGCCATTAGTTCTAGAAACCCATCACATACGTCGCAGAAGCACAGTAATTATTTTTAAGGACATTCTTTTTTTATAATGCTTGTCATTTCTGGGTATTAGCTCAAATAGCCAGAACTTGGAACCTCTTCAGGAGATACCCTTAGTATCAAAGATAATATAACTCATCAAAAAATTGGCTGGTGGTGTTTTATCTCCCATTCAATTCACTTGTCAGTTTTATATAGGATGATCATATAATTTACTGCCCAAAAAAAGACACTGAGGAGGGTGAAAATGACTCTACTAATATGAATAATGATATCAGCACGACAAGCCAGGCATGCAGTTACCCCAGCTTTCTATCTGATAAAATATAGCTTCCCGATGAGCCACGTCCTGAGCCAGACTCCGGGGTCAGTGTGCTCAAGTGCTGGGAGGAAAGCCTGGAAAAAGAACAGCAGAGCTAGATCAGGGATCAGTAAACTTTTTCTTAAAGGGCAAGACAGTAAATCTTTCACCTTTGGGGACCAAGAGGCCACACTAAGGCTCTTATGTAGGTACATGTATAACCATTTAAAATGTCACTGTTTAAAAATTTAAAAGATCTTAGCAGTTGACTGGATTTGGCCTATGGGCCGAAGTTGGCCAACCTCTGAGCTAGTGTGTTATAGATATTAAATACCGAGCTAAGAAGTTTGGATTTAATTCTGTGGCCAGTAGCTTAGCTTAGTAGTTTCTAGCAGTATCTTTAAGAGTAGAAACATGTCCTCGAAAGAAAGCGTCTCTGGAAGCCCAATATATATGCAAAACAGATAAAAATGGGTCTGCTGTGTTTGAAATGGGAATGAGATGCAGCGAGCACATCCCTCACCCTCAGCGGGTCCCCCCTGAGTGGTCCTGCTGATCACAATTTTAAAAACCACAGCCCCAGTCAGGGGTGCCATTAAAGACCTCTGTGGAGAGGGGTAAAGCGATCGCCGCTGTGTTTCACAACAATCAGTTTGGGCATGGTATGACCGAGGGGCAAAATGCCCAGGGCAGAGATGACCAGCGAGGAGGGTCCTGCCTGGGAAAGCACAGGTGCAGGGAAGTTTCCCAGGGGCGGGTCTCAAGGGGGACGAAGACATCCGGGCAGCTCCGGCTTTGCAGGGGTGCAGCCTGTGCACCCTCAGGGGGCCCCCACTTGCCTTAATGCCCTGCTGTCACCGTCTTGAAAGTCTCAACAATCTTCCCAGCAGGGCCTTGCATTTTCATGTGCACAGGGCCTTGCAGATTACACACCCGTCCTGCACCCGGGGGGTGGGGCCTGGTAGGAGCCTGCATACGTGTGTCGGCACCTTCTGCCTGCAGCGCTGGCAGGGCCACTCGACCTCATCCTCGGGGACCAATGCTATCTAGAAAAAGCTTGGGCCCCTCGCAGCCCTTTCTCCAAGACTCAGACCATCCCTCTCATGGGATGCTCTGCCCCCTCCCGGGCACTGCTCTGGCTTCTGCACCCTGCAAACCCCAGGCATGGCTGATTGGCCCCAAATCCAAGTCTCTGAATTACCATCTCAAGTCAAAGACTGACACACTGCCCGGTGCCCCGTGGGAATCCCGCTGAGCAGCAGCTGCCTCCTGTCGACCAGCAGTCCATAGACGTGAACTCCTAAGGGTCCCTTTGGACTCCACCAGCAGCAGACGCTGAGATAAGGATTCAGGTACAAGGATGCTCAGTGAGGCTGGGAGATAGTGGCGAGGAGATGGTCGGGAGGGATGTGGGGTACCACCGTGGACAGCTTGGGTGGGGGGCTGGAGCCTATGATTGCACTTGAAGGCTTCTCCCCTCCACCTCCCAAGCTGCTAACAAGCAAAGACAGATTTGGGGAAGAAAGGAGACTTCAGAGCACTCCAAGTAGGAGAGCGTACCTTCGGCCGATCAGTCAAAAGAACTCCTGGAACTCCTGTTCTGTGCCCAAGTCCGGCTTAATCTTACACCCTGTTCCACAGGCTGAATTTACAACCAGCCGGCATCAGACCCAGCACCAGGAAGGAGACAGACGTGCTCACCCACCAGAGGCCAGGACCCTCTCCCACTAGCTTCGTACCAGCAATCTGCCTTCCAGCTATACACCCAAGAGAACCGAAAACCTGAGTCCACACAACGATGCGTAGACGAATGTTCATAAAAGCATTATTTATACTAGCCTGGAAACGGAAACCACCTCAGTGCCTATCAACTAATGAAAGAATAAACAACATGTGGATATCCATACAATAGACTAGCATTTGGCAATAGGAAGGAATGGACTTTTGGTACACGCGATCCCATGAAGGAACTCTTCGAAAACATCAAGTTAAGTGCACAGAGCCAATCGCAAAAGAGAGCAGATTGTAAGAGTCCATTTATATAAAATTTCAGGATAGGCAAATCTAGAGAGTCAGAAAGTAAATTACTGGTTGCCAGGGGCTGGTGGGGGTGCGGGGGACAGAGGACAGAGGAGCAGTGAGGACGGACTGGCAAAGAGTTTCTTTTAGGGGTAGTGAACACATTCTAGAATGATCATGGTGATGGCTGCATGCCTTTAAAAACACACTAAAAGGGGCACCTGGGTGGCTCAGTCAGTGGAACATCTGCCTCTTGATTTCAGTGTGGGTCGTGATCTCAGAGTCATGAGATAGAGCCCATTGTTGGGCTCCGCACCCAGCGGGGAGTCTGCCTGAAGATTCCCTCTGGCCTTCTCCCCATTCATACATTTTCTGAGTAAATAAAAATCTTTTTTTTTTAATATTTTATTTATTTATTTGACAGAGAGAGATCACAAGCAGACAGAGAGGCAGGCAGAGAGAGAGAGGGGGAAGCAGGCTCGCTGCCGAGCAGAGAGCCCGATGCGGGATTCGATCCCAGGACCCTGAGATCATGACCTGAGCCGAAGGCAGCGGCTTAACCCACTGAGCCACCCAGGCACCCCAAATCTTTTTTTTTTTTTTAATCCTCAGGCATTTTACTCTGTATCCTTTTTTTTCCTTAAAGATTTTATTTATTTATTTGACAGAGAGAGAGAGATCACAAGTAAGCAGGGAGGCAGACAGAGAGAGAGGGGGAAGCAGTCTCCCTGCTGAGCAGAGAGTCCAATGCAGGACTCGATCCCAGTACCCTGAGATCATGACCTGAGCTGAAGGCAGAGGCTTAACCCACTGAGCCACCCAGGTGCCCCTTTACTCTGTATCCTAATACATTATCAGCAGTTGAAAAGGAACATAAAATATGTCCCAATCTGGATATATTTAACCCACTTCATGTCTATTTGATAGAAATGTGCTTTATGGTTCATTTTTTTTTTTATGTTAGTCACCACACAGGACATCATTAGTTTTTGATGTAGTGTTCCATGATTCATTATTTGCATATGACACCCAGTGCTCCATGCAATCCGTGCCCTCCTTAATATGGGCTGACCCATCTCCCCAGCCCCCTGCCCTCTAAAACCCTGTTTGATTCCTGGAGTCCATAGTCTCTCATGGTTCATCTCCCCGCCAAATCCCCCCTTCATTTTTCCTTTCCTTCTCCTAATGTCCTCCATGCTATCCCTTATGTTCCACAAATAATTGAAACCGTATGATAATTCACTCTGTTTAACTTATTTCACATAGCTTAATCTCCGCCAGTCCCATCTGTTTTGATGCAGAAGTTGGGTATTCATCCTTTCTGATGGCTGAGTAATATTCCATTGTATATATGGACCATATCTTCTTTTTTTTTTTCTTCAACATTTATTTGACAGAGACAGATCACAAGTAGATAGAGAGGCAGGCAGAGAGAGAGAGAGAGGGAAGCAGGCTCCCTGCTGAGCAGAGAGCCCTATGTGGGACTTGATCCCAGGACCCCGAGATCATGACCTGAGCCGAAGGCAGCGGCTTAACCCACTGAGCCACCCAGGCGCCCTGGACCACATCTTCTTTATCCATTCGTCTGTTGAAGGGCATCTCAGCTCCTTCCACAGTTTGGTTATGGTGGACATTGCTGCTACGAACACTGGGGTGCAGGTGGCCCTTCTTTTCACTGCATCTGTATCTTTGGGATAAATACCCAGTAGTGTAATTGCTGGGTCATAGGACAGCTCTATTTTTAACTTTTTGAAGAAACTTCATATTGTTTTCCAGAGTGGCTGCACCAGCTTCCATTCCCACTAACAGTGTAAGAGGGTTCCCCTTTCTCCACAACCTCGCCAACATTTGTTGTTTCTTCTCTTGCCAATTTTTGCCCTTCTAACTGGCATAAGGTGGTATCTCAATGTGGTTTTGATAAAACAAAAAAATAAAAGCATACTAAAAAAATGGGGCACCTGGGTGGCTCAGTGGGTTAAGCCTCTGCCTTCAGCCCAGGTTATGATCTCAGGGTCCTAGGATCGAGCCCCGCATCAGGCTCTCTGCTCAGCAGGGAGCCTGCTTCCCCCTCTCTCTCTGCCTGCCTCTCTGCCTAACTTGTGATCTCTCTCCATCAAATAAATAAATTAAATTTAAAAAATAAATAAAATTAAAATTAAATAAATACTGAATTGTACACTTTAAATTGTTGAATTATGCAGTGAGTGATTTCTATCTCAAAAAAAGTTGCTATTTAGAGATTAACATGAAGTTCTAATATAAATAAGCAAATCGACAATAGCACTACCTCTCAGAGTGTCCATCCCCCATGAGGAGAGAGGACACCGAACAGTAAATGCAATAAGTCAATGTCACACTACGTTGTCATGGAAGGTGGCCAGGGCTGGGAGGAAACCACAAAGCAGAGTGCAAACGTAAAGAATCCGGGGTGGCAGTGAGAGTCACAGTTTTAAACATGGCAGTCAGGGCAGGCATCATTGAGAAGGTGACAATTGGGCAAAGGCTCAAAAGAGTTGGCTATGAAGACAGCTGGGGACAAGAATTCCAGGCCAAGGGCACAGCCGGGGCAAAGGCCCTGGGGCTGGGGCAAGCGGCACATTGGAGGAATAGCTCCAACTAAGCTGGAGCAGTATGAGGGCAGGGGGGTGGGGAACGAGGCCAGAGAGGAAACTGGGGTTCCTGGGGGCCCCTGTCAGGCTGAGGGCATGCTGAGCCTTGCCACTGCTCAGATGGGATGTGTGGCCTCAGAGGGGAGCCATGGGACAGCTGGAGTGAAGGAGAGCTCACCTCTTCCCATCAGCAGCTCTCCCAGCTGGAGATCAGGCCTCTGCCCACAGTGCCCTGAACAGAGGAACCAGGTCAGCCAAGCCCACCCAGGCAGAGGAGGGGATCCATAGTGGGGACTCAGTCAAGCTCCAGCTCCGAAAAGCCAAAAATGAGAAGCCGGGAAGCAGCAGGCTGACAGGAAACTGCAATTTCACCATCTAATAACCCAGCATGTTTGTGATTTTCAGGTTCCAATTTTTGTATCGTCACGGTCAATTACAGGTCACAAATGATTTCCAAAGTGGGCTGCCCGGGAAGACGGTTGCTCAAATCCATTTTCCGCGGTCTTCCCGCTCCAGGGCCGCTCAGAGCTCTCGGAGCCAGAGTGAGGGGGAGAAGGGAACGGAACAGTCCCGGGGCCCCAGGAGTGTTCCCAGCCCCAGTCTGCTGCCTAGGCACCGTGGAATCCTAGCCGGGTCACCTCACCTCCCGGAGCACCTCCTTACAGAGAAGGCTGGACCTGACTTCCCTCTCAGGGATGCTGTGAGTCACCCCACTAACAGGCAGAGTGGGAAAAACCAACTACCACTCTGACCATGTGTCTGTCCTGAGCAAGAACCTTCAGTCCTTTTAACAGCTTTACTGAGATAGAATTTGCATACAAAAAAAAAATACATTCTAAATGTAGGATTTAATGATTTTTAGTGAACTTACAGAACTGTCCACCCATCACCACTATCCGATTTTAGAATATTTCCATCACCCTAAAAAAGAGCTCTCCAGTGTAATCCTTTGAGGTTAGAGTTCCCTACATAATAACGTTAATGCCATATAAAAACAAAAGAGAAAAATCGTGATTAAGCTGAATGACAGGAAATTGCCATTTTTACAGGTTAAAAATGTCCAAATATTGGCAACTTCATGTAGTTTAGCCTTCTCTAAAAAAGAACACTCACAAACACAGTACATTAAAATTATAGTTGGCCTATTACCTCATATAATATGTGATTGCCTGTGAATTAATTGCCCTTTGGGAATTACACATTCTATTATTGCACAGAAAAACAGAGATGTTGGATTTTGTGGGTGGTCTAAGAGATCTGGGATTTTTCAAGGGAGGAATTTTGACTGTACCGTTTTCACCTTAGGCATGGTCTTTGGAAACACACCTTCACAGGGACTGCCCACTCTCAAGCCAGCTCAAGCCAGCGTCTTTGATTTGCCGTTGGGAAAAATGAAGCTTGGAAAGCATTTCTGCACTGCCAGCTTCCCCAGAAATGTAAGTAAAACTTTGCAAATGGAAACACCTTGCATTCATAGTGTAAGGGAATTACGGTTTGGACTCTGTCATCATTTTACACGCTTACTTTTTTTGGTGGGGGAGGGCTTTCCACCCCCTACAAGAGCCTAAGGTCCATGAAGAGAGATGTCAAGCTTTCTTTAATCTCTATTCCTCCGTGTTTATCTGTACCATTCTTGCTCATACATGCTCAATAAATATTAAATAAATGAAATCAATATGATAGGGAGAAAAGACTCTGATTCATACCTCCCTACCTCCTCCCAGTGGCATCACAGCAGACACTAAAAAAGAGAGTTTGTGGGGCGCCTGGGTGGCTCAGCGGGTTAAAGCCTCTGCCTTCAGCTCAGGTCATGATCCCAGGGTCCTGGGATCGAGCCCCGCATCGGGCTCTCTGCTTGGCTGGGAGCCTGCTTCCCCCTCTCTCTCTCTCTGCCTGCCTCCCTGCCTACTTGTAATCTCTATCTGTCAAATAAATAAATCTTTAAAAAAAAAAGAGAGAGAGAGTTTGTGAGAAAACGATTACACCCACAGGTGCAGAAGTCTTTTAGGTCAACATCTAGCAGATCTGTTTTGAGCCAGTTCTGTATCTTCTTCTGCAAGGGTCAGATACCTTCATTTGCAGAGAACCCACAGCAGTCTGCCCTCCAGCACCCATGTCGGGAGTTTCCCTTCCCAAACCTGGGGAAGAAAAGGAGAAGCAGCAGTTCAAAGAGCACCACACTTTGCCAGGCACCTGCTCTCTTTACCAGGTTGGAGACCAGACTCCCAGCCAGGAAAGGGACGGAAGAGAAACTGCCCAGAGAAGCAGGGACACTAGATGCTGAAACCGGGGAAGACACCCCCAGCTGGGCTTTCCAGGGCTTGTCAACAACAGCTGTATAGATGGAGAGAGGGCATTTGGGGGCAGAGTCGGGGCAGGATTACTGCTCGAAGCCCAGGTAGGTTCTAAAACCCCACGGGAGAAGACACTACAAGCTCTCCTCCCACCAACCTCTTCCCTAGCTCCACCAAACTAAATGATCAAAACCTAAGACACAGATTGAATGTGGGTGCTGGTGCGCAGGGTCACGGTGTGAAAATGTGCATGTGGTTTTAGGGACAGACCCAGCTTCAACCAGATCCTGCATCAGGAGTTCTGTCACCATCCCCACTCCTAACAAAGCCATTGTGTATCTCCCGCTGGGGGCCTGCTTCTAGCACGTGACCCGCCCCCCCCCACCCCGGAAGCCACGTGGCAGGGGGAGGGGCTGGCATTTCTAGGTTCATTACCCTACACTCAGTGTCCAGTACATGGCGCAGCTCTGCACGCAGAAGCACTCCATACACATTCGTGGAATGAGCATTTATCATATAAACGGTCCTACTCAAGGGGGGTCATCCCCATTTCACAGATTGAGAAACTGAGGCTCAAAGTGTAAGAGCCGCTCTGCTGATACCAAAGCCATTTTCAACAACCTGCCCTGGTCCTATGGATTAAAGAAGAGAAGGAGGAAGGAGAGAAGGAGGATTGGTGGGGACAAGAGAAGATAAAGGAAAGATGGAAGAAGCTACCAGAACCCAAGGAATTAAATTCCTATTTGAATTAAGTTGCAGGGGTGGGGATGGGGGGGGTGGGAAAACCATTCTGGTGGGTAGAGCTATGTGCTGCCTATTGTCAAGAAATGAGCATGACGTGTTTTTGCTTCTTCATCTGCCATGGCAACTGCAAGGCTTGGAATCAGAGTTATTTGTTTGAATAAGAACCAGCTCCGGAGTCCAGGAGCACCTAGTCCTGCTTCCCTCCCTCCCAGAGAAGCGGTTTTCTGATTTACGTTTCTTTTCTGCCCCCATGGAAACACCCAGTCCCTAACCCAGGAAACTGCCCTAACCCTGAAACAGCCTGGAGGAGTGTCCATGTATTGTATTAATTGGTCTGTTCTTGGATTCCTTATTTTTCACTGGCTCCACACTGATCATGGGAGTAATACCCACCATAATTAGGCATCATAAGGATGATTTCATTAAAGCTCCTTTAATAGGTTCGGACGTGTGCAAGGAAAGGTGTTCTACAACACAGTCAAATGTTTTATCACCTTTTGATAATTGGAATCGCTGAATTACAGTAACAGAGCAACCAAAGGTAATTTCCTATTTGGCCAAAGCTGTCTGGCCTCCCCCAGGCCTCCAATTATCATATTTCTTCTTGGAATCACATCTCCCATCCACCCAGAAGCTGATGCAAGCTCCAAGTTATTACGCTGGACCCTGAGCTTGCACGGGAGCTGTGAAGTTCTAATTTTCTCATTACACAACCTCATCTGTCAGCGATTTACTGGCGAGCCAGCCCTGTTCTTTAGTTCAGGAGATAAATAGGTATAAACAGCTTCGCGAGCAGAGAGGCAAATAAACATTTGAAAATGATCAGGCCCGGAGAATCTTCTATCTGATAGCGTTGTGGGTCAGAGATAACCAGAGCGAGGCTCAGAATGAAACATGGAGAAGAGGCTAAACCGAATTTGCCCTCTTTCACTCCGAACTCCAATGATGGCAAGAGGCAATTTCTTGTGCTACATGGAGAGTCTCCGATGGTTCTTTAGACAGTGCTGTCAAACACCAGTGAGTAAGCTGGTGTCAGGAGACTAGTTTACACTAGGCGCATTCATTCATTCATTCTCATTTAATGAGACCAGAGTGGCATGTAACAAGCCCTTTGTAAGTGTTAGCTATCAGCTTCTGTTGACTCACGTGAATGACTCCGTGCTTACTTTGAGCCCAGGAACACGACAAACATCAAAGGTGCAACTATGAATAATTCAACAGACTTAATCATTACCTTCAAGTTATTTCCTGGTAGGGACTGATTGATTGTGTCCCCCTCCTCAAATTCGTAGGCTGATGCTTAATCCCCAGTGCAAAGGTATTTGGAGGTGGGGACTTTGGGGTGATTAGGTCACAAAGGTGGAGCCCTCACACATGAGTTTAGTGCCCTCCCGCCTTCCAACATCTGAGGACACAGCAAGAACCCAACCATCTATGAACCAGGAAGTGGGCTCTCATCGCATACCGAATCTGCCAGCATGTTGACCTTGGACTTGCCAGCCTCCAGAACTGTGAGAAATAAACATCTATTGTTTAAACCAACCAGTCTATGGTATTTTTGTTATAGCAGCCCAAACGGACAAAGATGCTCACAGTCTGATAGGGCACAGATACTGTGTAAGTCATCCTACAAATACTGGCATTGTTTCCATTATAATGAGTGTAACAAAGAGTAAGAACAGGTGAAATGAGAAGATATAACAAGGAACCTGACCTAGTTTGGTGTAGGAGGAGAGGAGCAAAGGTCTCCCTGAGAAGTGACCTTTAGATGAAGACTTAGAAGATAGCTAGACTAAGAGGTAAGAGGAAGAGTATTTCAGAAATAGGGACTAGCATGTATGAAGGTCCTTAGGAGGAAAGAACTTGGTGTAATAAGGAAAGGGACAGCCTGCCTAGAACTTAGTAAGTTCTGATGGGAGGTGACGGACACAAGATCCTGCCTAGAACTTAGTAAGCTCTGATGGGAGGTGATGGACACAAGATCGTATTATCATGATAAGAGTGTGAATTTATTCACCAAGCAAATGGGCAGCCATGGAAGGACTTAAACAAGGATTGGCTGACTGAGCAACCACAATCTGTTGGACATCTAGACATACTGACCAGTAGCCAATCCACCCAGAAATATTTATTTAGAAACTCTTATATGAAAACTGCTTGTGCTGGGATGGGAAAATGCTAAGAAATGTCTCACCACTGGCCGAATTATTTAAAAAGAACAGTTTGGCCAAAGCATAAGGTTCAGCAGAGAATTGGAGAAGGACAAGTTTGGAAGAATTGCGATTTAAAATGCTAAGACAAGGAACCTAGATTTTTCTTTTAGAGAGGAGAGAAGAGGGGCAGAGGGCAGGGAGAAACTAATGTTCATTGATTATCTCTCATCTGCCAGACACTATGCTGGATATTTTATGCATAGATGATATCATCTGATCATCAAAACTCTCAGAAATTAATTCAAGCTGTTCCGTTCAATCACCCTCACGTCATTACACTTTTCCGCTTTGAACACTGAGACATATTCAAAAAAATTGTCCACGTGGAGCTCAAGGTGCCAAGCATGGTCTTCCCATCCTACATTCTTCTAAGACATTCTAGCCTTGACCTCATCCTTACTGCCACAGAGATAGCCCCACCCACACACCTCTGCAGATACAATTGCTCACCCCCAGAACCCTGGCCGAGGGGATCTGGTTTCACAGATAGAATAAGGTGATCGGGACCCCAACTGAGAATCTGAACTAAATAAGCCAGAGTATAGGTCAGCTAAGAGAGGAGAGGAGTTCAAAACCCAAGCCTGAGCCATGCAGGTCAATGCTGAAGTTGTGGGGAGCAGAAGAGCCCCTCTGCAGAGAGAGGCTGGCAGAGCACAGCCACGTGCAGAGAAAATGCAGTACAGCCTCACTAGGACAGGAGGGCAAGATTAGGATCTCTTTTAATGGATACTAGGGTAAATGTTATGTATATTTTACCTCTATCAAAAGTGATTTTTTAGGGTGCCTGGGTGGCTCAGTGGATTAAGCCTCTGTCTTCAGCTCAGGTCATGATCTCAGGGTTCTGGGATTGAGTCCCACATCAGGCTCTCTGCTCGGTGGGGAGCCTGCTTCCCCACACCCCTCTGCTGCCTGTCTCTCTGCCTACTTGTGATCTCTCTCTGTCAAATAAATAAATAAAATCTTTTTTTAAAAAAAGTGATTTTTTCTAAAGAGTAAGAGACTGTTCATTCACTCATGGATTCCCAAGTGTCTAAAACAGCGCCTAGAACTTAATAGGCATTCAATAAATACGTGTTAAATGTACACAAGGCAAAGGCTTCTGCAGAGTTTTTATAAGGTACCCAGCAGATAGAAGCCAATTGAAGGCATAGAGTTTGGAATTCTCTCTCTCCAACCAAAGTGCTACATCCAGAGAGCATGAGACTCTGAAAGGACTAGAGGAGACACCCTACTCCTGCCTCATTTTAAACAGTATAGCTTTTTCCTGGCACAGGCAGGCAAGAAAGTCACAAGACTGAGTAAGAAAAAAGTAAATCTGCAATAAAATTTGTAGTACATGTGCAAGAAAAGATAAAATTTCTACTTAAAATAAAAAAAATTCACTGAAGCAGATTAAAAAAAATACCAGAAGTTTTCCTAGGATGAAGAGGAAAAACAATGACAAAAATTATAAGAAAAGGGACACCTGGGTGGTTCAGTTGGTTAGGCGGCTGCCTTTGGCTCAGGTCATGATCCCTGGGATCAAGTTCTGCATCCGGCTCCTTGCTCAGCTGGGAGCCTGCTTCTCTCTCTCCCTCTGCCTGCTGCTCCCCCTGCTTGTGCTCTCTCTCTGTGTCAGATAAATAAATAAGTTCTTTTAAAAAATTATAAGAAAAAAGATCATAGACATGGAGGACAGACAATGGCAATACAACACACAGATAACTTATTTCTTCCCAAATCAGTGAACAGAAGTCATAGTAAGAAAAAAAAAAGCAGAATGCTCTCCCAAACTAGAGAAATAGTAATCTGTAAGATTATCTGTATTTCCTAGATCTGATTTCAAAAGTCAGTTCAAAGACACAGATACCTAGATACAATTTGGAAAATTTTGTGACCCCAGAATTTTAGACCCAGAAAAGCTGCCATTTTTTAGTATACAGGCAATAGAAAAACATTCTCAACCAAGGACTAAGAAAATGTGCCACCATGCATCCTTCTGGAATTAAACTTGAGATGAACACTAACTAGTCAAGATGTGATATAAACTTAACAACTCAGCTTTGGGGAAATCAAAGTATAAAAGGACAGTAATGAGTTTTGCAACCAGTTAAAAAGGAGAAATGTCTAAGTGATACTTGCAAATCTGTTTCTAAAGTAATGCAAATGTCATAAATTATTCCTAAATATGAATAACTTGATGCAAGACACTAGATCATATTAATAAACCCCAAAAAATTAAGGGTAAGAGAAAACAAGCTTACATTGTATATTAAGTAGAAAACACTCACAAACACATTTTCATGCTTGGTTGTAAAATGAGAAAAATATCAGTTAAAGAAAGCTTTTGAAAAAAATAAAAAATAAAAGAAAGAAAGCTTTTGAAAACTTATAAAAAAAACCACTACTCCAATTAAAATACAACTTCCAAAATAATGTTATCTTCCAAAATAACATTTTAAAAACATAGAATTCTACACTAAGAAATAATACAAAGAAAAACAAAAATGAGGCATAAAAATTAAAAGTATAAGACAAAGCTAAAGAAGTAATATGAAATGGCTTGAACAGTAACTGTCAGTGTGTTAAATCCCACAATTACAAGACAAAAATTCTCAAATTGGGGCGCCTGGGTGGCTCAGTGGATTAAGCCGCTGCCTTCGGCTCAGGTCATGATCTCAGGGTCCTGGGATCGAGCCCCGCATCGGGCTCTCTGCTCCGCAGGGAGCCTGCTTCCTCCTTTCTCTCTGCCTGCCTCTCTGCCTACTTGTGATCTCTCTCTGTGTCAAATAAATAAATAAAAAAAAAAAAAATCTTAAAAAAAAAAAAAAAAAAAATTCTCAAATTAACTCAGACAAAATCCAATTACAGAGTTTTCAAAAGACACAAATGAAGTGTCTTTTTATATTAAACATAAAAAGGGCAAATGTGTATTAGGCACATGCAAATTTTCAAAGCGTAATTACAACATTCACATCAGATAAAGTAAATTCAAGGCACAAAAATATATTAAACAAGAGAGTCAAGATTGTCAGATATTGATAAGGCTAGGCTCCCTAATGAAGATTCCACTGTCATGTCTTAGTCTCTATTTTCCTAGAAGAACAAGGGACAAAAGCTTAAATTCAAGGACACAGAACATTAATGACAAAAATTGACCAGAGCTTGGACCAAAACAACAGGCAACAAATTTCTAAGGATGTAAATCATGCAGACTAAGGTCTATCAGCAGTAAAATTAAGTTTGAAATCAGGAACAAGTAATAACAAGAAATTCTCGTGTGTTGAAAATAGAAATATGCTTGGGCATCTGGGTGACTCCATTATTAAGCCTCTGTCTTTGTTTGGCTCAGGTCATGATCCCAGGGTCCTGGGACTGAGTCCCGCATTGGGCTCCCTGCCCCAGTGGGGAGCCTGCTTATCCCTCTCACTCTGTCCCTCCCACTATTTGTTCTAATTTTTTAAAAAAAATTTTAATAGAAATATGCTTTTAAACAACATGTGAGTCTTAGGAAAAAAATCATTAAGGAAATGAGAAAATATTTTTATTTAAATCATAATGAAAATATACCAAAATTTGAAGGATGTAACTGAAGCTAGACATTTTTTAGGGTGGAAAAACATGAGCAGAAAATCAATCAGGAAAGGATTCAATCTCAAAAATTTGGGAAAAGAAGAGAAAATTAAACCTGATTTTTTTAAAAAAAGTGCAAGGAAGAAAATAAGAAAGTTAAGAACAAAAAGTAAAAAAATAGTAAAACTAAGAAATAGAGTGCCATAGAGCACCTCACAGTAGAGAAAGATTTCTGACACTGTACTGGAAATTGTAACCCGAATAGGAAAAAGGGTGATGAGTTGTCCTTATCAAAAACTATCATTAAGATCATGAAAAGAAAAGTCCAAAGAAGAGGTTACAGCAAAAACACAAACCAACAAAGAACACATATCCAGGATATTTAGAGAATTCTTATAAATCATTAAGTCAATCCAAATGAAAAAAGGGCAGAAGACTTAAAAAGGTACTTTCAAAAAACAAAATCCAAATGGGCCCCCTTAAAAGGTAAGAAGATACCATCACTATCTTACTTGTCATCTACAGGTAGAACTGGATACCACTACACATTCACCAGAATGACTCAAAATCAAATTTCTAGCCATGCTAAGCCAAGATGTTTGCAAGGATGGATACACTGAACACTGCTTAAGATTCTCTCTCTCCCTCCCCCTCGGTCCCTCCCCCTCTGCACACTCACATGTGTGCACGGAAGGAAGAAAGGAAGGAAGAGGCAGAGAAAGAAAGAAATGGAGGACAAAAATGTTTATAATAGCATTATTCATAAAAGGCAAAAGGCAAACACTGGAAACAAACCATTCAACCCCATTTCACTGTTATCCATCATCAACTCATTAACCCCAAAGCTGGAGAGACCCATTAACCAAGACAACCCATTAGTAGTCAGATGAATAA
Source organism: Meles meles (assembly GCF_922984935.1). Taxonomy (NCBI): domain Eukaryota; kingdom Metazoa; phylum Chordata; class Mammalia; order Carnivora; family Mustelidae; genus Meles; species Meles meles. Next base: position 65,035,443 of record NC_060081.1, on the reverse strand, counting down.
ATAGCAGTATGTTCATGTACTAGAATAAAAAACCAAACTTCAGTATATTCATATAATGAAATAAACAACAATTAAAATGAGTGAACTACAGCTACACATCATAAAATGAATCTCACAAAGATAATGTGGAGTCAAATAAGCCAGAGAGACAAAAATAAACTGCATTATTCCACTAATATGAAGTTCAACCAACAGGAAAAACTGAACTATACTGGTTAGGTACATGGGTAGGAGGTAATATTAAAAGGAAAGCAAGGAATTAGCATGAAAGTCAAGATAGTGGTTCTAGCAATTGGACTGAGGTACAAAGGCAACTTCTGGAATGCCAACAATGATCTATCTACTTCTTGATCTGGGTGGAAGATACTTAGGTGTTTGCTTTCTGATGAATCATTAAACTAGAAAAATAAAAATTAGAAGTAAAAATAAATTTGTGGCCAATGCTGTACTCAAGGGAAAATTCACATTATTCAATGTTTTACTTTTAAATAATAATGAATATAAAATATTCATTGGGATGCCTGGGTGGCTCATTTCATTGAGTACCTGACTTTGGCTCAGATCATGATCCCAGGGCCCTGGGATCGAGCCCTGGATCGGACTCTGCACTCATCGGAGAGTCTGCTTGTCCCTCTCCCACTGCCCCACCCCCTGCTCATGCACTTTCTCTCTCAAATAAATAAATAAAATCTTTAAAATATATATATATATATTCACTAAACCTAAAATTCAAATGTTAACTATAGAAAGAAACTCCAGAAGGTCTGAGAAACCATGCAGTAATTTGTTCAACATAAATGTCTTGAAGCACATATAAATTAATAAAAATGCAAATGATAAGTAATCATTTAGAAATGAAATTTTATACCCACACACACAGCCTTTAAGGTGGGTTTTGCATCATAAGGAAGATAGAACCAGTTGATTAATGGGGATACAGTTTCTATTCTGAAGTACAAGACCACAATTTGCATTATGTAATAGATTATAAAAATGTCCAGAATTCTCCATCCCTCACTATAGCCCTTCCTTTTCCAATATGATTTTTTACCTCCTGCCCTCAAGAAATAGAGTCTACTTTGATCACTAGAAGGTGACCCTGTGCAGTTTCAAGCATAGGCTTCCAGAAGCCTATACACTTTCCCTTACTCTCTCAAAGTCCTGCATATTCACTATATGGGCAAGCCCAGGCTGGCCTTCTGGAAAATGAGAGAAACCGTGGTAGTGATAAGACATCTGAGCTGAGGTCACCCTTTAATTAACTAGTCCCCAGGTAGTCTGGCAGCTGGCAGCTGACCATTCATTCAACACCAGAAGAACCTCCCAACTGATCCTAGTCCAATTGCCAACCACAACATCGTGTTGATTTTTTTTAAGGGGCTATATTTTGAAGTGGTTGGTTATGCAGAAAAAGCTGACAGATACACATTATGAGAATGATGACTGGCTCAGGATTAGACAAGTTGAAGTCTGAAAATAGGAAAGTCAGCAGTCTTTTGCTGGAGTGGTTGAATATTATCATAGGAAGGTATGTGTTTATTTATCTTCAACTCCTATGGTTTTCTTTTGCCGCCGACTCCTGTAAATTGCATTGCAAACACAAGTGTAAGGTCAAGTTCAACAGTGACTCAAGGAGAATGGAAGGCTCCAGATTGAGGGAACATAAGGACAAATAAGGAGATATTTGGGGTTGTTTCTGTCAGTATTGATAAATCAATTTTTCATTTTTAGTTTGTGATAACAAAATATGCCTGCAGAAAGAAAAATAAGTAAACCTTTATTATGACATTTCTTTAAGAAGAATTGTTTCTTGTGGGTCTAAAATTCTCTAACTTCTAACCCTCTTTTGCCACACAAATTTTTTCATAATATAATCTTTGAAACACAGTGTTTCAAACATTATGATGGTTTTATGCCAGAAAAGATAGTAAAAAGAAATTAAGAAATGTTTATGGGCTTTTTCACCATAATAGGTACACTCCTTTTTACTCATAAGAAAGCATTATGTATAATCCTATGCTAATACATGTAAAATCCTCCATAAAATAAATCTTGGTAATTTATATTTTCCTAAGAAATATTTGAGAAGTTGGAAAACTCTAGCAAGCCATTATTCATGTAAAAAATATTTTTGAAAACGAGAGCAAGCCTGTACTCCAATGATCACAAGTATCAGATATATGATTCAAATTCATCTTGGCACAAAGGGAATTATTGGGAGGATAAAGGGCATCCCATGTACCTGTAAGAATGAGAGACAGCTCTGAGAGCTGGGTGTCAGGAATGGCTGAAACTAGATACTGGTGTCACCAATACACTCTTGATTTTTTTTTTTCATAGTATTCAATGCATTCTATCCTTCATATGTCAAGGATCTGGCTGAGCTATAATTCTTGATTCCTCCTCTCAAGGCTCTCACAATCAAAAGGGGATTTCCCCTAGTTCCTCTCTTACAAATCAAAAATCCTAAGACTCAACCAGTTATAGTCAGGAGAGCAAGCTGCCACAGAACTGTTGCGGCCCCTGGGAGCCTACTGGTATATACTGGAGTCATTTCTGGAAAAGGGAAAGCTTATCATATAGTCAGAACAAATTACCTCCGTGAAAAGAGCAAAACCCAAGCAATTTTATGGGCAAGTTCTTCTAAATGTTCAAAGAGCAGGTAACTACCATAATAAGCTCTCCCAGAGCACAGGAAAAAATAATAATAATAAAAATAAAAACCATCTCCTCTATTTTTCCAAGTTAGCAAAACCGTAACACCAAAAAAAAGGAAGGAAAAAAAATGAACACTTCAACTTCACATACGAGTACAATTGCAAAATAACTAATGAAATATTATCAAATACAATTTAAATTAACAGGGTGAAAAATATGAGAGACATCTTTTATTTAGGAACACAATAAGGATGCTTATGATTATTATTTAAAATTGTCCAAGAAGTGCTGGTAATGGAAGGAAAAAGAGAAGGGGGGTAGAGAGAGAAAGAAAGAAAAAAGAATATTGAAAAATACACAGGGGTTCCTGGGTGGCTACGTTGGTTGAGCCTCTGGCTCAGATTGTGATCACAGGGTCCTGGGATCCAACCCCACATCAGGCTCCCTGTTCAGTGAGGAGTCTGCTTCTCCCTCTCCCTCTACCCCTTACCCTTGCTCCTGCTCTCTTGCTCACACATGCTCTCTCAAATAAATCAACAAAATATTTTTTTTAAAAAGGAAAAATACACAAAACAACAGTTATTGCAAATAATGCCAGTTTCAACTTGGAAACCCAAAAGAATGGACTTTAAATTATCAGAATAAAATAGTTCATTAAATTTGGTTGTGACAAAAATAAATACAAAAAATAAAGTGGAAATAAAACTCACCTTAACCTGTCAGAAAATAGAAAGGAAGTAATCTCATTCTTAACTGCAACAAAAAAATATGAAATATCTAAAAATAAATTTAATTAGCAACAAGATTTTTATGAAGAAAATATCAAAACTTTACTGAGGCCATAGACTAAGACCCCTTCCCCACAGAAGACAAAATGATAGATGTAATTATACAAAATACAACTGATCCCAAATCGACTACAAAGTTCAAGCAATTGATAAAATTCTAAGGACTGCTCTGAAGTTTAACTGCTAGAATAAACATCTGGAAGAAGCCAAAAATTTTTTGGAAAACGAGGAAGTGCTGGAAGAATGGGAGACAAGAGATACTGCCAAAAGGTAAAACATTATATAGAATTTCAGTTATCAAACCACTTGGGTGGAGAACAAGATTAAACAGATCAATGAACACAATAAAAACCTTTAGTATATATTTAGTATATGGTAATGGCAGCATTTTAAATCAATAGGAAAAAGCTCAGATTACATGACTGTTTGGAAAGGAAAAACAATGACTATTACCTGTACCATCCACATACCAAAACAAATCCCAGATGTAGTGAAGATTTTTAGATGAAGGAAATGAAATTACTTAAGTGTTAAATAATATATGTGTAGAGATTTATATAAGCTTGAGTTCTAAGCAAGGAACCAAAGGAAGGAAAGCCATCAGTAATAACTTGATTGATCTAGCTACAAAAAAATGTAATATTTCAGTATGTCAAGGAACACTACAAAGAAAATTAGAAGCCAAATGACAAATGAGAAAAATAATTGAGAGGTGCAGGCCAGACAGAGGGTTGATATCTTTAATATTTAAAGGTCTCTTATAAATTAACAAGAAAAAGAGGCGGGGGGAGGCATGCAGTACAAAATTGAAGGCAATCTGGGGCTAGGAATTTCATAAAGCAAAACAAAGGACCACTAGGTACAGGAGAAAAGTGTCTACCTACAAATCAAATCAATGAGTCATCAAACAATAATGGGACACTGTTCCTCCCATTCAGTGAACTCACAAAAAAAAAAAAAAAAAAAGGAGAGAAAATGAAGTCCAGTATTGTGGAGAATGTCAGGATGCAGGCATTCTGAATGAAACACTGATGGGGCAGAAACTGACACTTGGCAGAAAACAGTTGAGTAACCTATGGTAGAAGCTTCTTAAATCCCCACACCCTATTCTCTCTGCTGTGGTAATATGTTTGAAATTTTTTCACAAAAAATTTTTTTTCTAAAGTTGATAGGCTTTTACCTTGTCCTTTTACCTCCAAAAGTTAACCCAAAGATAATAATAAAAGAGGCACATAAGATGTATGAGGTGATTATAGACGGTGATGAAGGCGGTGATGCTGGTAGAGATAATCAGGACTTGAAACGAGATGCAACTTTTGTTTCGAATGCAAAGAATTTCTTTGACTTCTTATGTCCATATAACCTGTGACCCCAAATAACTGGATGGAAAATGAAAGTCCTGCCCCGCTGTCAGAAGCCCCTGAAGATTCCCGAAACAAACATGACTCCAAGTCACCTGTGCCCAATAAATATCAGTATTTCACATATTCATCCTCCTTTAACATCGTGGAAATCTTCCATAAAATTTAGCATCAGAAAGAAATGAGAGGGGTGCCTGGGTAGTTCAGTGGGTTAAAGCCTCTGCCTTCAGCTCAGGTCATGATCCCAGGGTCTTGGGATCGAGCCCTGCATCGGGTTCTCTGCTCAGCAGGGAGTCTGCTTCCTCCTCTCTCTCTCTGCCTGCCTCTCTGCCTACTTGTGATCTCTGTCTGTCAAATAAATAAATGAATAAAAATCTTAAAAAAAAAAAAAGAACCTGGCGATTCACAGACCTGTACTCCTGGGGATAAAAATACATTATATGTTTATAAAAAATAAACAAATAAATAATTTTAAAAAGAGAGAGAATACAGAGAAAGCCCAAGATGTAAAGGTATTAAAAGCAAAAACAAAAACAGAAAAATCCTTTAATGTATAGTGGCTATAGAAAGATAAAACAGGGAACTATTCAGTTCTGGCTTACAACCTATTCCTGTTTGGTTGCAATGCCCATGCTTCATTTTCTAAAAGCAAGCCTCACTCTTCAAATATTAAGTATAATTTTTAAAATACACAAAAGATGAACAAAAATTATATATATAAAAAATATTTAAATATATAAATAATTATAACTGAGGTTAAAAAACCTATTTACCTACAATTTAAAGTGGAAATAAAACTCACCTTAATATCAAATATTCTAAAAAAAAAAAAAAAGAAAGAAAGAAATGAGAATCTGAGTCTGTTTCTTTAAGACGATAGTCATGAAGCTCACCGCACAGCCCATGTGGTCTCTGTCCTTCTAGCAAACCCTGTGCCTTGTCCTGTCACAACACAAGAAAAACAAAGCAAGCCCCCAAAAAACAAACAAACGAAAACCATCATGTGGGATAGGACCTTCTCCCTTATAGGCAGAATGGAGCCAGGTCTCAGACTCTTGGTTCTGGTTTGATATTAACTATGGATGGATGAAGAACTGCTTATCTTCCAAGAATCCTTTATAGGAGAAAACCTATCCTGAAAGAACATTCCTTTCTTCTTCTGGGCTGTCTCGACCTTGGCTCACGTCCAGGAGCTTGGATGGATGGTTCTGGGGTAGTCGTTATGAAACCAAGTCCAGCGCTGTGCAGTGGTACCCAGGGGGCAAAACTTCTGGGAGTCTATCCATTTGCAGTGTAGCTACCCTGCACATTTAAAGCCAGTGACTTGCCTTCAATATGAACAATGGGAACTATGTGAGCCCGCTAAAATGAAAACCTCTCTGGCCTTTCACAAAGGCAGGGGGAAAAGAGTAGGCTTTAAGCAGTTCCCAGATGAGTGCCATACTGGGGTCCTTTTGGACTTCTCCCAAGAATGCCTGGAGGAAGATGAGACCCCAACAGAAGGGATGAGATGCCAGATGGCCAGAAGAAAGATTTGATCAAGGAGAACAAGATTCAGCTTTGGACACCTGCCAAGTCAGCCCAACAGGCAGAGACCTCCAGTAGTAACACCAGGTCACCATAGCGCCAGCCAAGCAAGAGACTTCTTGCACCATATGTCTTGTCTCTCCTCCAGTCCCCACCCGAGAGAAGCCAGAGCCGAGGGGTGAGGGGAGGAAGAAGGGAAGAAGCCAACCACAGACAACCTCCTTGCTGGTTACACGTTTCCAGCCTGAAACAGGAATAAGCTGGGAGAACAGAACGGCTTGAACTTCTCTTCCTCCTTCCTGCAACTAGAATGTGGTAGGTGACCTAGTATCAGGCAAGCAGATGCTCTCGCCAGGATGTTGAACCCCGAGGGAGTGACACAGAGGTGCAGATACAGTTGAGAATGCGTTCATGGCAGCAGGGGTCTCATCAAGACCCCAGAGCGGCAGGAACCAGCAGCCACAGCCCGACCAGAGCAGTGCCATGGTCCCTGCTGCCCCACTGCCCGCCTGGCTCTGAGCCTTCCAAATTCTTCCTGTGAGCCACCCGCTCTCCCACCCATAATTTCTATTCTGCTAAAACTAGCCATGATTGATTTCCATTGCCTCTCTGACACACCCAACTGTACTATCTTTATCTCCTAGTGCCTCCTCTCTGCCAGGTGCCACCATCTTCCCTCAGAGGCAGAGCAGCTGGAGACCGGAAGTGAGGCGTCCGCCATGAAGCAGCAGACGCTCTGACGCTGGGATCATCTGAGGAGGGTTCAATGAAGGGACCACTTCCCTAGGTGTGAGCAGGTTGTTGGGAAATGTCAAAGGTCGGTGCCAGACCTTGGAATTAACAACAGTGTGGTTGCTACCCTTTCTCAGCTCAGACAAGGAAGCGAGAGCACAGATACCAGAACTTGAAGGGGTGTCACAGAAAAGGGGCCACCTTGGGAGGGATGTTGACCTTCAGTCGGGAGGTACAACCAGCCTGTGGCAATTCCTCAGACATTCCTCCCTCCCTACTTCTGATCTCCTGCCAGAGGTCCCCATGGAGAGGACTCACCTGGAAGCCAGAGGGCACAGGACCCTCAAGACACAGCCTCCCAGGAAAAGAACAAGGGGGAGGGGGACAGAGAGGAGATCTGAGGGGTGGGGAGGCACTAGGCAGGCATTTGGTAGGAACATCTAAGAAAAAAAGCTGCCGGTGATCCCCACATGCCCATGTGTTTATCTAACCTGGGTTCCATCACCCCAGTCCTCTTCTAAGCAACCCCAGGTCAAAACTCCACCAGGACACAAGAACATACTTCCAAGGCACTGGGGTCCACTGCCTCGGCCTCTTTCATCTGTCCCAAGGCTGCTTTGTTACCTCTGTGACTTCCTTCCCTTTCGCACCCATACTTCTACTATAGCATAAAGACTCCTGCACAGACAGCTGAGACTTTTTCAGATCTGCAGACAGATCTGGAAGTTACTGTTTCTGCCAAAGAGCCAGGGGCTGTAAACCCACAGTGGGACGCAGAGACAGCCGGGAGATGTAACAGCCTCAGATCACAAGGCACTTAGACCCAAGAAACAAAACAGAGCAGTAAACCATGTGAGCCATTTGCCATTTCTGCAAGCAATTGTGCTAAGACTATTAGAGGAAATCTCTTTAAAGCACAGTTCACCAAGAACCCTGTACCTGAAAATACGAAGACGGTAAGCAACCGCCGCTGGAGAGGAAGAATGCTTTGAAACCATGGAGTGTGAAGGGCTTCGATACAGGAAAACCAGCCTTACCACAGAGACCACCATGAGCAAAGCAGTGAAAAACACCAACCCAATAGCCATTTATCCAAATTTGCACAAATATTTACCAAGCATTTACTGCATTCTAGGCACTGAGCTAGGATTATTAAAGGCCAAATGAGCTAGAACAGAATGGTTGCTTCTAGCTGTATCTAATTATGCCTTTCTGCCTTTCCCGGGGGAAGAGGATTTGGGGACCGCAGCGACAGTAGCTACCGTTTATTGGGCATCTAGGAGTGCCAGGTTTGGTATCAAGCATGTCCTGTTCTCCGCAGCCCTAATCCGTAGACAGGGGCTACACTTACCCCCGTCTTACGGATCGGGTGCAGGAGTCCAGGAACTGGCAACAAGTCACACAGGAAGAGGTGAGGCAGGAGATACCAGAGCCAGGACAGGCAGGGACAGAACTTCGCTGACGGTGTAACCATTTACGGCCAAAGAGGTAGGTACGGGCTGCTGTGGGGACGTGACTGCGGCAGGAGGCGCAGAGGGAGACACGCTACTCTTGGACACCTTTCCAAGAGGCTCAACTAACATTTCAGTCTCATTGATTGCCCCCTCCCCGCAATCACTGTGTCCAATCACTGGTCCTCTGCCACGAGACAGTCCACGGACAATGTTTAGTCAGAAAATATTGACACTTGGACATTTCAGTCAATGAGTGCACACATTTCAGCTGGCTCATCTGTCAGGAACACCAAGGACATATGGAAGTGGGGGGCAGGGGGTGTAGGGTGTATTTGAGAGACGATGATGATATCTAAAGAAGTATTTGTAATTTGTTAAGATAAAATGACTGATTATCTACATTTTTTTTTTTTTTTACCTAGAAACGATCATGGGCAGGGGGCAGGGGGCGGGGGTGGGGGGAAATGCCTTAGGGGCTCTGCATTCAGACCGCCTGGGTCTCCGTGGCAGCTCGAGCTACAGTGCTTGGAGAGGAACCCTTCACTGTCCTAAACCACAAGGAGGTAACAACACACGTCTAAGAGCTCCACTGTTGGACATCAAACAGGCACCCTCCATGAACAGATACCCTCCATTCTCTGTAAGACATGCTGACGGGGCCATGCTGCTAGAATGTTCATGGCTACCAGGCTAGGCCCCCTCTAGGACACCTGCACCTGCACGTCTAAGAGTCGGCTTGTTTCCTTTTGCCGTGGCTCTGAGCGCGCAGACGTCAGCTGTACCTGATACCGTCATCACAAATTTCCATTAAATATCACCTATAGAAGTCAACATGTCCATTAAAAACTGAGTTTGACTACTTGACACAAGGCAGATCACTTTTTTTAAAAAGAGCTACAGAATTCGCAGTTTGGGGAAAACATAAGTTCTAGAAGGATTCTGCTCTCAGATTGCTGCACACTGTCAATTTTCGGCCACTTCAAAGAAAGCCAAACTGGGTAACATGAAAGGTACAGAAATTTAGAGGAAGGAAGGAAAAAAGGAAGGAAGGAAGGGAAAGAGGAGGGAGGGAGGAAAGGAGGGAGGGAGGGAAGAAGAAAGAGAAAGGAAAGGAAGGGAAGGGAAGAGAGAAAGAAAAAAGAAAGAAAGAAAAGAAAGATTCGTGTGCAAGAAAAAGACACTGACCCCCACATCAAGAGACTGGTGCATATATAGACATTTACAGGCTTGGGTTCAAATTAAATGTTTAAGGTGTGCCCATTTTGTATGATTTCCTGCCTTACTCACTTTTTCAGTTATCCTGCCAGAGACTCATTCTAAAAAAGAGGATCTCTCCTGTACCTACCTCAAAGGTGAGGATTAAATGGGAAAATCCAGCAGCCTGTGCCATGCACATGGGAAGCCTTCTGTAGAGCAGAGGAACAGTAAGGCAGACAACAGCCGCTCCAAAGCAACGAGCTCATGGTAAGCACTTAGCACATGGTACATCAGCTATTGAAATGGGTAGGAGTACTACAGTCTAGTTGTGTCACCAATTTGTGGGACACCCACCAAGTCATCCTGCCTCCTGTCAACAGTAAATGGGGACATTTGGACTCAGTGAGACTCAGACTTTAGGGTGCAGGCACATCACCTGGGGACCTTTTACAAGGCGGGCTCTGCCTGAGTAGGCGTGGGTGTGGCCTCAGACGTTGCCCTGGCAACAAGCTTCCAGCTCCTGCTTGCAGATCTGTGGTCCACGCATTGAGTGTCAAGAGTCGAGAGCTCAAACTATAGCACGCATCAGAGTCACCTGTTTGGGGTTTTCCTTTTTTCATTTTTCTTACTTATTCAAATATAGAGTGCTGAGTTAAAACACAGAAAGCCTCGGGGCACCTGGGTGGCTCAGTCGGTTAAGTGTCTTGACTCTTGGTTTCCGCCCAAGTCATGATCTCAGGGGCCTAGGATCCAGCCCCACATGAAGCTCTGGCCTCAGCAGGGAAGCTGCTTGAGGATTCCCACTCCCTCTTGCTCCTCTCCTCCCTAAAATAAATAACTCTTTAAACACACAGTAGGTCTGGGTGGGGCCCAAGAATGTGCCTTCCTAACACGTGCTCAGTGATGCAGATGCCGCCCGTCCAGAGGCCAGACCCTGAGGGATACTCTCTTAGATGATCTCTAGGTGCTCTGACAACATGAAGCAAAGACTGGAAAAGGTACTTGACCTTTCAAGTCACACAAAACATGGTGGTTGTGTTGCAGGAGAAAACCAGACAGGCTCTTGACATCCTGAATGGCCAGATGCCATGCCTGGAATCAGAAAGAAAAGGAAACAAGTCCTAGCTCCCGCCTGCCTATCGTCTCATCTCACCTCTGAACTCTAATTCCCCCATCAGCGAATGCAGGGGGACACCTTTCCAAGAGGCTCAACTAACCAAGGTCTTTTTTCCTGCTTTCTTTTTACTCCCCCCCCCCTTCCTTTCCTCCTCCTCAAGAAGCCCACCAGAAAATCTCATGAAGGGGGTGGGAACAGACCTCAGCTCTAATCCGTGTCTTGACAAGCTCGAAGATGCAAACATCACTTAACATGACAAGCAAACGGTAACCGCAGTGCGAAAACACTGGTAGTCAGGTAAGGAGATAATGTGCACGGAACACGCTGGGCAAATAGCAGCCCTTTGTGAATGAGCATTAGCATAATTACTGCACATCAGTAATTGCTGAAATTATGTTCACTTGGGTCATTTATAATTCTAAGTGAGAGGCTTCTTCCATGGATACTCCCAGCAGGGAGGGAAAGGTGGCCCGCCAACTGGTATTAGGTGCTCCAGAAAGCACTCACCATCTCCCAAAGGCAACCCCAGCATAGACTTTATATGGACTGGCCTCACTGGGCGGGCCCCCAATTCCACCCAAAGCTTCCCCCCCTCCTCACCTTTATTCTGGCTGTGCCTTTCCTCTAGAATGTCCTCCGCTCTCAATTCAGGGCATCCAGCATGCCAGCAAGTTGGGGCCATAGAGTAAAATGTAGAAAGTGACCTATGGCATACAGAAAGGGCAGTGGCAGCCCCATCAGCTGCCCAGGCGGGACCTTCTGAAGATCAGATTCAACCAGGAAGCTGCCCCGTGCTACTAAAGGCAGGACAGCGTGTGAAGCCTCCCATAGCTAAAAAAAATAAAAAGAAAAAAACCAAGGAGGACAACTGGTCGCCAGCAACCTCTTGCGGCGTGTGACCATGAAAAGGAGACTCCTTAGCCTCCCACCCCATGTGGACCTGCAGCATAGACAGAGCCCACCAGCTGAGTGGGGAGACCCTCTGTGTCCAGAGCAACCTTTAAGCACAGACATCAAGAAGTCCCCCTCATTAGGGGGCACCTGGGTGGCTCAGTGGGTTAAGCCTCTGCCTTCAGCTCAGGTCATGATCTCAGATTCCTGGGATCGAGCCCTGCATCGGGCTCTCTGCTCAGCAGGGAGACTGCTTCTCCCCCTCTCTCTCTGCCTGCCTCTCTGCCTACCTGTGATCTCTGTCTGTCAAATAAATAAATAAAATCTTAAAAAAAAAAAAAGAAAAGAAGTGCCCCTGGCACTAGGACGCAGCTCTCAGAACACAGAATGCACTGGCCCCCTAGAAGAGGCTCCACAGCCTCTCAGAGGAAATGGGGAACTGGGGGAGTCGAGACAAGCTGAGGCACCACCCTCCCCCTCAACTTGTGACTAAGGGCCTCAAAATCGCTTCACAAAGCAAAGAGCAGCACACCATCCTCTCCAACAGGAACCTGTGAATCCTCCTCCTTCCCCTGCATTCTACCTCCCACCAGCACTTAAGCTGTATAAGCACCTCTTTGCTTGTTTTGTGTGCTGCTGTATCCCCCCGGGCCTTGAACAACTGAATTAATGAACTGAAGAACAAATCAGCAAGTCCTGACAGCTCTACCAAAAAGACCTCACACCTGTCCACATGTCTCCACGGCCACTGCTGCTGTCCTAGCCTCCATCTTGATCAGCACTTCTGGTCAACGGCATAAGCCCTGCCTTGTGTTCCTGCCCCCTCTGAGCCACAGTCCCTGCAGAAGCCAGGTAATTCCTAACCTCTAGATAAGCTGACACACCTGACCCTAATAATCCAGATTCTTTCCAAAGTGAAAAAAAAAAAAATCATGCCGGGGTACCTGGGTGGCTCAGTAGGTTAACGCCTCTGCCTTCGGCTCAGGTCATGATCCCAGCGTCCTGGGATCGAGCCCCACATCGGGCTCTCTGCTCCACGGGGAGCCTGCTTCCTCCTCTCTCTCTCTGCCTGCCTCTCTGCCTACTTGTGATCTCTGTCTGTCAAACAAATAAAGTCTTTTAAAAAAAAATCATGCCAGAATTCCCTCTCACTACATCAAGGACACTATTAAGCTTAAAGCTGAGTGTACAATGGAGTTGGGCTCAGTGTGTCAGCCAGTCTTCTCTAGACTTTCCAAAGCCCACTGTCTTGTAAAGCCTTGTAGGGACAATCCCTGCCCAAAGTGTTTCTCTTGACACTGAACCTTTCTCTGTCCCACACATCTGGCATTTAACATTTACCATTCGCTATCAGGAAATGACCTTTCCTTAGCTATCAAAAAAATTACTAACCCGTGCACTGTGCATTTCAAATCCCGAAGTGGTTTTATAACTAAAACACAATCACTATGCTTTTATCCCCATTTTAGAGATGAAACAGAGCTCCAGAGAAATTGCTCAAAACCATGGAGTTAATGATTGGCAGAGCTGAGATTCAGACCTAAGGCGTTGGACTCCAGCCTCCATAATCTTTCCATATACCGGTCGTTGTGTTTGCTTTCTGTACGACTTGCCTCCTCCAACTAGCTTTATATGTAACCCTCAATGCCTAGAAAACTGGCATATGAATAATAAATCATGGTTAACGCTTATCCCTTGCTTACAATAGTCTCCACATTTTATAAGTGGTTTACGTGGGTTATCATTTAATTCTCACAACCTAGGATATATATCCTATTTTTATCCTAAGGTATAAGATGAGATGTCTGAGTCTCAGAGAAGTTAGATAACTTTCCAAGGTCACACAGCAACTAAATCATGTAAAGCCAGGCAGTCTGGCTCCTGGGCCCACACTTTTAGCCACTGTCCTATGCCATCTCCCCTTCTAATAGGCCTCCAGGGAATTTGGGTGGGTTGATTGGTGACACCATAGACTGTTGGAGCCAAGAGAAGAGCCTTGATGAGATCAAACGTTTATGCCATCCATGAAATATCTGTCTTGGAGTGACAGCTGGCAGTTGATAAGGTTTGACATTTTCAAATCAATTTCTATTGATTTCTTTCTCCTGAAGAAAGGACACGAGTTTGATGGATAAAGCCAGCCCTTGGTGTGCTTGGAAACCGTGGGGAAAGTAGGCCATGAGTGAGCTCTGCCAAGGGCGGTAGGGAAGGCAGCAGCGGCAGCTGTGAGTCTGTGAGAAAAAACTTTTCTTGGCAGAGTCCCTCTCCAAGGTGTCCCAACACAGTGTCGGGTAAATAAGAGGCCCCACCTTGTGGTCACATGACGTTCTGGGCCGGCCAAGTGGAGGAGAAGCAGGAGCAATGGTCTTGTGCTTGGCCATGGACACGAAGTTATGAATATTTATGTGGTCAACACACAGAATCCCATTTTCACAAATACCATTTTGATGGGTTGAACAAGTTCATCTAAGCCACTTCCACCACCCGGTGGATGCCTGGAAGAGATGAGCGGATGGTGTTTCTGTAAATTCCCTTGAGCAAGGAAGCCTCTGAAACAGATGGGTATGTAAGCCTTTGCTCATTTGGTAAACATATTATGGGTTTCCATGTTGTCAACACGCATCAAGCCTGCACTATGTGCCCAACGACATGCCACTGCTTTCTAGTGTTGGACTCTCATGGACACACTAGGACATCTCCCCACTGGGTCCCGAGGCTGTAGGGGACAGTCCAGATCTGGGATGGACAGGGATGGGCACCCTGCTAGGGCAGAGCTCATGGGCGTGCATGGGGCCATGTAACTTGGAGCCTAGCCAGGCTGCAGACCGACGACCTGTTGCCAGCTGGGCAGACCAACAGGCTCAGGACTGCCCCTTGTCCTGCCGCCACAGTCTTCCTTCTCGCCTTTTCCATCTGGCTGACCTCCAGGGACAGCTGCTCCGTGAACCTCTTCCCCAGCACGGGCTACCCTGGACACAGGTCTCACACTTCAGCTAGAAAGCATTTTAACTGCTTGATCACGATGAATCCTCCCAATAAGTAATGTATTTTTGTCTCCGCTCCATGTCTAAGACAAATGAAATGCAAGAGTTTAAGGGGCTTAATCACAAATGCGTGATTCAGAAGTTCTGGTCTGGTCAAGGATATGAATACAGATCTTTTCTTTCTGAACGATGTCCTAAGTCCCCTTAACCTGCTTCTTATCCTTAAGTCCTCTGCTCTGGAACCTACTCTGGGGAGTGCTTTATTCCCCAAGTCCTCTCCCCCTGTAGTAGGCTGGACTTCTCTCTCCAATCTTCACTCTCTCCCTGTGTTACAATTGTACCCCAAGCCCTTTGCAGCTGCTGACACTGAAGAGGCAGAGGGCGCCTTACCTCACTCCACGGATGCTGGGCTTGGCCATGTGATTGGCTTGGCCACTGGGGTTGTGGGAATAGCACAAACAGAAGTGACCAATATGCTTGCAGGATTGGGCGTGGCCCCTGGTACTTCTGGAATCCTCCTGGAGAGGAGCATGCCCCGGGTAACTACTAGCCCGACGAGGAGGAGACCCAGGGCATAGTCCTGAACCGAACTGTATTGTTTCCTGAACCAAACTGTATTCATTTTCTGTGGCTACAGTAACAACTATAAAGTTGCTGGCTTAAAAGACAACAAAAATTTATTGCCTTATAGTTCTGGAAGTCTGAAGTCCAAAATCAAAGAACAGGCAAGACTCTGCTCCTTCCAAAATCTCTTAGTGGAGAGTCCTTTCTTGACTCATGTAGTTTCTGGTGTTCCTTGAATTATAAATGGATCACCCATTCTCACTCTCCATCTTCACATGACCTTATGCCCTGTGTGTACCTTTCTGTCTCTTATAATGACACTCTCATTGGGCTTAGGACCCATCCTGAATCACTATGATCTCCTCTTGATCTCCAGCTTAACTGCATCTGCAAAGACCTTAATTCCAAATAAATTCACATTCTGAGGTTCTAAGTGAACATGAATTTGGGGGGAACACTATTCAGTCCCACTAGAGTCTATCATCCGGCCCCCCAAATTCACATCTACCCCACATGTAAAATACATTCATCTCAACCCACCATTCCACAAAGTCTTAACTCATTCCAGCACCAACTGAAAATCTAAAAGCACATCTAATATCATCAACTCAGAAAGTCCCAAATCTCATCATCTAATTTTAAGGCATTGATACGGTCCATCTTGGGGCAAAATTCCTACCTATAGACCTGGAGAGACCAAAAAACAAGTTATCTCCTTCCAAAATACAGTCGCAGAACAGGCATGGGATAGACATTCTCACTGGGAGGAATTGGAAGGGAAGGAATAAAGAGGTCACTGACTTTTGGGTCCATGGCAATGGCCCTGTCCTCTATACTATTCAATCCAGTACACCAGCCAAGCAGTCTGGAGCCACATTTAACTGACCTGCAGCAATAAATGTTTGTTGTTATATGCCACTGAAATTTTGAGGTTAGTTGTTACACAGCAAAAACTGACTGATACACAAAGCAGTAATGGAAAGGCCTTCGAAGATGTGCTCAAACACCCACTACAGAACAGATTCTCCTCTCTTCTCCATCCAGACAACAATGCTTTGCATTATGCACTCTGCACAAGCTACTGTAACATCCATCTTGCCTTATCAAGGTAGGACGCTTTATAACAACTTTAATTCAACAAATATCAACTCCTCACCTGGACTGAGCAGACATGAAACTGGATGGATTGCCATGAAATAGAAGAAGAAAATAGACTCAGTCCTCAGGTTCATAGTCTAATGGCAGAGGCGGAACACAAGTCATAGCAACCAAGGCCTTGAAAAATAAATGTTATAACAGGGGACAATATAACATTTGGCAGTGGGCCTTACAAAGTCAGCATGGCAAAGATGTCACTTGAGGTGGACCTTACAGGTCAGAGAGGATTTCCAAAGGCTGAGATGGGAGAATCGGAGAAAAAGACAGTCTGGGAAAGAAGGATTGGACAAAGGTCAGAAAACCAAGTTTGGGAATATCTTTTTGCACAGCTGGCCAATGGACAGGGTATCCAAAATGGAGGGCTAGGAGACAGAACTTGTTGGTTCGTAATCCTGGGAGTTCCCCTATATGGAGAGTGGGAAGAGACAGAAGAAAGAGGCCACTCCAGATCAGTCGGTGGCAGGGTTAATACGCAGGGGAACTTAACAGACGAGGCTGGCCTTGGGCAGCTACAAGAGGAGTAGATCTCTGCACCTTCCCACCACAACCCTGATGGTTTATACAGAAGCTTTAAAGAGCCTCAGTCCTGTATACAGTCCAGAAGTTCTCGACACATTGTGCTCTCAAGGTTGTGTCCTTGGCATGATTCTAGCTATGGAAATGGTGGCAGAACATACAGTGGCAAGGACAGAGGCAGGTGTAAGGAGCCTCTGATGGCCTGAGTCCAGCTCTCAGTCCAGCAGTCACTTCCTCCTGATGACTTCCGCCAACAGAATGCTGTCATGGAAAGCCTTTGATGCTAGACCATGGTGTTTTCACAAGGCTTGATGGGCATTCCAGAGCCAAGGAAGGTTTGAGAGTGAGAGAAGACAATGGGGGATTTTGTCTTAGGAGAGCATTACAGTTGAGTGATGGATGGGGGGTTCAGGGGTTCTGGACTGGAGCTGAGGACACCAGGTAAAAGTCTATTGCAAATGTCCAGCTCAAGTTTGGGTGATAAGAGCCAGACAGAAACATTAGCAAGGACTTGGTGTCTGATCAAGCACTGCAGGCAGGAGCCAGCAAGAATGTCCAGTTCACTCTGATTTACACCTGTGCATTTTCCTCCCTCGGTTCCTCCACATCCCTGAGCTATTCCTGTTCTTCTTTTTGTGGGGAGCCTGCGGGTTTATTCCTGCCACACATTCTATCACTCCAGCAAAGCATTAGCAAAAGCCATCCATCCATCTGCTGAGTCCACAGAAATCGGCGAGCACCAGATCCAGGGACAGAGGAGGGAGGGGGGAGGGGACACTCTCCTGATTACAGTATTTTATCCTCAAGCATTTCCACGATCCATCAAATTTGCTAACATGGCAAAAATTCATAAACTGAACTGTGATGGGAGAGAAGAGGTTCTTGTCTCCCAAACAAACTTACAAAGTCTGGGGTTTGGGGGCAAGCTGGACATGAGGGTGAAGCCATCAGAGCCAGGGCCCTGGGTCTTTGAGGTGCAATGGAAAGACAGGTAGAAAGGGGGTTGCAAAACCCGCATAGCCAGGAGGGGATTTCAGCCTCATACGATAACCACTAAAAGATGGGCATCTGGCTGGCTCAGTGGGGCGTGTGACTCTTGATCTCGGGGTTGTGAGTTCAAACCCCATATTGGGTGTAGAAATTACTTAAAAATAAAATCTTTGAGGTGTACCTGAGTGGCTCAGTCATTAAGCGTCCAAGTCTTGATTTCAGTTCAGGTCATGTCTCAGGGTTGTGAGATGGAGCCCTGCATTGAGCTCCATATTGGGCGTGGGGCCTGCTTAAGATTTGCTCTCTCCCTTCCCTCTGCCCCTCCCCCTTCTAAACAAATAATAAAAATAAAATCTTTGAAAATAATAATAATCAAAGATACAGTGTACATCTTAGAGGGAGATTTAGAACAAATGGCACGAGGCTCATAATTCCAATGGACCCCCTCACCCCAAGCAGAGGGCAGCCTCTGTGTGCCTCATCCAAGTTCTAGGAATCTCTGCTCCCCTCACTCCCACCCTCCCCCTCCTGCATCTTTCCCTCCTTTCCTTTCCCTGTCCCTTTCTCTCGTCCCCTCTCCCCACCCTGTGACACCCCTGGCGTTTTAGTCCTAACATTTCTTTTTTCTGTGAGCCGGGAACCACATCTGCATGGTCTCGGGATCTTCAGCCGCTCGTGCAGCTGGGCCACTGTGTAAATGCTAGTAATGCTTCTCGGAGAGGGCCCTGGGGGGTCGCGCACCACCCAGGTTCCTTCCCAGAGGCGGTCTCTTAAGTCCACTGACCCAGGCCATACAACTAGGACAAAGAAAGTGCCAGCACCCCCAAGACCTTCCACTGGGAAGGAGATTATATGTATATATACATGTATATGTGTGTGTATATGTATATATATATATATGTGTGTGTGTATATATGTGTGTGTATACATATATATATGTATGTATATATACATATAATCTCCTTCCCAGAGGAAGGTCTCACACACACACACACACACACACACACACACACACACAGAGAGAGAGAGAGAGAGATTTCCATATATTTGTCCATTCATTTGTCAACACTTAGGCTAGTTCCCTATTTGGCTATTGTTAATAATGCTGCAGTGAACACAAGGGTGCAGATAATTCTTCAAGATAGTTATTTCGTTCACTTTGGATATATAGGCAACAGTGAGATTGCTGGATCACAGGGTAGTTCTATTTTTAATTTTTTGAAGACCCTCCAGACTGTTTTCCATAGTGGCTGCACCAACTCAAATTCTCACCGACAGGGCACAAGGGTCCCCTTTTTTCTCTACATCCTCACCAACACTTGTTATTTCTCATCTTTTTGATGGTAACCATTCTAACAGGTGTGAGGTGATATTCCATGGTGGTTTTGATGATGAGCGATGTTGAACATCTTTTCATGTGCTTGTTGGCCATTTGCATATCTTCGTTGGGAAAATGTCTAATCAGGTCTTTTGCCCATGTTTTAATTGGGTTGTTGGGTGGGGGGGGGTTGTTTCTTTGTTTTTGCTATTGAGTTGTAAGAGTTCTGTATAGATTTCAAATATTAACCCCTTATTGAATATATCCTTTACAAATATTTTCTCCCATTCCATAGGTGGTTTTTTCATTTTTATTATTTCCTTTGTTGTGCAGAAACTTTTTAGTTCAAGCTCATCTCACTTGTTTGTTTTTGCTTTTGTTGCCTTTGCTTTTGGTGTCAGATTCCAAAAAATCATTGCCAAGACCAAGGTCAAGAAGCTTTTCCCCTACATTTCCTTCTAGGAGTTTTATGGATTCACGTCTTACGTATAAGTGCATAATCCATTTTTAGTCAATTTTTGTATATTTTTGTGTATTGCATAAGGGTCCAGTTTCATTCTTTTGCATGTGGATATCCAGTTTTTCCAGCATCATTTGTTAAAAAGGACCGTTTTTTCCCAATGTGTATTCTTGGCACCTTTGGCAAAAATTAATTGGCCATGTATGTGTGGGTTTATTTCTAGCCTCTCTATTTTGTTCCATTGATCTATGTGTCTGCTTTTTATGCCAATATCATATTCTGAAAGCCAAGGCTTTTGCATAAATGGGGTACTTTTTAATTCTCAGATAAAGGAGAGGGCTAGAGTAGGCCCTAGGGAAGAAGCATTTCCAAGTCTGGCCCACTCTGACATCTTAAAGGTGGTGATGGGTGGCAGGTAGACCTGGAAGTTACGCTGGGAAGAACCCATGAAGCCAGCCATTGTGAGAAGGTAATGGTCTTCTTCTCACCAGGGCTGGGGCTGAACTGACCAGAAACCCACCAACAAAGTAACAGAGATGAAAGTTTACACAGTGATAACGCCAGAACTGGCTCCTGGAGAAGGGTGAGCACTGGGAGCAGAGGAGTCAGCCAAGCCCATGTACACAGGCAATCCAAGATCCAGATTCCGAGCAACACGTATATAAAGCTCAGGACCTGGGGTGCCTGGGTGGCTCCGTGGGTTAAGCATCTGCCTTTAGTTCAGGATCCCAGGGTCCTGCGATCAAGCCCCACGTTGGGCTCCATGCTTAGCCGGGAGCCTGCTTCTCCCTCTGCCCACCCCGCCCCCACTTGCTCATGCTCTCTCTTGCTATCTCCCTCTCTCACACACATAAATAAATATGGGGCCAAAGGCAGGATCCAGGTCCTTATCCGCAAGAGGAGCCAGAACCCAAGAAGTCTTAGAGCAAAGAAAGCTAGAGACGATGAGGTAAACAGAAACTAGGGCTCCCTTTCCAAGACCGGCAAGGACCTGGGATAGAGAAGAGCAGACAGGCTAACAGGATTAGGGTGGGACAGACAGAAAGCAGCTGAGGGAAACAGGCAGAAGGGAGTTTTTGAGTGGTCATTCATTCCTGCCACAAATATTTACTGAGCTACTACTCCACACCAGGCACTAATGACAATAGCCAGGGACACATTCCTGCCCTTATGAAATTCACCAACTGACGATATTTAAAAACTGAGAGAAGGGCCGTCAAAGAGTTTGATTCTGCAAAGTGGCCTCTCTGGCAAGAGTTAATTTCTGAACCCGAAGTCCTCTGACTTGAAGTCGCAGCAGCCCCAGATACACCCCCTCTCCGACTAGCTCTTTTTCCCACCGGCATGCCAATCTTGTTCCTAATTTAGCCCTTAGAACAAACCAGGTTGTCAGTGTGCTATTCCCTAATCCCTTCTCACCCCAGCAATTGAAACTGATGATTGCAATATTGCCTAGTTCCTTGTTCCACAATCTATTGTGCTCAGGGTGCGGGTAATCACTGTCACAGACAGCTCACGGGAGCTCACGGAGCCAGCACCAAGGAAACAACCTCCCCCGTCCCTGCTCTGGTCTATTTCAACAAGCACCTGTGAAGTCCTTAGGGTACAATGGACTCTGCCCCTGCCCCCCCAACCCCCAGATTCACAGTCCAGTGGGAAAGGCAGACTCCCATGGGTTATTCAAACACTACTAGTGAGGCCACCTAAAGTGGGTGGGGTGTGGAGGGCAAGCCAGGGGCATCTTCCTGGAGGAAGGGATGCCTGAACTGAATCTTGGAACAAGTGAATGCCTGGAGAAGGGGGGACAGGGAATTGCAGAATTAGCAGGGACTGTGGGAGGCAGCAGCAGCACAGGGAGCCAGGAGATTTTACACAGAACGGAGCTGCTGGGGTCCAGGCCAAGTACAGCAGAAGACAGAGCTGTAAGAGACCCCAGGGCCCACCCCTGGAGGACCTTGTCAGCCAGGCTAAAGAGCCCGAGTTAATTTGGGGAGCTGAGGGAAAGTCACTGAGGGATGTTTTGCAGAGGACACCAGTTACGTGGCTGTTACAATAGTTCCTGGAGGCCTGAGTAAAGGGATGGTTGAACCAGGTCACCCAGATGCAATCGTGGGGCTCCTAGGACACACTGCATGAGGATATCTGATGGTACCTCCACAAACCACCTTTTTAATAAGCTGCCCCTGCTCTTAACATTTAAGAGCCACTGGACAGGATTAAACAAGCCCGACAAAGGCACCGGCCAATGCCCCACCTGGCTTACAATCTAGAACTTGATCCATACCCATAGCCAACTTCTATAGTACTCTTAAGACCACCCTTCAAAGACTGAAATCTCAGGGATCATAGCAAAGAACACACATTTGTAGCAAAAGCCATCTGTTGCCTGTTAAACCCTATGGCATTGATCACGGCAGTGATCACTGCACTCCTGGGCAGGCAATCCACTCCTATTTATACATTTTCTCAGCCTAACTAGACTTAAACAGAAAAGGGTACAGGAAAGAACATGGGGACTAGCATAACTAACTGACCCATGTTCTGAACCACCGCTGCTCTTGACCAGACATGGAGCTTTGGGGAAGTTGCTCAGCCTTCCCGGACTTGAGTTTGGAAAGTCAGCTCATCTTGGTTCACCCAGAACTTTCCAGAGTGTCATGCCGAAGGTCCTGTGTTTCAGGAAATCCCTCATCGCGGGCAAATCACGATGAGCGGTCTCTTGCAAGCACCACTCTCTAGTCTCCTCGTTTGTAAAAATAAGAGCTTTAATAGGGGTGTTGTGAGGACATGAGTTTTCTTCAGCACCAGAAAGAGACGTAATAAGTGGTCCAAAAACGCCAGTTCCCTGTTTCACTCTTCTGTTGCTTGGTCTCCCTCCCCCAGGTTGCAAATAAAAGCATCACATTCCATTTGGTTGGAGGAAACAGCTCAGCTCACCAAGCATTTCTGTGGGTGCGATGTCCTCCGATTCTCACAATTACTCTGCGTGGGAAATAGGGCAGAAACTGAGGGCCCACTTGCTAAATATGGAACTGGAAAGTCAGGCAGGTTAAAGGACTCCGTGGGCAACATCAGTTCCCACCACCCTTCAAGTTTCTGCCCAGGTCCTGAAGAAGGAACCAGCTACCCATACTTCCGGCTCCCTTGGGAGGAGCAATGGCCAACAGGATCGATCGTGGCGTGACTTTCACTGCGCCACATCTCACTGATGGGTAGCGTCCCCTATGCCCTCCCTTCTGCCAAGTTATTCACAGTCTCCGTAGAATGATAGGTTGGGTGAAAACAAAGTCAGATTTAAGCAAAAGTTATCCAGGAGACTGGACATCTGTTTCAGCCTAGTGGCCAGAGCAAACTTACTCCCCCGGGGGTTTGAGTTGGGACTTTGAGCCTGGCTCAGTCATCTTTAAAGCTGGGAACTTTGTTTCTCATCTAGCAAATAATCCTTTACCAGGGGGCACAGCAGTGGAGAAAGGGGATGAATGGTCACAGAGATGCCCAACAACTAGACCCCCAAGCCACTCACGACAGACCCCGATGGCTCAGCCACTAAGCAGGTCTTAAACCCATGGCCACTGCTTTTCCCTACACCGTGTAGCCGCACTCTGAAAACCACACCTCGTAGGAACTCAATCAATTCTTGTTAACGCGCTCACCCCAGACAAGCGGCTTTGAAAAAAGCTGTTTTAGGCAACACGATCAGCCTTTTTGCTGTCGTTCATTAAGGGTTTAGCAGCTTCGTATTGATTTCCTCGCGGCTGCTTCTGAACTTTAATTCCTACGGCAGAAAAACAAGGCTCTGTCTGCGACATTTCCTGTCCAAGTGGTGGGTAACAACCATTCCTGGGATGCTGATTTCCCCAGCGATGCTGTGAACGGCAGGACGCCTGCAACGTGTCCTTTGTCTATTCCAAAGAGTGATTTCTAGAGCTGCAGGAGGGCCCTTCCTGTGCAAGCTGAAGCCCCACCTCCAGCATCAGTCTGCAGAGCCTTCCAGCTCGGGCTCTTAGAAATCCCATGACCACCCCCTTTCCCTCATACTGATTTGCAGCCACAGGCTTCGGGAAGGTGCTGTCTCCTGTTTATATCATGTTCGTTGCATCCAGGGTTCTCTTAAATGTTAATTCCTAGCATTGTGAAAGGACCTTAACAATCTTCTCTGGAAAGCACCACTCTGATAGTTTATCCCCTCTACAACATCCCCACCAAGTGGCCGTTCTGGCTTCACTTGGACACCTCTAAGGACGGGAAACTCATCCCCTCCATAAGAAAGCTACTGCCTCTCAGGAAAGCTCTGGGATATAGGACACTTCATTGTGTGGGATCAAAATCTGTTTTCCTGAAACAGCAGGTTTTCAACTGGACTCAGCTCATCCCAGAACCCAGAAAGGACAGGGACCTCTTTGCCCACCACGGAGTGTCACCACATTTTCTGGCACACTGTAGGTGCTCAGTTTAGTTAAATTGACATGTTAAGTCCAGAGCCCAAGCCTGTATCCACTGGACTAACGTGGTACCTTCAGATAAGAACAAGTCCTGGTGATGTGCCGTCCAGCAAAACACCAGCTTCCCTGTTATGCGTACTCTTGCCTCTGCAGAACGAATGCCCTCCCTGTTCAGGTAGGCCCGAAGCGGGCTATTGAACTCTGGGTCCACAAAGACATCAGAGGGACCTGAATATCTAAACCCACAGGTGCTAAGAGCTGAGTTCACGTGTGGAGAGACGGTGTGTGATGGTCCAGCGGGCCTCCAGTACCACTGAATAGCTGGTGACTCAGAGTAAGTTACTTAACCTCTCTGGGCTTCCAAGTTTCCTCTTCTGTGTGAAGGGGTTAAGAATAATTATTCCTATCTCCTCGTGTCACTGTGAGGATTGAGTTAATACAAGAAAGGCGCCTGAAATAAATTTCAGCTGTCATTATTCACACCATGTACTGCTCCAAAGACACCTGTGAGGAGGAGACAGTGGCTTTCCCTGCCAGATTCCTGCTCCTCATCACTGAAGACCTGGACCGGATCCACAGCACCTGGGTGCATACAGAACTGCCTCCATGGCAGGTCCCTCTGGAGTCCCCGTGTGTTCTCTACACCTGTTACACGTGTGTTACCTGGTGTAACAAATACACCACCCCAAATAATTGGGTACGAGTCCCTTCTGTTCCATAGGCATTGTGTGGTGCACATTTGTGTGTATTTCCTACTTACCTCATGAAGTGAACCTCAATATCCCCATTTTACAGACCAAGACACCGAGGTTCAGAGAGGTTAAGTAACTTCCCAAGGACACACAGCTAATCCATGGCAGAGTTCAAATACAGTCTTTGAGTTGCCTGCTCTAGAGCCTGGGCTCTTTCTACTGTTCTGTGCTTTCTAGATAAAAGGAGCCAGTCCTTAAAATTGCGAAGGAATAATCCTATCTGGCAGGACATGTCCCAGCAAAGAAGCAAATTTCTGACAGCCACTCGGGAGACCTTGGGGAAACCCCACTTGGCCCATACCTTCTGTCTCTGCAGTTAGGAAGTGCAGAAGTGATACTGAGGCCGAGGTTCATGAGGCTGGAGGGAATCAAGAGCTCATCAGTGGCCCCTGGCAGCCTACTTGAAAGCAGGGCTCAGGGGGACCACTCGTGCCCAATCCTGGTTCCAAGGCATGGCTATAGGAATAGCACACTCAAAATGGAGCTGTGGGATCCCACACTCCCCAGCCGAAACCCCTCATCTATCTCTCAGTAGCCGCATTCAGAGCCCTGCCTTCTGCTTTTGACCTGTATTCTAAGCCCCTGTTCCAGGAACTGGCATCCTTGGCTCCTCAGGTAAACTTGGACCCTCCTTGCTCCTGCCTGCCCTTCCCTGCCCCCACTACCATCACTCCAGAGCAAACCTCTGGAGCCCACTATTTACCTGGATTGCAACTACTGGACAGATGGATCCGTGCCCCCCCCCACCCTAAGGTCCAAAACCACACACCATCACCACTATACTTGCCTCATTCACAAGGCCAGAGATACAGTAAGGTTGGGAGAAGGAAGGCAAGGTAAGAAAAGGAGCTAGGAGGCTTTTGCATCCGTCCAGGTGAAAGAGACAATGGACCAGGAAAAGGGGCAGTAGAGCTGGACAGGAACAGCCCAAGATATTATGGCTGGGAGAATGGAATGCAGTGGCCAAGAGCATTTGGATCAGACTACTTAACAGGATGTTGTCACGGGCAGCTTCTGAGATGCTCACAGTGATCCTAGCTGCCTGGTGTTCAGGCATTTGGTATTCATGAAACACTCCATTTGAATGTGGGTTGGATCTACCAACTCATCTCTAACAAATACACCACAGCCAAAGTTACTAGATGTCACTTTTGGAGATTAGGTTGTAAAAATGCCCTCTTCCGGAATGCCAGGGTAGCTCAGTCGGTTAAGCGTCTACTTTTGGCTCAGGTCATGATTCCAGGGCCCTGGGATTGAGCCCCCTGTCAGACCCCCTGCTCAGACTCTCTTCTCCCTCTCCCTCTGCCCTTCCCATCCCCCACTCATGCACTCTCTCATGTTCTTGCTCTCTCTCTCTCAAATACATAAATAAAACCTAAAAAAAAAAAAAAAAAAGACTCCCTCCCATCTCTGTTCTCACCCACATAAAGGCAGGCGGCTGCCATGAGAGGAGCTTCCCTGATGGGGTGGCCAACATGCCAAGAAATTGAGAGAATTCCAGCCAATATGTAGCAAAGGACTAAGCCTAACCAACAACCATATGAGTGAACTTGGAATTGGATTTTCCTCCAGTTGAGTCTACACTGTGTCAGCCTCCACTAATAATTTGATTATGGTGTCATGAGAGACATAGAACCTGAGGACCCAATACTCCTGGATTCTTCTCCATAGAAATGGAACTGATAAATGTTTTGGTTTTTTGTTTGCTTTTAAGGTTTTATTTATTTATTTGATATAGAGAGAGCAAAGAGCAAGTAAGAGAGAGACATAGAGCAAGCACAAGCAGGGGGAACAGCAGGCAGGGAAGAAGCAGGCTCCCCGCTGAGCAAGGAACCTGATATGGGGCTCGATCCCAGGACCTGAGTCAAAGGCAGTCGCTTAACCAGCTGAGCCTCCCAGGCGCCCCAGAGCTAATCAAGGTTTTAAGCTGCTTTGTTACACAGCCATGGGTAACTGATACAGTCAGAGAAATGAACAAGGAATGGTTTTACAACACACAAGGAGTTTGGAATGACCAGTTAGATGTCCAAGATGAAGGAGAGAGACCCAAGTTCTTATCGTGAGAAACTAGATGGATGCTGATGCCACTATCCACATCTAGGAACCCAAAGGGTGGAACAAGTTTTGAAAAAAAGAAACCAGAATGAGCTTTGGCCATGTTAAGTTTGAAATGCCTATGAGACATACAAAGGGATGTATCCAAAACGTAGTTAGATTTATGACCCTGGTGTTCAGAAAAGAAACTTTGGTAGGAGATAGTAACTTGGCAATCATCAAGTCCCTCCCTCTGGGGTCATTTGCAATATGATTATATCCTCACCCCTATGACAGTTCTTGAAGCATTTCAAAAGAGCTCTCCTGTCTCCCCCAAGCCTGGCATAGGCATGTCCACTTTCTTCCATCTTTTCTCAGATAGGGTGGTTCTGAGTGCCCCCCACCCACCTCTGAATATCTCAGATATGAACTTTATTTTACCTGCTCTGCTTATATTTGGATAACCATGGGTGAGTTAATTTTTGATTTCCTAGAAATTTCCTTAGTTTTCTATAAAACAGGACTATCTTGAGGTATAAATAATCCATGGAAAGCACTCATCAATGGGCCAAATGTATGATAAGTACTCAATCCATGTCCCTTATCTTGTGTAATTACAGCATCTAGACCAGCACAGTCCATATCATGCAAACAACCTGTTCTTTTTTAATTTTTCAGGAGTCACATTTTTTTTATTATTATGTTGTTAGTCACCATACAGTACATCACTAGTTTTTGATGCAGTATTCCGTGACTCATTGTGTATAACACCCAGTGGAGTCACATTTTAAGACCTCAAAGAAACTGGAGAAGAAGGGGCTTGGGAAGATGGCAGAAGACAGAGGATCCTGGGCTCACCCTGTCCCACATTCGCAGCTAGGTATCATCCACATCCAAGTCAACGAATCAGAGAGCGAGCTGAAGACGGGCAGAACCAAACTCCACCACTAACTATGGAGACGATGGGGGCGTTGCAACTGAAAGGTCAGGAAGGTCAGAAAGGCAAAGGGAGGCTGCCCATAGGAGGGAGGGAGCTGGGCACATGGAGAAGGAAGACAAAGAGACCCACATACCAGAGTTCTCACAGGAAAGACTAATCCCCATAAACTAGAGAAGTTGAATTCCGTGAGTTTGTATAACCAGTGGGATTTGGAGCCTAGAGCTTTAAAAGTCAGCTGGCTGAGCACTGGGTGAGAAAGGAGGGCCAGGGGAAGCTGGTCCCTGCCCTTAAAGGAATCGCAGCCTGTGTAGAGAGACAATATAAAAGTTGCAGTTTACACAGTGCCAGCAGCAAACTGGAGACAGATCTGTTCACGCTGATTTCAGAGCATGTTGGGGGACTTCTCTGAGATTGAGGGAGCTGGCCAGGACCATTTTCCTCCCCTATCCCCCAGCCTCAACACAGGGCCATGGGGGAGCGTGGGGGGAGAGAGGGGCAGGTGAGGCTGCACAGACACTTGCTGCCCAACCAGCTAACAGGGCACCACACTGACAAGGTCTTCCTCAAGACTCTTCCACTCCAAGCCCCCTGGTCTCCAGCCTAAACTCAGGGCAAATTTTGTTAAAGCTATAGGTGCTTCCCACCCAGCCAGCAGGTGCATGGCCCCCACCAGCCACTACACTAAGCCACCACTACCACACTCTCATACACACTCAGCCACAGCAGCGCACAGCCCCCAACCACCACAGCGCTTTTGGGGGGTCTGGCATAGAACTAGTGGCCCAGCACCAATGTTGCTAACACCACTGCCCCGCTCCCAAGTTCCCCAGAGGGCACACCCTCTAAGAGCTGGCCTTCCTGTGTCCCACTAGCACCACAGAGAACAATCACAGCCCACAATAGGCAGAGAGTCAGGGAAGATGACTGCCCTGAAATGAAAAATGACACAGACACAACAGCAGGGCATGTGCAACAGGCCTGGGGAACAAGGGATGCCACACTGCTGAACACTCCAGGACCTCTTTTTCATAAAGCCACCACTTTCAAGAGCAGAAGACACAGCTTGCTTTCTTAACACAGAGAAACACAGAGGCAGATAAAATGAGGAGACAAATTTATCCCAAATGAAAGAACAGAACAAGGCCATGGCCAGAGATCTAAGGGAAACAGATAAAAGCACCAGGCCTGATAGAGAATTTAAAGGAATGATCATAAGGATACCCACTAGACTTAAGAGTGGAAGCCATGGGTGAAGCCCTTGACCCAGAGATAAGGAATAGCAACAGAGCTAAAGGGCTCAATAAATGAAATGAGAAGCATGCCTGATGGAATGAACTGCAGGACAGAAGAAGCAGAGGAATGAACTAGTGACCTGGAAGACAGGATCATGGAAAGTAATCAAGCTGAACAAAACAAACAAACAAAAAGAATTATGCAAAACAAGAAGAGACTTAGGGAACTCAGTGACACCATCAAATGTTCTAACTTTCATATTATAAGAGTCCCATAAGAGGAAGAGAGAGAAAAGGGGACAGAAGTTTTATTTGAAAAAATAGTAACTGAAAACTTCCCTAATCTGGAAAAGGAAACATATTCAGATCCAGGAGGCACAGAGAACTCCTATCAAAACCAACAAAAGCAGACCCATATCAGACATATTGTAATTAAATTGGCAAAATATAGTGATAAAGAAAAAAATTTTAAAGCAGTTAGATAAAAGGTGACAGTAACTTACAAGGGAAAACCCGTAAGACTAATAGAAGATTTTCAACAGAAACTCTGTAAGCCAGAGGAGGGGCAAAATATATTCAAAGAGCTGAATGGGAAAAACCTGCACCCAAGAAGATTCTATCCAGCAAGGATATCATTCAGAATAGAAGAGACAGAGTTTCCCAGCCAAACAAAAACTAAAGAAATTCGTGACTACTAACCCATCTCTGCAAGAAATATTAAAGGGGACTCTTGGAGTGGAAAGGAAAGACCGAAAGTGACAGCAGGTAGGAAACACAAAAGCAGTGAAAATGAAAAACTCTGTAAAAAATCAGTCAAGGAACTCGCAGAAACAAAATGATATAAAATATTTTAAAAATACTTAAAATGTGGGGAGAAAGTAGTGAAGAATAGGTTAAAACTTAAATGACCAATTTAACATAGTCTGCCACACGCAGATGTCATATACAAACCTAATAGCAACCATATATCAAAAAACACTAATAAATATGCAAAGAATAAAGGGCAAGAAATCCAAATATATCACTAAAATAAATCAGCAAAACATGAAGAGAGATATACAAAATAGGATCAGAGAAAATCCTCAGAAACAACCACAAAACAAATAACAAAATGTAAGTAAATACATATCTATCAATAATTACTTTGAATATAAGTGGAGTAAACACTCCAATCAAAAGACACAGGGTGACAGAATAGATTAAAAAGCAAGACCTATCTATATGCTTCCTATAAGAGACTCGCTTCAGACCTAAAGATACCTGCAGATTGAAAGTGAGGGGACGGAGAAATATGTGTCATGCAAAGGGATATCAGAAGAAAGCCAGAGTAACAATACTTGTACTGGACAAAATAGACATTAAGGCGAAGACTGTAACAAGAGACAAAGAAGTACACTATATAATAACAAAGGGGACAATCCAACAAGAAGAGATAACAATTGTGAATATTTACACACCCAACACAGAAGCACCGAAACACAAAATGGTTTCTAAAAAACACAAAGGAACTAATGAATAATAATAATACAATAATAGTACGGGACTTTAAGATCCTATTTACACCAATGGACTGATCATCTAAACAGAAAATCAACAAAGGAACAATGGCTTTGAATGACACACTGGAACAGATGGGTTTAATAGGTGTATTTAGAACATTCTATCTTGAAACCGTAGAATATAAATTTGTTTGAAGTATACATGGAACATTCTCCAGGGTAGATCACACATGAGCCCGTAAAACAAACCTCAACAAATTCAAGATGTTCAAACTCATACCATGCATATTTTTTGACCACATGCTATCAAACTAGAGGTCAACCATAAGAAAAAATCTAGGAAGACCACAAATACATGGAGGTTAAGTAACATGCCACTAAACAATGAATGGGTCAACCTTTAGGAAATAAACTTTAGAAGTACAAAACACAAAAGAAAATGAAAAGACAATGGTCCAAAACCTTTCAGATGCAACAAAAGCTGTCTAAGAGGAAAGGTTATAGGAATAAAGGTCTACATCAAGAAGCAAGAAAAATTCCAAACAACCTAACCTTGCTCCCAAAGGAGCTAGAAAAAGGACCACAAAACCTAAAATCAGCAGAAGAGTGGAAATAAATGATCTAAAAACTAAAAACAAACAACAGAACAGATAATGAAACCAGGAGCTGGTTCTTTAAAAACACACACACACACACACATACACACTGGGGCACCTGGGTGACTCAGTGGGTTAAGCCCCTGCCTTCAGCTCATGTCATGATCTCAGGGTCCTGGGATCGAGCCCCACATTGGGCTCTTTGCTCAGCGGGGAGCCTGCTTCCCCCTCTCTCTCTTCTTGCTACTCTGCCTGCTTGTGATCTCTCTCTCTCTGTCAAATAAATAAATAAAATCTTTAAACACACACACACACACAATTTTATTTCTATCAAAAGAAAAAGAGAAAGGACTCAAATAATACCATAAATAAGAGAGGAGAAATAACAACTGAGACCACAGAAATACAATGGTAAGTAAATACTATGAAAAACTGTATGCCAACAATGTGGACAACATAAAAGAAATGGATAAACTTCTAGAAACATACAAACTATCAAAATTGAAACAGGAAGAAGTAGAAAATTGAACAGACCAATAACCAGGAAAGATATTAAATCAGTAATCAAAAAACTCCCAACATACAAAAGTCCAGGGCCAGATGGTTTCACAGGTGAATTCTACCAAACATTTAAGGCAGAGTGAATACCCATTCTTCTCAAACTATTCCAAAAACTACTATAGGAAGGAAAACACACAAATTCATTTGATGAGGCCACCACTACCCTGATATCAAAACCAGGTAAAGACATCACTAAAAAGAGAACTACAGGCCAATATCTCTGATTAACAAAGATGCAAAAATCCTCAACAAAATACTAGCAAGCTAAATTCAACAATACATTTTAAAAAATCATTCACCATGAACAAGTGGGATTTAACCCCAGAATTCAAGGGTGGTTCAATATTCGCAAATCAGGCAATATAATACATCATATCAATAAGAGAAAGGATAAGAACCATACGATCAGGGGCGCCTGGGTGGCTCAGTGGTTTAAGCTGCTGCCTTCGGCTCAGGTCATGATCTCGGGATCCTGGGATCGAGTCCCGCATCGGGCTCTCTGCTTGGCAGGGAGCCTGCTTCCTTCTCACTCTCTCTGCCTACCTCTCTGCCTACTTGTGATTTCTCTCTGTCAAATAAATAAATAAAATCTTTAAAAAAAAAAAAAAGAACCATACGATCATTTCAATAAACACAGAAAAAGCATTTGACAAAGAACAACATCCATTCATGAAAAAAACCCTCAACAAAGTAGGTTTAGAGGGAACATATCTCAACAATAATAAAGGCCTTATATGAAAACGCACAGCTAACATCATCCTCAATGGAGAAAAACTGAGAGATTTTCCCCTAAGGTCAGGAATAAGACAAGGATGTGCATTCTTACCACTTTTACTCAACATAGTACTGGAAGACCCAGCCACAACAATCAGACAACAAAAAGAAATAAAATACATCCAAATCAATAAGGAATAAGTGAAAATTTCACTATTTGCAGATGGCATGTTACATACACAGAAAACCCAAAGACTCCACCAAAAAACTGCTAGAATGGAAACAAAAATTCAGTGAAGTCACAGGATGCAAAATCAATGTACAGAAATATGCTGTCTTTCTACCGACCAATAATGAAGCAACAGAAAAAGAAATTAAGAAAACAATCCCATTTACAATGTACCCAAAATAAAAAGATACCTAGAAACGAACCTAACACAAGAGATGGAAGAATGGCCTTCTGAAAACTATGATATACTCATGAAAGAAATGGAAGATGACACAAAGAGTTGGAAAAACATTCCGTGCTCATGGATTGGAAGAACAACTATTTTTAAATTGTCTATACTACCCAAAGCAATGTACACATTTAATGCAATCCCCATCAAAATACCAACAGTGGTTTTCACAGAAGTAGAACAAATAATTCTAAAATTTGTATGGAACCACAAAAGACGCTTAATGGTGAAAGTAATCTTGAAAAAGAAAAGCAAACCTGGGGGTATTGCAATTCTGAACTTCAAGCTTTATTACAAAGCTGTAGTCATGAAAAAGTATGGTACCAGAGCAAAAACGGACACATAGATCAATAGAACAGAAGAGAAAACCCAGAAATAAATCCACAACTATGCAGATAATTCATTTTCAACAAAGCAGGAAATAATAGCCAATGGCAAAAAGACAGTCTCTTCAACAAATGTGGTTGGGAAAAGTGAACAGCCACGTGCAAAACCAGGAAACTGAACCACTTTCTTACATCACACAAATAAATTCAAAATGGATTAAAGACCTAAATGTGAGACCTGAAGCCATACAGATCCTCGAAAAGAACAGAGGCAGTAACTTCTTTGACATCAGCTGTAGTCGCTTCTTTCTGGATATGTGTCTTGAGACAAGGGAAACGAAAGAAAAAGAAGCTACTGGAACTACATCCAAGTAAAATCTTCTGTACAGCAAAGGCAATAACCAACAAAACTAAAAGGCAACCTACAGAATTGGAGAAGATATTTGCAAATGAACTATCTGATAAAGGTTTAGGACCCAAAATACATGAAGAATTTATGAAACTCAATCTCCAGAAAACAAATAACCAAGTAAAAACTGGGCTAGAGACATGAACAGACACTTTCTCCAAAGAAGACAGTGAGATGGCCAACAGACACAGGAAAAGATTTCATCATCACTTAGCAGGGAAACACAAATCAAAACTATGAGGTATCACCTCATGCCTGTCAAAATAGCTAAAATAAAAAACATAAGCAACAGGTGTGGGCAAGGATGCAGAGAAAGGGGATCCCTCCCATTGTTGGTGGGAATGCAAACTGGTGCAGCCACTGTGGAAAACAGTATGCAGAGTCTTCAAAAAGTTCAAAACAGAACCACCCTATGATCTAGTAATTGCCCTACTGGGTATTTACCCAAAGAATACAAAAGCACTAATTCAAAGGAACACATGCATCCCATGTTTATAGCAGCATTAGTCATAATTGCTGAGATACGGAAGCCATCCAAGTGTTCACTGATTGATGAATGGATAAAGAAGATGTGGTATAGGGGTGCCTGGGTGACTCAGTGGGTTAAGTCTCTGCCTTCAGATCGGATCATGATCTCGGGGTCCTGGGATCGAGCCCCGCGTGGGGCAGTCTGCCCGGCGGGGGTCCTGCTTCCCCCCCTCTCTGCCTGCCTCTCTGCCTACTTGTGATCTCTGTCTGTTAAATAAATAGATAAAACCTTTGAAAAAAAAAAAGATGTGGTATATACATTGGAATATTCAGCCATAAAAAAATGAAAACTTACCATTTGCAATGACACAGATGGACCTAGAATAGAGCGCTAAGCGAAAGAAGTCAGAGAAAGACAAATACCATATGATCTCCCTCATGTGTAATTTAAGATACAAAACAAATAAGCAAAGGAGGGTAAAAAGGGGAGAGAGAGACAAATCAAGAGACAGACTCTTAACTGCAGAGAACAAAGTGAGGTTTAGCAGAGGGGAGGTGCGTGGGGGTATGGGTGAAAAAGGGGATGCGTCCTGGGCAGTATACAGGGGTGTTGAAACGCTACGTAGCACACCTGAAACTAATATAACACTGTGTGTTAACTAACCGGAATTAAAATTAAAGCTTTCAAAAAATAAACTGGAGAAATTGATTTTAATAATGTGCTTAACTCAGTATATCTACAATATTATTTTCACCATGTAATCAATACGAAAAACTGCTAATGAACTATGTCTACATCCCTTTTTTTAAAAAGATTTTATTTATTTATTTATTTATTTGACAGAGGGAGAAAGATCACAAGTAGGCAGAGAGGCAGGCAGAGAGAGAGGAGGAAGCAGGCTCCCCGCTGAGCAGAGAGCCCAATGCGGGGCTCGATCCCAGGATCCTGAGATCATGACCTGAGCCGAAGGCAGAGGATTTAACTCACTGAGCCACCCAGGCGCCCCTATCTCTACATCCTTTTTTTCATTCTAAGTCTTTGAAATCCAGGGTGTGTATTTTACTCTTAGCAGACACCCCAATTTAAACACTGAATTTTCATCAAATATACTTGATCTGTGTTTATAGTTCACAAAATATACAGTTGAGAAAAGGAGATTCACACACCCAAATTCTTCCCAAGACAGTTGAAAGTTTTCCAATAACTGAACTGAGTTTCCTTTTGAAATTTAAGAATTTAAAGTTCATGCCCTCATTTCAACAGCAGCAGGTTCTTAGCAGTGAGCGTATTGGACAGCAGAGACCTAGAATCACTTTAAAAAACTTTACTGGATCTGGATTACTCCTATTAGTTTTGGTCTTCACAGAAGCAGATGCTGAGAGTGTATTAAACATGCAAGAGAGGGGCGCCTGGGTGGCTCAGCGGGTTAAAGCCTCTGCCTTCAGCTCAGGTCATGATCCCGGGGTCCTGGGATCGAGCCCCACATCGGGCTCTCTGCTTAGCGGGGAGCCTGCTTCCTCCTCCTCTCTCTCTCTGCCTGCCTCTCTGCCTACTTGTAATCTCTATCTGTCAAATAAATAAATCTTTAAAAAAAAAAAAAAAACATGCAAGAGAGGGGCACCTGGGTGGCTCAGTCGGTCAAGCATGAACTATTGTGCCTTCATTTCAAAGACCTAGAATGAAAAATTGACATAGAGATAGTTCATGCTTACCTCTTGATTTCAACACAGGTCTTGATCTCAGGGTCATGAGATCAAGCCCCCATCAGGCTATGCACCGGGCATGGAGCCTGCATAAAGATTCTCTTGCTTGAGGCGCCTGGGTGGCTCAGTGGGTTGGGCCTCTGCCTTCGGCTCAGGTCATGATCTTGGGGTCCTGGGATCGAGCCCCGCATTGGACTCTCTGTTTGGCAGGGAGTCTGTTTCGTGCCCCCCCCCCCGCCTGCTTCTCTGCCTACTTGTGATCTCTCTCCCTCTGTCAAATAAATAAATAAAATCTTAAAAAAAAAAAAAAAAGATTCTTTCGCTCCCTCTGTCCCCTCTCCCCCAACCGCTCACATGTTCTATTTCTAATAAAAAAAAACAAAATATGCAAGAGATTTACTAGCAAAACCCATAGAGGGAAATGGGGAAAGAGGTAGAGGATGTGGAAGGAGCTGTCTGATGCCCGTAAAGGACAGAAGGAAGGAAAGAGGGCTAGACAGAGGCTTAGACTACCACACACTTCTCAGACAGTCTCTGCAAAGCTGAGAGGCAGCTTCATTCGTCTGTTGCTGCTGTAACAAATCACAAGAGTAACATCTTGAAACAACCCGAACTCATTATGTTACAATTCTTCAGGTCACCAGATGACCCAGATCTCATCAGGCTACCATCAAGGTGTTGCCAAGACTGCATTTCTTTCTGCAGGCCTTAGAGAAGAATCGATTTCTTTCCCTTTTCCAAACACTGGGGGTGTCCGCATTCCTTGGTTCCTGGTCCCTTCCTCCACCTCAAAGCCAGCAGGAGCAGGTCAAGCCCTTTGCATGTACCATTCCATGTCCCATTTCTCTGACTCCATTTTGTCTTTGCATCTCTCTCTTTGACCACCACTGGGACAGGTTCTCCACGTCTAAGGAGTCATGTGACTCCATCGGGCTCACCTGGATCGTCCCCTCCATTCTCCTCATTTTGAGTTCAGCTGACTGGCCACCCTCATTCCCTTTTGCCATGTAAGGTGACATAGTGCCGGGCTCCAGAGATCAGGATGGGGACGTCTTTGGGAGTCCCTGAGCCAGAGTTACTCATCAGAAAAGCCGCCCTTCTTGCGGGAATGCAGCTCCCGTGCTCAGTCCCAGGCTGGGAACCGCCCCCGGGAAGACCAGCTTTGGCGCATACACAGCTATGGGCACGGAATCTGTGGCTAGAGCCTCAGATCAGCTGCACCCCCAGAAGCAGGAGATCTGAAACGTGCATTCCCGCGGCAACCACACTCCTTTGAGTCTCTTTTTAATTAGTAAAATAATCATCATCCCTTCCTTTTGTAGCTCCTTCAGAAAGCTACAGAAATTTAAAAGCAAACTCTCAGAAAGCTGGTAAAAGCATACGAAAATCCCATCAAAACTGACAAGCAGAGAAGCCCTGGGAACCCTGCCTGCCTCTGAAGTGAATAAGCCTCCTCGCTCAATCCAGCAGCTGTTCCTGATAACCTCCAACACGCGTAATCGCAGGTGATAAAACCATTCCCCAAAATACAGGCATGAAGAGACTTCGGAGATCCATAAAGTACACATCGAGGGCTGGAATAGTTCTCCCCATCATACCTTGGTATCGACGTGGGTCACCTCGCCGGACTTGACTCCAGCCACAAGCAGATGGGGGGCATTGTCCGTTCCCCCTGCCATATGCTTTCTGACCAGGCCTCACTGGTGTGTCCAGTCAGGGGAGAACAAGCTTGGCAACTGTTCCCTGAATGTCAGTTCTTAGTGTTTCCACACTAACAAGGTCTCCAGGTGTCCCAGGAAGAACCAGATTCTATAGCCCCAGGCCCGGGTGTACATCTCCGGTCTGATTCCAGTTTGCCATGTGATCTTTTGGCAAAGTATTTTGTGTCTCTGTGCTTCAGTTCTCCTCTCTGCAAGATGGAACAACCTTCACCTTACCTTGGAGGTTGGGAGAGTTCAGTGTATCCGTGAATGCAACTAGCACAGTGCCTGACACGTAGCGGGAGCTTCAATGTCTGATCCAGCCAGAGAGCAGTTAAAAAGCAAGGCAGAATGTGACCAAGGAGTAAGAGAAAGAGAGAGAAAGAGGCCACACCAGTGATCCCACAATCCACTCTAGTGGTAGCTAGCCCCTACAAGGCCCCCTGTTGATCGCTAACCTCCCACGTTGACCTGGTTGAGCTAGTCACCAAGAGAATACAGAAGGAATGGTGTTGCCACTCCTCATCCATCTCCTTCCACTCCTCCGTCTCTCTTCTGAGATGAGGTGAAAAACGGTGTGTCTCCTGTCTCAGTCTCTTGCTCTCTCCCGTGGACCACTTGTTTTGGAGGAAGCCAGCTGCTTCCTGTCCTGTGTAAGGACTTTCAATCTATGGATAGGTCCGTTGTGGAGGAACTGAAGCCCCCTCCCAAGCACCGTGAGAGCGAGTTTGGAAAGTAGTTCTCCGGCCTCAAGGGGATTGCATCCTCTTGAGAGAGTCCAAGTCAGAACCACACAGATGAACCACCCCAGATTCCCAATCCACCGGAACGACGAATGCGGTGATGTGTGTGTTACGTAGTACGTGACCTTGTGAATTTGTCTGCGCGAGAGGCAGCAAAACGTACTACATTCAGAGCACCGATCTTTTGATTCTCACACTTACCAGCCAAGTAACCTGGAGACTCAGAGGTACATTCAGCAAAATGAGGATAAGAAACCCATCTGGTCTATGTAACAAGAGCTGTGAAAAGATCCATTTTTATTCAAAAAGGCTGATTCTGGAATTCCAAGGTAAGGAAAGAATCTGAAATGCGTGAAAACCGTTATGCACAAAGATGTCCAACACAGCGTAGTCGTAGTTTAAAAAACGAACTAACCAGATTGTCCCACGAGAGAGAAACAGCATCTTGACTTGCAGGCATGTTACAAACAGTATCTTCTTTAGCTGCCACAAAAGCTGCTTTATCCCCATCAATGAGGACATGAGATTAAGTCATTGCCCTAGACTGTATAACTCTTCATGGCAAATCAAATAATAATTATTGCCAGACCACACATATATAATATTTACTATGTGTCAGGCACTATTCTAAGTGCTTTGCGTAAAAGTCATTTAAATCCGGACTTGTGTGACTTCATGGTGCTCAAAATTTCATTAAAAACCCTTCTACAGGCCAGACACTACACCTTAATTATTCCTAACAACCCTGTAAGGTGTGCTATTACCAGACCTGTTTTATGGTTGAGGACACTGGGATCAGAGAGTAAGTTGGCCGTTACATTATTTCACCTCACTGGAGGAAAGATTTGAGTCAAATACACTCCTGTGTCATAGGAGGACAAGGAGGAGGTCGTAAGAAAGAGTTGGCAAACAGGAGATACATATAAATTCCCCATCATGAACTAACATGCCAGATACCACTCTGGAAGTGCTGTGGGCACAGAGATAAAGTCCTGGATCTCCTGGCCTACAATTTAGCAGGAGAGTGGTTAATAAGCATTTAAGCACATGTGTGTATATATAGTCAGCTGGCAATTAGGGCAAGGGAAGAAAAACAGAGACTGTGGCATGCCTGGCATGGGACAGAGTTGCTATGGTACACAGAGTGATCAGAAATAGCTTCTTTGATCAGATGACATTTGAGCAGAGAGCCAAAGAAAGTGCTGGAATGAGCCACACAAACAGGGAAAGAGCATTCCAGGCAGAGGAAAAAAACACATGGCAAGAACTTAACATAAGAATGTGCTAGTGTGGGGTTGCCTAGGTGGTTCAGTCAGTTGGGCATCCGACTCTTGGTTTCAATTCAGGTTGTGATCTCAGGGTCATGAGATCAAGCCCCATGTCAGATTCCAAACTCAGCGGGGAGTCTGCATGAGGTTCTCTCCTCCTCCCTCTGCCCCGTGCTTTTGCACGTGTGCACTCTGTCTCTCTCTCCCCTAAAGGAAATAATTATTTTTTTTTTAAAAAAAGGCCAAGTCATCATCCAAGCTGCCGTGTGGAAAATAGGCTGCTGGGGGACAAGGACTGAAGCGGGGAAAGCAGTTAAGAGGCTGTTGCAGTGATCCAATGACAGATGCTAGGGGCTTCGACTGGGATAAAAGCAGACGTAGAGAGACACGGTTGGGTTCAGGATGCATTTTGAAAGAGAGACTACAGGATTTGTTGATGGAGGAGATGCAGAAAGACCATCAAGCCAACTCCAAGGTTTTTAACTGAAGCAACTGGAAAAACAGACATGTCACTTATTGAAATGGGGCAGACTGTAGGAGGAACAGGTTGCATGAGGAAACAATGAGCTGGATTTTGGTCAAGCAATATTGGAGATGCTTATTAGACATCCAAGTGGAAATGTGGAGTGACCCATTGAGTGTAGGAGTCTGCAGTTCAGAGAAGAGATCCAAGTTGGACTGATAAATTTAGGAGTCATCAACCTGTGTTTAAATCCATGAGAATTGGTTGCGGGGATTGGGGGAGGGGGAGCCTGGCTCGCTCCATTGGAAAGAGCATGTGACTCTTGATCTTAGAGTTACAAGTTTGAACCCCATATTGTGTGTAGAGATTGCTTAAATATAAAATCTTTTAAGAAAATAAAAACTAAATAAATAAAAATAAAACCATGAGAATGGATGAGATCACCTAAGTAGTGAGTCTAGGTAGAGAAATGTCTCCAGGTTGAGTTCTGGAGCAGTCCACTCTTTAGAGGTCAAGAAGATGAGGAGCAAAGGAGACTGAGAAGCAGTGACCCTGTGTGTGGTGTCCTGGCAGTTAAGAAAGCACTTCAATGAGGAGAAAGTGATCAACTCTGTCAAATGTTACTGATGAGTCAAATAAGATGACAACTGAGAACTGGCCACTGGACTTGGAAGCATGGAAGTTGTTGGTCACCTTGACAAAGAGTTGTATTGCTGGTATGATGGGTATGAAAGCCTGGTGGGATTGGCTATAAGGGAGAATAAAAGAATAGGAAGTGGGGAAAGCAGGCATGTTCCTCCCACTCGAGTACTACTGCAGTCACAAACTCATCCATCAATTGACTAAGGTGAATATAGAGGCCATTTTCCCCTCACTGTGTTGACAGAACTCAGGACAAAGGAGTAGCTTCTCATCAGTAAGAAACCAAAGAGGCAAATGACATTCATATCAGGCATAGCTCTCTGCCTAAAGTGGCAGAGAGGAGCATGGCTGGAGACAGGGAACCTATATGGCCATTCTTGGGAGCGTCCCAGGAACCCATAAGGAACCAGGAGTATGGGATTTGGGCCAGGACTGAGCCAGGCTATGTCAACTCCCCCACCATGGATGACCCAAGGAACTGGGGAAATGTAGATAATTTAACATAACGAGAAAAATTAGTATCATGATATACGCAGCATGATTGTTCTGTGGAAAAAAATTCTAGGAAAAGACACTAATGAAACTTAGCAAATGCAAAACAATGTCAGCATTAAAACAACTGAATCGTGGTTGAGTTCTTATTTCCTCTATTTTGTAGCTTGTGGTACTCAGGCGGCTTTAATGACACACACACACAAAATTTAAGGGGATAATAATCTGAGCCTTTCTCCAAGAGTTGTTATGAAGATTATAATAATGACTAATATTTAAATAGCTCACAAAGTGCTTTTCACACATGTAATCTCATTTAATCTTCACAATCAACATGTCTTCTCTTGGCATTTTGCAAACGCCTTCATTATTGTACTTAGCAATGATCTGTTTCTATCTCTATTTCCACCCTAGACTGAAGTATCCCAAAGATAAGAATGTATTCTCATCAGGGCCCCTGTGTGGCTCATTTGGTTAAGCGTCTGCTTTCAGCTCAGGTCATGATCCTGGGGTCCTGGGATCCAGCCCTGCACTGGGATCCCTGCTCAGCGGGGAATCTGCTTCTCCCTCTCCCTCGTTCCCCTTCCCAAATAAATATTTTAGAGGTGCCTGTGTGGCTCAGTCGGGTAAGCGTCTGCCTTTGGCTCAGGTCATGATCCCGGAGTCCTGGGATCAAGTCCCATATTGGGCTCTTTGTTCAGCAGGAGCCTGCTTCTCCCTCTCCCTCTGCTGCTCCCCCTGCTTATGCTTTCTCTCTCTGTATGTCAAATAAATAAATAAAATAAGTAAATAGGGGCGCCTGGGTGGCCCAGTGGGTTAAAGCCTCTGCCTTGGGCTCAGGTCGTGATCCCAGGATCCTGGGATCAAGCCCCACATCGGGCTCTCTACTCAGCCGGGAGCCTGCTTCTCCCTATCTGTCTCTGCCTGCCTCTCTGTCTACCTATGAGCTCTGTCTGTCAAATAAATAAATATTTTTTTAAAAAAGTAAATAATTCCTTTTTTTTAAAGATTTTATTTATTTATTTGACATAGAGAGATCACAAGTAGGCAGAGTGGCAGGCAGAGAGAGAGAGAAGCAGGCTCCCTGGCAAGCAGAGAGCCAGATGTGGGACTTGATCCCAGGACCCTGAGATCATGACCTGAGCTGAAGGCAGTAGCTTAACCCACTGAGCCACCCAGGCACCCAATAATTCTTTTTTTTTTTTTTTTTAAAGAACACTTTCTCATCCTTCTCCCTCCCAAGTAATACAAGCCATGGCACATGATAGGAGCTCAGTAAACATTTGGGAATGGGTGGATAATGGTTGGGAAGATGGATGGATAGATGGATGGACAGATGGACAGGGATCATGGGATCAATAGACTTCAACTTTAGACATAAGTACTTAATCATCCCCAAATCACATAGGTATCCTTAATGCCTACAGTCTGAACCAATCACCACTCCCTCTCCTCTCAAATGAAATGCTTTTAAAACCTTATGGCTAGTTGACCTTCTCTGTATCTCATAATTCTGGTGAACTTGGCCTGTCCGCCCTCTTAGCAGTCTTCTTCCAGACTTATATTCCCATGCTGTTCTGTGTTTCCTCTCTGCTGCCCTAATCCCACATGGCTCCTATCTCACCCAAACCTTTCCACCCAAGAAATCAGAGCCTTCTGAACAGTGAAAAATTCTGCCACATCCTCCAACTCCCATGGTCTGCACTAAGGTAAACCCAGCTCTCATCTACAGCACCAGATTACCTTCTTGAGGGAGCTTCCCATCTTTCCCAGCTCCCGGGAATATTTCTAGGAGATCTCTGGACTGGATATGTTTCTATGAGTTAT
This sequence comes from Meles meles, assembly GCF_922984935.1. Taxonomy (NCBI): domain Eukaryota; kingdom Metazoa; phylum Chordata; class Mammalia; order Carnivora; family Mustelidae; genus Meles; species Meles meles. The sequence goes on along the minus strand of NC_060081.1, from coordinate 64,992,458 downwards.
CATAAGACCATGGATTAGATTTGCCAGGTGTATTATGTATTTTCGCAGCTACCTCCATGTTATACAGAAGCTGCACCTGCAAAGCCACATTTTTTTTGTGGACCACTCCATCTCTTTAACATACGTGGGTAGCTCTCACTGTTAGATGTTTGCAAGAAACATGACCCACTTAGCACGCACATCAGGACAATTTCAATCGCAAGTGACAAAAGTCTAGCTCAACCTGGCTTACATCAAAATAAAGGCAATATGTTAGCTCATGTGATTCAAAGTCCTATAGTCATTCTGGCTCCGCCTTCTTTCTCAGGCAGGTTCTTCCTTCATGGTGGGAAAGAGAACCACTGGCCCGGGCCCTTCAACCCTACTTGGCCCATAGTCTAAAATGAAGATGTCCTTTGCCCAGCATCCACCTGTCAATCACATACAAGAGCTCTGACTGGCCCTAAAGTCTGTCTCCATTAGGATGACCAGAGGAAGGCAGTATTGTGCTGGAGAGCCCCAAAAGGAACACAGGAATTTGGATGGTGGTGGCAGGCATATGGATCCCTCAAGATAAAATGATACACCCCAGGGCACCTGGGTGGTTCAGTTGGTTAAGCCACAGCCTTTGGCTCAGGTCATGATCCCGGAGTCCTGGGATCGAGTCCCACATCAGGCTCCAGCTCCACGAGGAGTCTACTTCTCCCTCTGACCTTCTCTCCTCTCATGCTCTCTCTGTCTCTCTCTCAAATAAATAAAATCTTTAAAAAAAAAAAGATACACACCATACATTTAAGCAGGATCTAGATTGTCTCAAAATAAGTCCACAGCGAATTGGTTACCCACACACTAAGTAACTGATCCTCTGGCTTTTATATCTGATCACGTTCCAGCTCGCTAAGAGCTGAGAGCATCTAAATCGAACATGGTAAGGGAGGATGGAGGCTATGTCCTTTGATTGGAAATTTACATATAAAATTATTTTTTTAAAAGATTTTAGTTATTTGACAGAAAGATCACAAGTAGGCAGAGAAGAAGGCAGAAGGAAAGGGGGAAGCAGGCTCCCCGCCGAGCAAAGAGCCCAACGCGGGGCTCGATCCCAGGACCCCGAGATCATGACCCGAGCTGAAGGCAGAGGCTTAACCAACTGAGCCACCCAGGTGCCCCTCCATATAAAATTATTAACCATAGTTTCTTCTCGGGAGAAAAGTTAGGGGAATCGGGGGAAGGAGTGTTAGAAAGGAATTTGATTTTTTTCCCTGTGCTTATTTTGCTGGAAGTTTTGGCGCTTTCACAAGAAGCATAAAGGAACAGGGCACCTGGGCGCCTCAGTGGGTTAAGCCTCTGCCTCCAGCTCAGGTCATGATACTGGGATCCTGAAATCGAGTCCCACATTGGGCTCTCTGCTCAACAGAGAGTCTGCTTTTCCCTCTCCCTCTGCTGCACATTCTCTCTCTCTCTCTCTCTCTCTGTCAAATAAATAAATAAAATCATCAAAGAAAAAAAAGCAGCAGCATGAAGGAGCAAAAAAACTCCCCATAAAAGAAAGAGAATGAAGACACAGGAGTTTGGCTCAAAGAGACTGGAGAAAAAGGGAAGAAATGGAGTTTGCCGGGAGATGTGCCCAGATCTGAAGGACCTCCCTCATGCCCTTGTTCTTGGGACAGCTAACCCGGACATGAGGCAAAGACAGGCAGCATCTGTGGTCCCTTCACAAAGCTAAAAACAGGCACAGAGCAAAAGGAAAATTGTTGTTTTTACTAGTGCTATTTGTCTGTTTAAATCTGTATTCCAGTATATTAGGAATGAATTCAAACATGGAAATGACATTCATTTCCTTTGAACAGTATGCTGATAAATTAAAAGTTAAATTGGATCTAAAATCTGTCCTATCTTAAAAAAAATAATAATAAAAGTCACCAATTTCAGAAAAACTGGCCAGTATTAAAATAGGAAAATACCGAGTTGGGAATTAATACTTCGTCCAAATTTGATAATTATTGAGTTCTTGCAGATGTAAGTTCCAGTTGAATTACCAACCTTGTCTGGACAGAATGGGAATGATTTTTAAAAAAGAGCCTGTAAGTCAAGTTGGGTGAATGATGGCATACAATGTTGGTGTATTTCGGAATGGGGGGAAATGAATGATATATTTGAGTGTCATTAAGGCCATCCTGGATGAGAAATGAGGTCACTAAATCTGACAGTGTGCTCATGATTCGGGAGCCAAATCACCATGGAATGTAAAATTAAGAGAGAGAGAAGCACAGCATACCTAATCCGTGCGCAGGATCTGATCAGTTCCACCCAGAACACAAAGGCATTTGCTGGGAACTACTGTGTTTAAAGATCATCAGTACTGTGTATTTTAGGATCATGTTCAGGTTGAAAAAGGGTATGGAGAAACGAAGAAAATGCAGTTTTACGGAGACCCCCTGATGTTCAAGAATTTTACACTGATCTGAATGGATTTAATTTCCTAAAGCAGAGTATTTGTTCTCATCTCAATCCCCCATGGCTGTGGGGAACAGAAAGAAAAACAAGTGTTTAACATTCTTGAGTAGACCAAACCTTTGTGCATTATTTAGGATGCAGCTGCTCGGAGGGAAAATTACATGTAACATCTTTCTACCCAAAGAGCAGAAACATGTGATCTTCTAACAGATAGGCTCAGAGAACCCTCCTCTTTTTTAGGCAAATAACAATAACTCTATCCCAAGTGAGTTTTATACCAGATGTATCCAAGGTACCAAGGAGAGTGGGAGGTATTCCAGAATTAAAGCAAAGAGTATTCCAGAATTAAAGGCAAATAGCGACGTTAAATTAGTGACTGCAAACCAGGTGTTTAAAGATTTTATTTATTTATTCGACAGAGAGATCACAAGTAGGCAGAGAGGCAGGCAGAGAGAGAGCAGGAAGCAGGCTCCCTGCTGAGCAGAGAGCCCGATGCAGGGCTCGATCCCAGGACCCTGAGATCATGACCTGAGCCGAAGGCAGAGGCTTAACCCACTGAACCACCCAGGCGCCCCAACCAAGTGTTTAAAACAAGAACTATTACAGGGCAAGACAAGAGGGCCATGTTTCCCAGACCCCCAAACCCCGCCATTGCCAAAAGGCCTCACAGTCTTCTGCATTCTCTTCAATGGGCTGTTACACACCCAGTCGCAGAGAAAACGGACAAATGTCATACAGCTTTAATTCTGTGTCTCATTATCAGGTCCCACCACCTGTAATGCACCATGAATTAATTCCGTAATTAGGTTGTAAAGAACAATTATATTCTATTCTTTGGGTGCTTATGTGTTAATTTGTTTAATATAATCCTCTTTTAAGACCTACAAATGTGTAGCCCTGTTTCAGCAAGTAGGTTTTCTTTTTTTTTTTTTTTTTGCCCTAAAATATGGGGAATGGAGGGAAGTGGAAATAGTTCTATTCTCTTTCATCCCCAAGAAGCCATGGTTGCCAAGGAGGATGACTATGAAGACGGTCAATGTAATTGAAAGACCGGGAGGCGGGGGAGGGGAGGCGGGTGTGATGGGAATGATGGGGGGACCGGCAGGTGGGTAGTGACCGTAGCGGACAGAAGAGCCTACACCCAGATGCCCCACTGAGAAAAACTGGTGCCTCTTTAACACCAGCTGATGGTTCCCACACAGAAATTCTGGCCCAGGTTTGCTGGATCTTCCTGTGTTTTCAAGAGAAGCCATAAATAAAAATGTTTAATGAAATAATCCCACTTTTTAAAGGCTGCCTCCACTCTTTATACCAAAACAAAATACATCTCCCACCCACTGTTAGCCTGTGGATCCTCAGCTTGAACTCATGACATAAAGATCAAAGTCCAGTTATAAGGCACCTAAACCCCCATGGCAATGTGCGGGTCACCTTGACACAGTTGGGACAAGCACGCACTGATTGGGTCCTTGTGCAAACAGGAACCATGGTCAGACATGAGGGGATGACCCGAATTTCAAGTCTTCAGTGCGGACGTATAGCCACTGTTCCTGGGATATGCACGCTGTATGTTAATTGGGGGTCAAGCCATGTCAAATGCATGAATGTTTCCATTAGAGACCCTCACACGAACCACAGGACACTGACTTTGGAAAATCATAAACTTTTATCAGAAGAAAACCAGGAATGAGTGGGTTCTGAATTATTTAACTATGGGAATTGCTTAGTAAGTTGAGGTAAGGGGGAGGTTGAATTCAGGAACCACGAAAGTATAGAACTAGGCGTCAAAGAAATAGTAACAGGTAAAACCAAAAGATTTCCATATACCTATCCAACAGAATGTTCACGGGGCGACAAATATGGCCATACACAGTGCAACAAGGTATGCGTGCGCATGTCATTTGATCTTTATGACAACCCTAGACCTTAGTTGGGGTTCCTGAAGGAGCAGAACAAGAGGCAAAAATTTGAATGCAAGTGGTTATTTAAGAGGTGATTGCCAGAAAAGCTGGTGGGGGTGGGAGGGGTGGAGAAATGAGACAGAGAGGCAGGAAGTCAAAAAAGGGTGTACTGTTGCAGTTACCATCATGAGCAACTGGATTTCATTACCAGCAGGGAGCCCCGGGGTCCGTTCTAGATGAGGCACATCAGCCACCCATTCAAAGAGTGAAGGAGCTGGGATATTTATACAACTACTCCCTTTAGTCACAGACTGAAAGCCGGTCTCTGGGAACATTGGTTCCTTGGCATTTCAAGCAGTCATGCTAATGTCTTTGGCAGCATCAGAGAGCCCCCAGGAGAAGAAATCCAGGTGCTGGCAATGAAAAGTGAGGCCAGCATGCACAGAAATGAGCCGGAGAGATGTGGGCAGAACACACAGAGTATCTGCTACAGCTCTTAAGGTCGAACCTACCAGTAGCCCCACGTTACAGGTGAAGAGACACATGGAGTTCGCTCTTCAAGTAGAAAAGCGTTCCCCCCATGGAAGCTTGCCTTGTCAGGAGCAGGCAGACAAGGCTCCTGGGAGAGACAGGGGCATGGAGGGTGCAAGTGGTCAGCTACACTGGCAGCCGGAGAAGGAAGACGCTGGCTCTGTGCCCCAGTCCCCAGGTTTAAGCACCAACAACGCATCAGCAGGCAGCAGCAAGAAGGGCTTTGATGCCATGATGTCTGTGACCTCTGGGCATCATCAGTGATGATGGGGACATCACAGTGAACACAGACAAGAAAGAAGGAAAACGACAAATACTATGTAATAACCAGAAGAGCTATTGTGAGGACCAGTGCGCTACCCCCCAAGACCTTCGATACTATTTCATGAAAAGGTGAGAATACAGCTATTTCTCTAGACTGTTTGTGACCATTGAGAGTGACCTAAATTTTCTCCATAACAGACAGGAATTGAACACTGATGGTGCACTGGGCTTCCAGAAATACTTTCCCTTTCCCCCACTGAACGTTGTACCGATAATTTAGGAGGACATAGATCAATTACCAAACTATTAAATGCCAGTTAACATCTTCGGAAACTGAATACAGAATGAACCAACCAACACTGCCTTGTTATGGCCCCATTGTGTATAAGAATTAGGTTTAAATGCTTAATGAATGTATGAAAATATAATTACCAAGTGATTGCTCTTAGAGAGCTGATTAGTAATCATATCATTGAGTTTTCCACTGTGCTCTTGAGTTATTGAACTGGACTATTTCTGCCCTTTTAAGACATGCTTGCTCTCTCTCTCCGCACACACACGCAGCGGAAAGACCATGTGAGCACATTAGTGAGAAGGCAGTCATCTGCAAGCTTTAAAAGGGAGAGCCCTCAACAGAAACTGAATCAGCCTGCACCCAGACGTTGGATGTGCCAGCCTCCGGGACTGAGAGAAGTAAAGGTCTATTGTTTAAGCCAACCAGACTATGGTATTTTGTTATAGCAGCCTGAGTGACTAAGACACTCTCCTGCGAGACTCTAACCTGCTTGGGAATTGGGCATTGCCCTCTTTGCTCCTTCGAGTACACAAAGGAGAGCCTGGCACATAGTGGGTGTTTATGAATGAATACTGAATGAATGAATGAATGAATGAATTTTTGTCTTCATTTCGAGCTACACCATAGAACTGAATGACCATATTCAGAAAATATAGTTGGAATCTTGGGTCTCCCACTTATTCTAAACTCAGCAAGCACAATCAAGCCATTTGGCCTCTCTAAATATCCATTGCCTTCACTGTAGAAGGATGGTCTCCTCACGGTGGACCATGAGATAAGGACTTGGAAGCTGGTGATTCCGTGAAGGGTGGGAAGGTGGAGAAAGACCAGATGAAAGCGAGCTGAGCTAGTGTTCATGTTCATAAGCTAGTATTCACGTTATTGCTGTGGGCCACTGGAGCTCAGTCCCACAAGGGGAGCTCTGACCAATGGTACAAAATATGCCCCACAGAAACTTCACACAGGCCAGAAGCTGGGACAGATTATCTGCTGACTCCACTTTCTCCCTGGCTGAGGGCTACCCCCACTCCCTGCCCCAAGATCTTAACTTCTACTTTCAGGCTTTTCTCTGTGCAGTTGGCCAAGTTTCCATGGTGACAGGTAATGCCCTTGGGCGCCTGAAGTAAAGAGTCTTTTCACTGACAGGAATCTGAGCTGCAGGCAAATTTGGGTGGGGCATGACCAGTATCTGCCACAGGAACCACCTCACAGAGACACTGGGAGTATCAACTGAGATAACGTACACAGAGCACCAACCACAGTGCCTCGTCTGTGAAAGATCGCCCACAGATTTGGGGGGTGATGTTTGCAGCGGTGGTTCTCGTTAACTATGGCGGTGGAGCCTGCAACTCATAAAGAGAATACTTCAATTTACAAGTCAATTCCACAACCCCACTGCCTGTTCTGAACCTAGGGCTTTTGCAGGTCCATGAATTACAGCAGGAAAGAAAATATGATCACTGCCCCCACGGAGCTCACATTCTAGAAGACAGCCAGATGCCAAAGTAAATGTAGATTCCCTGATCCGTCCGCCTTCGTCTCTTTGGGTGGGCTTGCTCTCTCTTTATGGCATCGAGGGAAAAGGAAAACCATCAGTGCATGTACATTTTCTTACTAATGAAACTAAAATACCAAATACATCATCACCTCCCCAAACTCTTGTACCACATTCATGCCTTGGGTGCAATGACCACTGCCTCTATCGATATGGTTATACTCATGGGATTCTTCTCCTGCTAACCACTAGGACCCATCAACAGCATCTTAGCCTATGTTTTCCCAGAAATAGACGCTGAGAAGATACAAGGGCAAGGAATTTATTTGGGAGGTGATCTCAGGAAACCCCAATGGGGAAGTGGGAAAGTGAGGGGGGAGCGGCAACCAGTGTCTGGTGTATTATCAACTAGGTTCATGGTGGGCAACCAGACCTGAAGCATAGTGGGGAACTCTGGGAGTCAATGCAGAGCACACCTGGAGGATGAGGGATCCCGAGGCTTTAACATACAAATTCCCATCAGGCGCCAGTGAAGGGGTGCTCCCAGAAGGGGCTAATTCTCTAGCTCTTCTGGGCTGCCAAGCTTTTCCAGTGAAGCAGGTTCTAGCTGCCAGAGGAAACCTCAGGCAGTTGGAAGTGGGAGCACAGTAGAGGCTTAACTGAGAGGTCTCATGTAGGCAGGTGTCCAACAAAGCCACAGAGAGATTTACTGCAAAACATAAACTACGTGAGTCCAGGGACTGGGTCTGTTTCCATCATGCATCCTCAGTTTCTAACACAGTCCCCGACACATAGTAGGTATTCAGTGAATACTTTTGGATAGACAGACGGATGGACGGGCAGAGGATGGATAGATGGCATTTGCCCTGAATCTTAAGGGATGAACAGGAGTTCACCAGGCACCCCAGGAAAAAGAAACAGCTTTGTTAAAGCTACAGAGTTCTGCAAAACATGCCTCCATGTTAGGGAAGCTCTTAGGGCACCCATTCCTTTTTTTTTTTTTAATCTATAGCTGTATGCACATGCACATATGTCCATACACACGCATATATATACACACACATATATACATATATACACATTAATAGAGATGAGGGAATATTACTCAGCCATCAAAAAGAACGAACTCTTGTCATTTCCAGCGACATGGATGGAACTAGAGGATATTATGCTAAGCAAAATAAGTCAATGAGAGAAAAATACCATATGATTTCATTCTTATGTGGAATTTAAGAAACAAAACAGATGAACAGAAGGGATGGGAAAGAAATATAAAATAAAGTAAACAGAGAGAGGCAAACTAAAAGAGACTCTTCATTCTAGGGGACAAACTGAGGGTGGCTGGTGGGGAGGCGGGTGAGGGGATGGGGTAACTGGGTGATGGGCATTAAGGAGGGACTTGATGGAATGAGCACTGATGTTATGTGCAACTGAAGAATCACTAAATTCTACCCCTGAAACTAATAATACACTGTTAACTAACTTGAATTTAAATTAAAAAATCTACAGCTGCTAAGAAAGTGTTTCCTTCTGTGAAAGCATTATTTGCCTCCCTGTAAATTCCACTCTCCTTCTAGTTTTGCCCTTTGATGCAACAACAACAAAAAATCTGACTTCTCTTTCATATCGCAGTCCTTCAGATACTTGAGGACATGTCCCCTTGCCCCTAACTTAAAAATCATTAGTGGGGTGCCTGGGTGGCTCAGCTGGTTAAAGCCTCTGCCTTCAGCTCAGGTCGTGATCCCAGGGTCCTGGGATCGAGCCCCACATCGGGCTCTCTGCTGAGCTGGGAGCCTGCTTCCTCCTCTCTCTCTGCCTGCCTCTCTGCCTACTTGTGATCTCTGTCTGTCAAATAAATAAATCTTAAAAAAAAAAAAATTCCCTCCCCCACTGTTTAAAAAAAAAAATCATTAGTGTCTTGTCAATACCGCAGAAATATTTTCATCCAGATAGTTTCTGACATGACTTTAGATTTTAGGTCCTCAGATTAAGAGTGTAGGATACAGGGTTGGGTAGTAACTTTAGTGTCGTCCAGATCTGGGTTCAGATTTTGACACGACCAGCTGTGTGACTTGGGGTGAGTAACTGTCTTCCCTGAACCGGGTTCTTCATCTGTAGAATGAAATGCATAACGCTGGTCTCACCAGAAATGCCAGTGGACATGTAATCAAGTTCATTCTCTTCCACAGAACTTCCTGAACTTTTGCCCACCATGTTCCTGCTCAGCCACATCCCTCCGACATTCCTTCCCCCACCCTCCCCCGGGACATGTGAGCTTTCATTCAACAAGGATGGGGCCAGATAAATATCCATGTCACCCAGACCATTGAACAGAGAATTTAGTCCAAAGGAGACCACCCTGATCCTCCCTCCCTCCTCTCCAACAGCTCGAAGTTAAGCAGCCGTCCTTGCTCCTACAAAAGCCAGAAGAAGTTCACTCGTTTGTTCCCCTGCTGAGCAAAGGGACTGATTACCCAAGAAAGGGAAGTGTCGCCCACAGAAATCAATACAGATGAGGCTTTGAAAGGGTTGGCTGGCTGCACAGGATTAGATATTGATCTCGCTTGTTTTCCCAGTTATAGTTATTGCTCTGTTCGCCACCTGTGGAGGCCACTTCTAATCTCCTCCTAATACCAAACAAGACCAGAGAGCTCAGCCGGGAGCCGACGAGCTACACGACGGTAGCAGAACATGGAGGCATTCCCAGTATCCCGGTCTAAGAAGACCATGAACACAGTGGAAGAGATCCTCCAACAGTGCATGACAGTGCGAGAATGATTGGAGGGTTAAGGCAGAACTGGGCACACACACTGAACTTGGTAGGAAACCCAATCTTCGGCTGCCCCATGGAACGCCGAGATGTCCAGGGAAAATCAGGAGGAGGGGAGGAGGCATTTATGTAAATGTCTGTTGATCCTCTGGGAAATCCTGCTAATGGAAATTTAGTGCATAAAAATAAGAGAACATTGCTTTGCCTACCAAATTGGGAAAGGCTTTTTTTTCTTTTTTTCTTAATGATAACACTGAGTGATAGCAAGTGTTCAAGGAAAGGAAAGCGTGAACGTTTCAGGAGGGCAATTTGACAATACTGTAAAATTTCAAAAGCTGTAAAATTCATCACTTTGAACCAGTAATTCCACGTCCAGGAATTTACCTGGATAATGTAATTAAGAATGTGTGCAGGGCTTTGCTACAAGTTAAAAGGCACATGCCCCTTCTTGGAAGGCAGATTGGGGTGAAGGAAGGTTGACCATGAAACCCAGGATGGAGTAGGAACTGCAATGAGTAGTTCCTAGATGCTGTGTAGTGGAGGGTCCAGATCTGCTGTAGAGAAAACCGTATCAAGGCCAAGAGATCCCTGGCAAGCGGATAAACAGGTGGCCATCACTATCTTAGGCACGTGGAGAGGACCCCATCCCTGCCCTAGAAACATCCACTTTATGGAAGGGGACATGGGCAATGAAATGGGAAAGTATATAGTCTTCTAGGAGAAACCATGGAAAATCACAATGTGGGATGCAAAGAACAAGGGGGTTAATTCTGCACCATGGGTCAGTAAGGCTGCATCAGGGTAAGACTCATGAACAGAGTCTTGAAAGTGAGTAATATTTAGCAAAGGAGACAAGCAGAGGAAGAACATTCCAAGGTATAAGAAAACATTCATGAAGTGCATGTGTCCAGGGAAGGGAGGAGATGTAGGTCTAGAGAGAAAAAAAAAAAATCACCAGGGTCCCCTAAGGGCCACAGTGAGGAAGCTGGGTCACAGTGATCCAAGTAAGCCAGGATTCCAATCCAAGGAAATATGAAAGTGGGAACAATGGCTCAGATTTTCCTTTAAAAACAAAGTCAAGAGACTGGAAGTGATTATGCTGAGTGAAATAAGTCAAGTAGAGAGAGTCAAGTATCATATGGTTTCACTTATTTGTGGAGCATAACAAATGACATGGAGGACATTGGGAGATGGAGAGGAGAAGGAAGTTGAGGGAAATTGGAAGGGGAGGTGAACCATGAGAGACTATGGACTCTGAAAGACAACTTGAGGTTTGAACCAGGTGGTGGGTAATAGGGAGGGCACGTATTGCATGGAGCACTGCGTGTTGTGCAAAAACAATGAATACTGTTATGCTGAAAAAAATAAATAAATAAATAAATAAATAAATAAAACAAAGTCAAGGGGTGCCTGGGTGGCTCAGTGGGTTAAGCCCCTGCCTTCAGCTCGGGTCATGGTCTCAGGGTCCTGGGATCGAGCCCCACATCGGGCTCTCTGCTCTTTCGGGAGCCTGCTTCCCCCTCTCTCTCTGCTTACTTGTGAACTCTTGCTCTGTCAAATAAATAAAATCTTTTAAAAAAATAAAAATAAAACAAAGTCAAGTGCCTTGAACTTTTGACCCAGGTCTTCTAACTACCTGTCTCTTCATGACATTCCTTCAAAAATAAAGTATATTTAAAAGCTCAAACTCTGAAAAATTCGTGCCAAATATCTCTTACTTCCAGGACCATTTGAGACTGCATTGGTTAGAAAATCTAACTCTTACCGATCTGCTTTACTTTTACCATCTTGCAGGGATGGGCCCCTCCCATCTTTGCAGCCAATATTTTATGAGACGTAATCACTGAGCCTATTTATTCTACTATGGGTAAGACAATCTTACAGAGAACTCTGGTCAAAGAACACATGATTGCAGTTTTCACTGTCTTTTCTTCTGTAGACAGAAATGGGTCATGGGCTACATAAGATCAGTATTCATCCCTGGTTATTTAAGCTCATGTAGAAGCAGTCCCTAATACTGTGTGACAGTCAGGGTCAATAAAGTCATGACAGTTAAGATGATGATTTTCAGTGGGAGGACAAAACAGGAAATGCTCTAGCCGCCTTCCTTTTTAACTGGTATTTTAATAATTCAAATATGCCTTTGGGTAAGATCGACATAGATCTACCAGCTACAGAGGCCAAAAAAAAAAAAAAAAGAAAGAAACATTCTCTTAGAAATTGATAACATGGTTTTTGTTCTCGCATAGTAAGTACTTATTATACAACCATCCCTGCTATGAAGTCATTGACAGAAGAAATATCTTATGATCAACTATTCCCAAACCAAAGCTATTCTTTTGGTAGCTGCTTCCCAGTATTATCTACTAATAGCCACACTCATTAAAGCAAGTGACCACAATTATTTCCCTCCCTGGGTCCATGTCCTTTTTCAGTGAATTTCAAGCTCTACCATCAAGAGGTAGAGTCTACTCTTTTATTCTTAAAATCTAGATTGTTCTTGTAACTTGCATGATCAAAAGAATGTTGGAGAAGAACTCGGGTGTCAACAAAATCTAAGTGGGAATCTAGAGGTCAACCCCCACCTACTATTTGTAAGGCAGCATCCTCCCTCCCCTTAATGGAAAGGTGTCAGAAAAAGCCAGCTAAAACAGAGTTGAATAAGATCCAGAGTCTCCTAATACCCAAAATGTCCTGGTTTCAATACAAAATAAATCATAACAAAAACCAGAAATCTAAACGAAAAAAAAAAAAAAACTGACAGACGCCAATGATTAAGTAAGAGGTAATAGAATTAGTCAATAAGAATTTTAAGATTTATTTACTTATCTTTAAAGAGTGTGTGTGTGTGCACATGCATGCAAGCAGGTGGAGATGGGGGGGAGGGGGATGCTCAAGCCCACTCCCCACTGAGCAGGGAGTCCAAACTCAGGGCTCGATCCCAGGGCCCTGAGATCATGACCTGAGCTGAAATCAAGAGTCTGATGCTTAAATGACTGAGCCACCCAGGTACCCCAGAATTATTTTTAAAAAAATTTAAAGCAACCATAATAAAAATGCTTCTATGAGCAATTATGAAGAGATATGAAACAAATGGAGAAAATAAAAGTCATAAAAAAAAGAAATAAAGATGAACTGAATGGAGGTTTTAGAACTGAAAAATACAACTGTTCAAGTTTTAACTCAATAGATGGTCTCAACAGCAGAATAAAAGAAAAAGAATTAGTGGACTGAAAAGCATAAAAAGTAGAAATAACCAAATCTGGACAACACAGAGACAAATAAGCTGAGGGGAAAAAATGGAAGGCTCAGAGACTTTGGGTACTTTAACAAAAGATCTAACATTTGTGTTGAGTCCAGAAAAGAGAAGAGAGAGAACTCTTTCTTTCTCAAAAAAAGTACTCAAGGAAATAACAGCTGAAAACTTTGCAAATATGGGGATACCTGGTGGCTCAGTCAGTTAAGCAGCTGCCTTCAGCTCAGGTCATGATCCCAGGGGCCTGGGATCAAATCCTGCATTGGGCTCCTTGTTCAGTGGGGAACCTTCTTTTCCCTCTGCCTATACCTCCCTCTGCTTGTGCTCTCTGTTTCTCTCTCTGGCAAATGATTAAATCAAATCTTTAATAAAAATAAAATATTAAAACAAAAACAAAACTTTCCAAATATGGTAAAAGATGGAAGCTTGCAGATTCAAGAAGTTGAGCAAATCCTGAATAACTTTAAGGCTGGCAAATTTTTCATTAGAAACAATGGAATCCAGAAGAAAGTGACACATTCTTCAAGCACTGAAAGATGTTCTATTTGGTGAAAACATACTTTAAGAATGAAGGAGAAATCAAAACTTCTCAGATGAAGGAAAAGTGAGAATTTCTCACCAGCAGACCTACCCAAAAAGAACAGCTAAGGAAAGTTCTAGAAATAGAAATGAAATAATTAAAAAGGGAACCTTGCACATCAGCAAGGAAGAATGTGGGGAATTACAATAGACTTTCCTTGAGTTTTCTGATTATGTTTGATGGTTGAAGGAAAATTATAAAAACATGAACAGGAGTTGTATGATTAAAAACTACAAACCCCTGATGAAGGAAATCAAAGAAGATCTAAAGAAATGGAAAAACATGTGTTGGGTTGGAAAACTCAACACTGTAAAACTTAATTGTCCTCAAATTGATATACAGGTTGAATGCAATTACTATCAAAATCCCATCAAGACTTTTTGTATATATAGATAAAATTATTCTAAGATTTATATGAAAATGCTAATGCATAATAACTAAAACATTTTGAAAAAGACTAAAGTGGGATCAACTCGTATGCAATTTCAAGACATATTATATAGTTACGGTCATCACTATAGGGTAGAATGGGCAGAAGGGTAAATGAAACAGATATCAGAACAAGGAAGTCTCAGAGAGACCTAAACAAATATGCCCAATTTTTCTTTAAAGATTTTATTTATTTATTTGACAGACAGAGATCACAGATAGGCAGAGAGGGGGGGGAAGTGGGCTCCCTGCTGAGCAGAGAGCCCAATGTGGGGCTCAATCCCAGGACCCTCAGATTATGATCTGAGCCCAAGGCAGAGGCTTAACTCACTGAGCCACCCAGCCGCCCCTGCCCAACTGATTTTTGACAAAGTGCAAATTTTTGACAAAGTGCAATTCAATGGGAAAAAAACAAAACAAAGCTTTTCAACAAATTATTCTGGAGCAATTGTGCATTCATAGGCAAAAGAAAAATGAATCGTGACCTAATTCTCAAAACCTAGATGAAAATTAACTTAAAACAGAGAACAGATTTATTTAATAGAAAACATAAAACTATAAAACTTTTATAGAAGAAATACTTCTGGATCCACAGATAGGCAGAGTTCTTAGATTTAACGTCAAAAGCATGATCCACAAAAAGAAATACTCATAGACTGGACCACTGAAATTAAGTGCTTCTACTCTGTGACCGACCAAGTGAAGAGGATGAAAACACAGATTACAGGATGGGAGAAAATATTTGCAAAATATATAGCCAACAGAGTTATACTATCTAGAATATACACATATACATACATACATATATGTGTGTGTGTGTGTGTGTATACACACGTACATACACAAAGAATTCTTTCAAAATCAACAGTAAGGGAAGGGAAAAAAAGACAATACTATTAGAAATGGGCAGATATTATTAGAAAATGGGCAGAGGACATGAAAAGACATTTCACTAAAAAGAAATATAGGCGATTATAAACCCATAAAAAGATGTTTAACATTATTAGCCATTAGGGAACCACAAATTAAAATCGTAATATCACTACACATCTATTGGAATGACTCAATTTTTTTTTGAAGCGACACCACCAGACTCTGGGGAGGAGGTCAAGCACCAGGATCACTCACACACTACTGGTGGGAATTAAAATGATCCAGCCACTCTGGAAAACAAGTTAGCAGTTTCTCTTTCAAAAAATAATCTAAACACATCAGTGCCATACAACCCAAGGATTATGCTCCTGCGCGTTTATCCAAGAGAAACAAGAACTCAACATTCACGCAAGCAATATACAATGTTTGTAGAGTTGTACCCATAATGGCCAACAAATGGAAGCAACCGAAACGTCTTTCGGTAGGCTGAGAGTTCCACAAACTGGGGTCCATCCGCGTCATGCAATACTGTGTAACAGTAATGAACAACTACTAATCCATGCGATGACCTGGGCTCATCTTCAGAGAATTACCCTGAGCAGGACAAATCAATCCCAAGGAGACACAAAAACGATCCTGTTTATGCAACATTCTTAAAATGACAAAATCATAGAAACAGACAACAGATAAGTGGTTTTCCGGGATGGAGGAGAGGATGAGAAAGGAGGGAAGTAGGTATGGTTATAAAATGGACCATCTTCGTGCCAATGGACACATTCTCTGTCTTGACCAGATCAGTGCCTGGATCCTGGCTGTGGTGTTGGACCACAGTTTCCTAAGGTAACACCGCGGAAGGAAACGGGGTCAAGTATACACAGGATCACTCTGTGTTACTTCTTACAATGGCGTGTGATTCTACGATTGTCTCAAAACGATTTTCATTTAAAAAGTGAACAAAAGGGGTACCTGGGTGGTTCAGAGGGTTAAAGCCTCTGCCTTCGGCTTAGGTCATGATCCCAGAGTCCTGGGATCGAGCCCTGCATCGGGCTCTCTGCTTGGCCGGGAGCCTGCTTCCTCCTCTCTCTGCCTGCCTTTCTGCCTACTTGTGATCTCTGTGTCAAATAAATAAAATCTTAAAAAAAAAAAAAAAAAAGTGAACAAAACATGGGGCAGAAACGAGGCTGTGCCAATTCCAAGCCCAGATCTTAAGAAACCTTCACAGCTCCTTTTTCACAACCCTACCCAGGCACCAGGGGAACAGCCTAGGCCAGCCAGGCTGCTGGGAGAGGAGAGACCATGTCAAACAAGACCAGTCATCCCAGCTGAAGTCATCCGGCGTCAGCCAGCTCCCTGCCAACCTGGCAGGCAGGCCACCCCAGGCACAGGACTGGGCCCAGTGGAGACCAGAAGAAACACCATTGTGGCCCTGCACTGTGAGCGAAGTAAACAACTGTGCATTTGACACACTGACGTTTTGGCTGCTTTGTTACATACTAAACGGTGACTGACGAAAGTCAACATATTTACATTTTTTGAAATCAGCTTACCTTGGAAGTTTCCCTAGAAAGTTATTTTGTTTAAAGTTAGATGTTTCAAAATATTTTGTTTGAATTACACATTTACTAAGCCCTATTTTTAAATCCTCTAGGCTAAAATGCCTACCAAGCTAGACTTTTCCAAGTAGAGGCCTGAATCTGAATTTTTTTTTTTAAGATTTTATTTATTTGAAAGAGAGAGAGAGAACGTGAGTAGATAGATGATAGATGGAGAGGGAGAAGCAGGCTTCCCGCTGACCAGGGAGCCCGACTCGAGGCTCGATCCCAGGACCCTGAGATCATGACGCGAGCCGAAGGCAGATGCTTAACCAACTGAGCCACCCAGGAACCGAAGGTCAACAGACACTCCCCACCACCAGCACCACTAACACATGCTTCTGATGGTCAAATAGTGATAGTTAAGCTTATGAACTACAGTGCCTCACCCAGGGACTTAAGGCCCCCAAAGCCCTCAGTCTGTTGGATTGAAAACTCAATCCAGAGGCAATCTAAAACTGGCCACCCATGAACAGAGGGCAGGAAGAGACCAAGAGAAGAAGCCACTCGGGTGGGTAAGTGGCAGGTCCACAAAGCAAGGGAACTTATACTGCAGGCTTATCCCGGGCAGCCACGGGGCCAGCCCCCGCCTGCCAAATCTTGATCATTGACAGAGCTTAGTGGGGCTCCATCATTTATGCCCTCCGGATGGTCTCAACAACACACTGCTCCCTCAAGTTTCTGTCCTTGAAAAGGGCTCCCACCGTGGGAAGTGTGGGTAGAACATATACTCCAAGAATGGAGAGGGCGCATGGAACCTCCCATTGACTGGGTCCAGGTCTAGGGTCCACCAATGCTCACATCCTCTTCATGACCTCCAACACTGGGGGCTACTGAGAGAGAGGTCTATCCTGGCTCCCTTGTTCCCTGGGTGGGGTAACACTGAGGCAGGCTCTACACCAACCCCCAGTGTTCCCATGTTGCTTTCTCGACCACACACTCTTTACTACCTTCCCTCCCCTCCCTGTGCTTTTTGGCATCAACTCCTATAAACAGCACCTCCTCCAGAATCTTTGTCTCGGCGTCCTCTCCTGGGAGGGAGACATTGAGATAATGATAAATATTGGTTGGATTTTTAAGTGCCATGTATGTAAGTCATAATTATTGCATTCCTACTAGGGATCAGCTTTGGTGCTAGCCCAGAGAGGGCACAGGGCAGGAAAGCTGGAGGTGCACAGAAGGGGGGAGGGAAACCAGCTCATAAGTTCCTGCAGCTGTGGCCCTGCCCCCCTTGGACAGAGCTGAGAGTTTAGTTGGGGGTAGAGAAGGTGGCCCATGAAAACACGGAGAAAGAGAGACGGAAACACAGAATGAAAGAGGCATCAAGCCAGGCTTGGGTCTCCGGATTAGGCACCTGGATTCCCAGCAGGGGCAGCAGCCACCACGAACCAGGGTTTCCTGAAGTGAAGAGTCACCAAACCCTCCCGGGTCTGCAGGCGGCAAAGTTTATATTTTCACCTCCACAAGAGCCTTAGAGGTAAATGGGAAGAATCTTATCATTCATGCCATTTTTCACCGAAGGAAAGAGGCACAGAGAGGTCCAAATTAGTACAAGTCAGACAAGAACTCGCTCAAGTCTTCTGGTTGGTCTGAGTTGCCTGAGGGCTTATCTGAGAGTGGGAGTCAGCCAGGACCCCATTCTGCTAGGAGTTTCCTTGGCTAAGGGAATACCAAGACACTGTTCTGAAGTCCCAGGGCAGGGAGTGTTTCCAGAAGGAAAGGTTCCTGGGACTCAATTCTGAGCCCAGCCAAGAATGGGGACCCAGTCCCCGTCTCAGTTAGTGGATTTTTCCCATCCTATCTCCTAACCTCACCTCCCAAACCTCCTGTTTCCTACCTTCTCACCCACATCCCTGTCCACCTTGGCTCCTCTGCTCCCAGGGGGACACTTCCTAACTCCAGGGAGCCAGAGGGAGAGCAGAACCCTGGTTCCCATAGCAACATGGCCAGATTCACAAGGCAACAAGGTCTTGCCTTCGCAGTCAGCTCCATTAAAACTCTCAGTGGCCAAGGCAATTTCAGGTCAGCCTATGAGGTTAATTTGCCTCTAGCTCTCTCTGCACAGAAGCACCCAGCATGGAAGAAAAGCCATCAGCCCAAACCACACTAGTAATCCAGAACCAAATCCAGTGGTCCTGGGTTTCCCCTCTCAAACCCAAGGAAGCCGGCCCAGTTAAAGAGTACATGGTCTGCTAATCCGTGCTAATCCACCCTGGGCAGCATCGGAGGGCTATAGAGACTTCCAGTACAAGCCAGCACATGCCGATACAACCTGCAGCAGGGGCTGGTGCTCACCGAGTCCTCCCTCTCAACACCAACCCCAGGTTCAGGGTGGTGGACAGGAAGGGGAGACATAGACACCAGCTCCAAGGGGGGAGTCTGGGAAGAAGGGACCCACATAGTGGCTGGTTGTCGGGAAACACTGTTCCCCATGTTCCCTTCCCATTCAGAGGGAGTTTTGACAACCTCTTTGGGACCTGCCAGAGAGCAGTCCTGCGGGGCAATAGTGGTCTGCCCAGTCGGAAGGTTCTGCCCCTGCCTGAGCCCTCTCCTGCTTCCCCAAAGACCTCCCTTGGAAGGAGCCAGCCCTCTGGATGGACAACCAGGGCCTCTTCATGGCCTGAAGCTGAATTAGAAGAGCCTTCATGTCAGGTGCTGGCCCTGCAAGGAAGCCCTAGAGACGCCTGCTCCACCGCTCACAGCTGAAGCCCGGGAGGCCTGGAGGTGGGACGTGGAGGAGAGGAGCCTGGAGCTGGTGTCTTCCTGAGTCCACGTGAGTGCACGCTCACGTGTGCCCTGGGCGTGAACAGTAGACGTCCTTTACTGCCAGCCAGAGGTAGTTAGGAGATGGCTTCCAGCATAACTTTTAATCCACTGCACTTGGAGAACATGTTAAAATGCTTACTATCTGGACAGCACCTTCCAACATCCCTACCAGATCAAGTGAACCAGGGGCACGTGGCTGGCTCGGTTGGCAGAGCCTCCAACTCTTGGTCTCAGGGTTGTGAGTTCGAGCCCCACATCGGGTGTAGCGATTACTTAAATACAACTTTAAAAAAAGCAGACTGAAAAGGGAGTGGGACTATTAAGTGCTCCCATCTGAGCGTTCAGTGCGTGCCAAGAACCACATGAAGCCCGCTCGGGGTACCCGGTTATGTGAGCCTCACCATGACCCCGGGAGGGAGGACTGGTTCTACCGGAGGGAAACAAGATCCCGCAAAGTGAAGTGACTCACCCAGAGTCCATGGCCAGTAAGCCTCGCTGCTGGGATTTGAAAGGAGAACTCTGGATGCCAAATCCCTCCTTGTTACTACTCTTCCTCACCCCCCGAGCCTGCAAGAGAAAATAAAAAGTCAATTCCCAAGGCAGCCATCCGTGTGCCACCAACCAGGACAGGGGAGTCATGGGATCGTGGAGTCAGTGAGGGGAAGGAGAAGCAAGTTTGCAAGGAAAAGTGACGGGGGCCACCAAGACGCCTCAGACGTACAGGGGCAGAACCTCTCTCATTGGAATGAGACTATGGCCAGGGGAGTTCAGGCTGGGGAGGGAGCGGTATACCCTCATCCCACCTGTCGGATCTAAGCTGTATGTGGAACTTCTGGGGGCTCACCTCGGGAGCTTGGAGTGAAATCTGAAACTGGCCCAAACCTGGAGGGCAGGGGGGGATCCAGGGAGAAGGCCACTCCCTATCATCAGGTAGCAGGTGTAATAAGCAAAGGAACTTACACACGATGCTTGTCTTGGGGTCCGGAAGCCAGCAGATCTCAGCGCCTGACCACCTGAACCTTAACAGTTCACAAAGGCCTTAACGGGGCTCAGTCACACATACCTACCAGAGGGTCTCAACAACATCTCGATCCCCCCAGGGTACATCCTTGAAAATAACTCCCACTGTGGGAGTGGTGGGCAGAGCTATATTCCAAGGACAGGAAGGGGGGAGGAGCCTCTGATTGCCCTGGGGTCAACGGGTGGTCATGTCCTCTTGATGACCTCCTCCAACACCTGAGAACTCTTTATTTGCCCAAGGTTGTTACTTGAGCAAAAAATGAACACTTAGTAGTAACAGCCATGGGGCCTGGACCGGGAGGGTGCTCACTTAGATGGCATGTCACGGAGAAATTGGGGTCTGGGTTCATCGTGCCTGCAGAGGCGTGGGGGTTTGTCCAGCAAAGCCTTGGTGAAATGGGGGAGGACGTATCCCATGATGCTGATGAGTGGGGAGGGGAGTAGGTCAAGGCAGGGAGCCAGTCTGCATGATCAGGAGATTGCTTAAAGCAGGGGCATTGGGAAAAGATGTGACCAGCCGACCATAAGGGGAGCCAGGTTTCTCCTGCTGGACGGGGAGGCGAGGAGTTCGTTTGGAACTGGAAACACCTGGGGAGGGGACTCAGTTTTTAATATACACAGATGACTGCATCCCCAGGATTTGATCATGAAACCTCAGACAGAGTCAAACTGAGAAACATTCTAGAAAAAATCTGGCCCGTACATTTCAAAAATGCCAAGGTCACGGAAGGATGGAAAAACCGACACATTCATCCAGACTGAAGAGGACCAAGGAGTCATGATTAGTAAGTGCCGTGCAGGATCCTGGTAAATCCCGGACCAGAAAGCAAGGGTGCTGGTAAGGGACAGTTACCCAAGGCAAGACCTGAATGGTTCTGTGGACTGGGTGGTGTTCCTGCCTCAGGGTTGATGTCCTTATTTATAGTCATACTGAGCTGATGTAAAAGAGTACCTTTGTTTGGGGAAAATACCGCTGAAGTATTTAGAGGTAGTTAGCCGTATCTGCAGCTTACTGTCAAGTGGTTCAGAAAGAGCACGCAGTGCGAGAGACAGAAAGGGAAAGAATAATGAGGCAAACATGGAAACATGTTGGCAATTGGAGAATTTAAGAAATTACAGGTATCCTTTGTTTAATTTTTGCAAATTGTCTATAAATTTTAGATTATTTAAAAAAAATTTAAAGACATTGTGTTTGTAGCTAAAGTAAAAACACAAGAAATAACGGGTGCTGGCAAGGATGTGGAGGAAAAGGAACCCTCATGCACTGTTGCTGGGAATGAAGACTGAGGCAGCCACTGTGGAAAACAGTATGGAGGGTCCTCAAAAAGTGGAAAAGAGAACTACCATGTAGTAATCACGCTGCTGGATATTTATCCAAAGAATACGAAAACACTAATTTGAAGAGGTACATGTCCCCTTAGGTTTATAGCAGCATTATTTACAATAGCCAAATTATGGAAGCAGCTCAGGTGTCCATCAACTGATGAATGGATAAAAATATACAGGGCACCTGGGTGGCTCAGTGGTTAAGCCTCTGCCTTTGGCTCAGGTCATGATCTTGGGGTCCTGGAATCGAGCCTCACATCTGGCTCTGCTCTGCAGGGAGCCTGCTTTCCCCTCTCTCTCTCTGCCTGCCTCTCTGCTTACTTGTTATTCTCTCTGTCAAATAAATAAATAAAATCTTTTTTAAAAAGATATATATATATATCTTTGTATGTATAGATATATATACACATATATATACATACATATATATGCATACATTACATATACATATATATACACACGAGATACAGTATATATCTCTTATGTAGATATATACACGCATACACAAGATACTGTATACACACACACTCACACAAAGGAATATTACTCAAACATAAAAACAAGTGAAATCTTGCCATTTGCAGCATGGCTGAGCTAGATGCACACAATTTCACGTGTGGTATTTAAGAAACAAAACAAAAGAACAAAGGCGGGGGAAGAGAGAAACCAAAAAAACAGACTCTTCATTAAAGAACAAAGAGATGGTTTCCAGCAGGGAGGTGGGTAGGGGAGGGGTGAGCTAGGAGAAGGGGATTAAGAGTGCACTTATCATGGTGAGTACTGAGTACTACATGGAATTGTCGAACCGCTGTACTACACACTTGAAACTAATACAACATTGTGTGTTAACAACACGAGTTAAAATAAAATTTTTTTAAAAAGACATTCTCTTGTGTTCCATCATATATTTGGCTGTTACTGCTGCCTTGCCTACTCTGATCAATATATCCCAGGAAAGAGTCAGAATATATCATTAGCATAAATCATTATTGAACAGGTTCTGTGTGCCAGAGCTCTGTCAGATTTTTTGAACAGAAGAAGACCAGCATGGGGCGCCTGGGTGGCTCAGTGGGTTAAGCCGCTGCCTTCGGCTCAGGTCATGATCTCAGGGTCCTGGGATCGAGTCCCACATCAGGCTCTCTGCTCAGCAGCGAGCCTGCTTCCCTCTCTCTCTCTCTGCCTGCCTCTCTGTCTACTTGTGATCTCTCTCTGTCAAATAAATAAATAAAAATCTTTTAAAAAAAGAAGAAGAAGAAGAAGAAGAAGACCAGCATGGTCTCTGTCCTCCAGGAGCTCCCAGTGAGATATGGTAGATAGTAAACAAATTACATGATTTTTCATCCCAACTATGGTAAATGCTGGGGGAAGGGTTTATAACAGGGTGATCTAACCTCATCTAGGGGTGTCAGGGAGTGTTTCTCCAAAGAACTGGTGTTTAACAGTTCAAGAAATTTATCCCGGGTAAAAAGACAGATTACAGCCAAAATGGTTGAGTGTTTGATATCCTATCATGTTCTTTCCTAAGTTTTGGACATCCCCTAAACAAACTATTATTTTCTCGTGAAAATGGTAAGAAACTCTCAATGTGTATAGAAGTCCACCCAAGGATTGCCATTGGTATCTGAATAATTTTTAAAATTCCAGATTCTATCCTTGCCTCTTGATAACTTATTATTTATGCTGCAGCCAGAGGACCCTGTTGAACACACTGATAAGACCATAGGTCTCTCTGCTTAAAAACTTCCAGGCACTTCCCATCTGTATCTGCGATCTATTGCTAGCAAACCAAACAGGAAGAGCATGGAAGCACGACTATGTGGGGTTCTGCGCATTGGGCTGGACTCAGACGCTCTTGGTTGGGCTCGCTCAGTGTACGGGGGGTCGGCTGCATGTTGTTTGGTCTAGGATGGCCTCTGCTGGGATAACGTGGATTGCCTCAGCACGGTTCCACGGTTCCACCCTCCTGCACCCTAGCCCAGGCAGGTTCTCATGACCAAGGCAGAGGAGCAGGAATGAATAAGCCCGATCATGCAAGTGTGTTGTGAGCCTCCCCTTGAATCCTGTTTGCTAACATATCATTAGTCAAAGCAAAACCCAGTGGATCAGACAGAAACCCAATGGCCAAACCGAGGATCAGAAGGAAAGGCAGTGCTATGTCACATGGTAACAATCCTGGATAGAAGGAGGAGTGAAGAATTGGGATCATTAATGTGAATCATTAATATTCATTGGGGTCATTAACACCAATATGATCAACCAAACAATATCTCATATCAAATAAAATCCAAGTGCCTCGCCATAGCCTAGGTGATCCGACCCTGTTGACCTTTCAAATGTCCCTCTGCTTTGTTGAGTGCTAATTTCCAGGGCTTAGCATAGGCCTGGCATGTAAGTGCACAATAAATATTTCTTCATTAAATGAATAAATGAATGTAACATTGTCTTCTTCCTTTGATACATATGGGCTCTTTAATTGGGAGTTAATTTGTCTCTAAAAAATTCAACATTTTTTAAAATTTCTTCTCAGTTTCAGCATATATCATAGATGCTTCTCTATCTCCCCACACAAAGTCTGGGAACTTAGAAAATGTTGAAGCCATTGTCGCAGCAACAGATGTCATTGTGAATTGGGCTTTATTTTAAGGTATTAATTGGCTATCTGCCCCATAAAGTTCCTGGAAAGGTAATAGCATTTTAGTGTCTCTTTGCAATAAATATTTCAGTATTAAAGGAGGAAGAAGGCTTGGGCTACAGACAAATTGGGACAAGGAGAGACTGGGTTTCCCCAAACCATGATTATTGCAGTACTTCTGACAGGATGGCCGATTCGGGAGCTAGTTCTCTTCTGGCATGTTCTGGGTCTATAGCATGAATTTGGGGAGCCCTGTACAGTTGAGTGGCTTTGGGTAAACCTGTACTCCAACTTGTTTCTTCTGGGAGCCTGTTAAAGAGTTACTGTGGATGGTGGAACCCAGACTGTTCCCTCCACATCTGTTTGCACACCGTGTCCCCAGCACCTGGATAAGTGGGCTGGAAATAAATCTCTGTGGAATGAATGAGTGGTCTAGGTAAAATGAATTAAGGTCACAAGAATGGAGAGAATATGAAAAATAACAAGGAAAATGCCAGCACCTGGGAACTGATTTATTATTGGGACAGAGGTGGGTAATGAAGAAGTTCTAGAAGAAAAAAAAAAAAAAAGTCAAAGAAGGCCTCTGGGGTCTTTGGAATCTGAGGGCCCAGGAACCAAATTTGCAAATTCTTTAGGATTTAGGAAAGGTCTAGCCAATTCTCTTAAATGCCGTAGCCATAATCCTCAGGTGCCCTTATTGTTTCTGTCCAAACCAGTCCCACTACTAATAGCCACACTGACATCTTTGTCAGAAGCCTGCCTTCAGGCTTTGCCAATGAACTGATCTACCTGATGTCTGAAAGTTAATATCCCCATGATGTGTACTGGGGTATAACTATCCCAGCTCCCTCACCCTTTAAAAGAAACCTGAGGTAAGAGGTTTTTGAGGTCCTTCCAAATTTCCCCCAGGGGATTAGTGACTCATTCTTTATTTGCTGCCTTTCCTGCCTTAGATCACCTCCCTCCTCATCTACTTGTGTTCCTTGCACCTCCCAGTGAAGGGCTTGTACTCTGGTCTTTGGCTCAGAATCTTCTCCAGGGAAATCCCAAGCTAAGACACATGGGTTGTGAACAAAGCAATTCTAGAACAAGAACTATGCTCCAGCAAGACACCTCTTACAGCTCACCCCACCAGAACGGGAGGAGCTCCCTCTGCACTCCTGCTGATGTAACCCAGTATTCCCCTTTCCCACTCATCGTGGGCCTCAGCTCCAAGGATTCCAAAGCACCCTAAATGTGCAGCTTTGCCATTTGCTTCACAGGATGCAGAATCCATTTTTGCTTTATCTCTTTTCCAGACAGTTGGTTTGTTTTAATGGACTTCTCTTCCGCCTGTGCATAATTCTTCTCTAAATTAACTTCTCTTCTCAGCCCCACATAATACACACTGGGCTGTCAGCTCATTACTTTTACATCCTTCCTTCTACTGTTTATGCAAAGGTTTAATTAACTATGAATTGCTGCGTAGGCAACAGGAAAAAGCCCACCCACCCCGCCATGTAGGGCTGTGTGGCTCAACCTCGATGAGGAGAGAGAATCAACAGAGAAGCATCATGAGAAAGGGCGAGAAGGTGAGACTAGAGCATAAAGATTTTAATCCTCTTGCCACCACTTTCAGGGCTTTGTTTACCCACTAAATATGACGTTGCTGTTATGTGCTTGGCATTGTTCCAGGTGTGAGGGCAAGTGAATCAGAGAGACACAAGCCCTGCCCTTGTGTCTAGTCCTACCAGGAGAAATAGACAAATAGTGTCTTACCTATCTATTGCCCCATAACAAATTACCCATTCCTTGCTTCCAATGACATTAAACATCCATTATATCTCACATTTCAATTCCAATATCTCGAAGGGGTCACAGAGGGGGTCAGGAAATCAGGAGCCCCCTGACAGAGCAATTCTGCTGGAAGGCCTCCTGGGAGACTGCAGAGACAGTCATCTGGAATCTGGACCTCGTCAACGGACCCATTTCCAAGATGGCTTGTTTATGTGGCTGGCAAGCTGACATTGACTGTGAGTAGGAGGCCCCTGTCATTCTTCATGTGGGCCTCCCAATGGGATTCTTGGGAATCCCTATGACAAGGCAGATGTCTTCCCAAAGCAAGGCAAAGCTACCCCCTATTTGACCTTGAAAAGTCCTATGTCATTTCTGCTAGACTCCAGTAGGCACAAAAACCAGCATGATTCAGGGTGGGAGGAGATACACAATGACAGAAATACTGGGAGGTGAGGATCTCTGGGTGCCATCTCAGAGACCGTCTACCACAATAAGGAAACAAGTAAAGAAGACCCAGATCATACACTGCGATCTGGAATGTTCAAATAGAGTACTATTGATAGTGACTGGCAGAACGCACGGGTTCCACAGCAAAAGCCGTCAGGGAAGGCCTGTTTCTGACTGGGTAAGCCAACAAAATTTCCCTAGGCTTTTTTATCCCTCAGTGCACTTATCGGCAAAAGGGAAACAATAATCCTTCTTAGCTCACGGGGTGGTGCGAGGCTCAAATGGGATCAGGAGTATAGAAGTTCAATTGTTATTTTGGTTTCTGCCTATAAGTGGCTACATTTCTCCTTCCAAACGACCAATAACCCTAACTGGGATAGGTGGGTGGCCCCAGGGCTTCCAGCTTTGGAAGGGAAGTCATAAAAGCATTTGGGCAGAGACAAGAGTGATAAGGACCCAGCTGAGCTTCACATCAGCAAAAGAGAAACTTGATGGTTCTCCAGCTTTCAGCTAAGACAACACACTTGGCTAAAAAGAGTATTTGTCGAGCCCGGCGTCCTGGGTAAGGCATAGATGTTAGCAGGGGTGAGTCATTCCTCAGGAGAAGGACATCTTTTCCACAAAATTTCAGCCCAGTTGGAGGTAGACAGAGCAAAAGAATTTTAGAATTTGAAATTCTGGTTGTGAGAGAGAGGCACAGCTGGACTTCGTCATTTTTCCACCCTCTGTCCTGGGCTGGAAATGAGAGTCAGGATCCACTCCTGGAGTTCCTTCTGCTTTATTGTGCCAGCTGCTGGACATTTTCAAGTTTCCCTCTGTTCTCGAGGGAAAGGAGTTGGTCTGACCATCAGCAAAGATAAAAATATGATACGCGGTGCTCAAGATGGTGCAAGAAATGGGTGCCATTCTGTAAGACTGAAAGGAGTGAAATCTGGTTTGTCCTCTCTGGGGGGCACCCTGCTAATCGTGGCAATCATTCATTTTTTTTAAAGAACATGTCTTTGAAGGAGCAATCCCACGCATAGAATTTATCTTAATAAAATAATTAAGGATGTGCACCAAGTCACATGTACTTACATGGAGAAATTTTTATAAGACATTATTACATTTTTAAAAGAAATTTGCAAGATACAATAGGATATATACAATAGGATCCTACTTTTTGTGAAAAACATACAGAGTTTTGATCAACATAGTGGCGAGAGTTCATATTTTCCAAGGGAAATTATAAAATATTTAGAACTGAGAAGCAAGGAAATCTTGTTGCACACCAATCTTGTTGGCTAGAGCTAAGGCAGGACATCAAAGAAACTGTGTAGGCTTAATACATTATCAAAGAAACATATGTGGTTTAGGGGCACCTGGGTGGTTCAGTCAATTAAGCGTCTGCCTTGGGCTCAAGTCATGATCCCAGGATCCCGGAATGGAGCCCCGCACTGGGATCCCTGCTCAGCAAGGAGTCGGCCTCTTCCTCTCCCTCTGCCCCTTGCCACTCCCCACCCCCTCTTGTGCATGATCTCTAATAATTAAATAAATAAAATCTTAACCAAAAAAAAAAAACAAAAAACCTGTGGTTCAGACTAGTAAATATACCTCAATAACTATCCTCCTTCTTTCCTATAGTAATTAAACCTTTGATTTCTAGGTAGGCACATAGCTACAGAATACAGGCCATACGGGCCCTATTTCCCAGCCTGTCTCGCAGTTAGAATGGCCAGGATTGAAGTTCTGGTCAACGGATTGTGAAAAGAAGTAATACATAGTTTTCTGATCATGTGCCCAACCTGACTTCTTGATGCTTTTCACCTTCCTGCTGCCAAAATATATACATGGCGGCAGTGGGTTTGCTGTGATGTAATAAATAACTTGCCTGGCTTCCGACCTGGGATCCAAGCACAGAGCTTCCAAAACCCTGGGGATGTCCCGAGTGATAGAGAGCGGCTCTTTGATGCAAGATAAGTGACACTAGGTAAGCCCTAGATCATTCAGGATGGGGGTGGGGGACTAGTCACCAGAAGGACTAGTGAGCTGAGACTCTCAGCCGCTTACCCTCTGGGGGAGGGAAGGGAGATCTGGATATTGAGGTTAATCCCGTGGCCAATGACTCCATCAACCATGCTTATGTAAACTAAGCCCAATAAATACCCTGGACTCTAAGCCCAGAGGAGCCTCCAGACTGGCGTCCACAATGATGTGGGGAGTTGGTAGTACACCCTGACTCCACAGGGAAAGGGCCTGGAAGCCCTGCATTCGGGATCCTCCTGCTTCCTCCTGTGTGTTTCCTTCAGGAGAAAAGTGCCATCATAAGTATTTCACTTTCAGAACTTTAAGTTCTGTGGATCATGAGAGCCAATTATCCCACCCACAAGGTGTCATAGGAACTTCCTGGATTGGTAAGCGATTGGTCAGAAACTCAGGATGACCTGGGAACACCACCTGCCTAAAGTGGGGGCGGTCTTGGGGAAGAATGAGCCCTTAGGTGGGGAGCTCTGATGCTGACTTGGGCTGGTGAGCATCAGAATGGAACTGAGATACATCCAGTTGTCGTGGAAATACAGTAGTGCAACCAACGCTACCAGTTTTCCCAGGACATGGGACCTTCGGTGCCACCAGAAAGTCCCAAGCAAACCAGGACAAATCCCTTTCTGTTGTGGAGCTTCTGTAGTGACAGGGGACAAGGACAATACCCTACAGGTTGGTGAAGGACGAGACAGGAAGATTTTGAGTCCCTAAGGATTTCATGGAGCAGAACCTCCTCCACATAGGGCTGGACTGCCCACCTCTAGTGTTTTCTATGAGAAATAAACATTTATCTTGTGAAAGCCACTATTTCTGTTAAACAGAGATCCACCTAATTTGGATACCTGAAAGTGGAGGGCTGAATGTATCAGAAGCAAACATCTACGTGGCTTTAGACTACCGGCTGGGCGATATGGCTGACTCAGATAGCACAGATTGGAAAATTAGTAATTCTTGTTATGCAGTGATTGTATACTTGGAAGAATAGTAATGCTCTACTTTGCAAGACAGAGCATGTGTTCACTGGGCCTGTAGTGCTGGGGGAAATATATACATAATATAGAAAGAATCTTGGTCTGTGTTTCTGCTTCTTGTGGATTTCAGTGAAATCCTAATAAATGGACAGAAATCCAAGATAAAGCTAGCCAGTGTGCTACAAAAATGGAAGAAAATGCAGCCCTGAAGCACTCTCTGCCTGCAGTTTACAATCTAACTTGACCAGGAGTCTGGCCATTTGGGGTTTTCAGGATGGAAAAGGCCAATTACGTTTATCCCTCCACAATAAAGCTACTAAGGATGAGAGCTCTGTGTACCAGACTTAGCAGGAAATAATACCATGGCCCCAAAGTTTTATCAACACCTTCTTTTAAAAAGATGTTTTTGCCATAAAATTGGAGCTGGCATGGAGGAAACTGTTCAATTAATGGAGATGACTTCCCCGCCCAAGTCTCTGTGTTAGCTGCACCTGTTAGTGCCCACTCCATTGAGGGATACAGCAATAAGCGAGGCACCTGTAAAAGAAAAATTTAAAAAGTAACACAAGAATTTTCAGGTTTTTGAAAATCTACTTCTAAACAAGAGAGCTGCATCAAAAATGAACGATGGACTACTAGATGTTGGATAACTGAATTTAAATAAAATTTTTTTAAAATACTAAAAATAAATAAATAAACAAGAGAGTTGGCTGGAGATGTTTGCCAGGGAATCGACTTGACACGTACTAGCCAGAAGTGAGCTCCGAGAGCTTTCTCATCCCCAAGAAGAACGTGTTCTGCAAGGCCCACCTCGGATGTGGCCAAGAAGGATAAAGGACAGAGAAGAACGTGCAAAAAGGTAACACCAGGAGACATCGAGGATGAAGAAATGAAGAGTTCCTCCAAGACTGAGAATCAGAAGCTGCTGGATAGGGGGTGGGGTGTAGTCATGGTTACGGAGCAGCAGCCATTGGGTGTCTGACCTTCTCCTCCATCCAAATGGGATTTTTTATTGTTTTCCTCATCCTACTTCATCGTGGTATATTGGCTACAAGAAAGGCTGATAATGGACCTTCCTTTACAGAAGTTTTATTTAAATTCAACTTAGTTAACATATAGTGTATTATTAGTTTCAGAGGTAGAATTTAGTGATTCTTCAGTTGCACGTAACACCCAGTGCTCATTACATCACGTGCCCTCCTTCATGCCTATCACCCAGTTACCCCATCCCCCATCTCCCATCCAGCAACCCTCAGTTTGTTCCTTAGGTCTAAGAGTCTCTCATGGTTTGCAGCCTTCTCTGTTTTCACCTTATCTTACTTTTCCTTTCCTTCCCCTCTGTTCATCTGTTTTGTTTCTTAAATTCCACATAGGAGTGAAACCATGTGGTATTTGTCTTTCTCTGACTGAGTTACTTAGCTTTGCATAATGCCCTCTATCTCCATTTACATCGTTGAAAATGGCAAGAGCTCATCCTTTTGATGGCTAAGTAATATTCCAGTGTGTGTGTGTGTGTGTGTGTGTGTGTGTATACACATATATATACCACATCTTCTTTGTCCATTCATCTGTCAATGGGTATCTGGGATCTTTCTAAAGTTTGGCTATAGTGGACATTGCTGCTATAAACACTAGGGTGCATGTGCCCTTCAAATCACTATTTTTGTGTCCTTTGGATAAATACCTAGAGGTGCAATGTACTTTTTAAGTCCCTGCCCCAGCATGAACCACACCAGACCCAAAAGAGAGGACGGTGCATTACCCAGCGATTCTAAACTCTGAGTTGGATTCAGTAACCACAAGGAGCGTTAGCATTGTCCCCTTTGGTGTCGGGATGTTTGGGAAGATGGGTACATACAGATGCTTGGGTAACAAAGGCTGGACTGTGGCAGAAATTGCCAGTTGTTCCCATAAGCACTATCCTTTTCACCATAGTAATAAATCCCATAATTTTTAGCTGGACATATGGCTTCTCAAAATAAACATCAAATTTTCCAGTCTTTCTTGTGCAGCTATAACTCTGAGTTCTTGACAATGGGGTATGAAGAGAAGTGATGTATGTAACTTCCAGGTCATTTCTTTAAGGGAGAAAATCCTTTTTTATCCCCTTCCTCCTTCGTACTGGCTGGAACACAGACACAGAGATGAATTCTCTTGCATCAGACACACACGAGCAATGCCCTACAAACAACGAAATAGAATGCTCTTGAGTCCCAGAGGCTTTTGCAAAGTACAGTTACCAGGCCAGCCCTGAATTTCCTACCTTCTAAATTTTCGTGTGTGAGGAAAATTAACTATCATCTTACTTAAGCTACTGATATTTTTGGTCTCTGCTCTTCGCAGCTAATGCTATAATGCTCTAATATATGAAATGTTGAGAATAAATGAATTATGCATTCACTTTTAAAGCCAGAAAGAAAACTTTTTAAAAAGTAGAAAGAAGAAAATAAAAATAAAAGCAAAAATTAATGATATAGGAAAAAAACGGAAGTTTTGACAAGAAGTTTTTGACAATCTTGACAGAAAGTTCTGACAAAGAACAAACTGATTCTCTGAAAATACTAATTATGTAGGCCAACTTATTACAAGATTAATCAAAAAAGAGATAAGGCATAAACAATATTCTTATTTGATCATAATTAAAATACAGAAAAGGTTTGTTTTTTAATCATGAGATTGTTATAAGCAACTATATGTTGAAATAAAACACAAATACAATGAGAAATTTTCTATAAAAATAAAAAACATCAAGATTGACACACAAGAAAATGGAAAACCTGGATTATATCAATAACTATTTTTAAAATGGAATCATTTGTCAAAATTCTTCTACATCCCAAAAGAAATACCGGGCCCAGACAGTTTTATAATTGAATTTTACCAGCATTCATGGAACAAGATATTTCTGTATTATACAAATTCTTTCAGGGAAGAGAAAAGAAGGGTACTAGCCAATTTTATGAGGTTAGATTAGCCTTGATTCTAAAACCAGATATGGATAATTAATTAGTCAGCTTTACTAATGCAGAGAAAATCCAAAACTCTCTGTGACTTACAAAGACAAAGATTTATTCTGAATTCATATTACATGTGACCGCTAGGTCAGCTGAGCTATGCCCTAGTCTGCATCTCTGTTCCATGTGTTTTCACGTTCAGGGGCACAGGCTGAAGGCATGTCCCCTGCAAGAAACAAGCTCATTTTGCAGGGAAGTTCCAGCTACAAGGGTGCAACACGGTCATACTGAAAACATGTAGTCCTCTTACAGGGCAGGTAGAGTCCAAGCATGGTTAACAAGAACACAATCCTCCACAGATAGCATGGGAAAATTATAGACCAATTTCCCTTTATAAATATTAACCTGAATGTCTTAAACAAAAGTCAATCGAATCCAATTTTTTTAAAAATTACAAAACATGGTCAAATAGAACTTATGCCAAGTTGTTTATGCAAAAGTGGTTATGGGGCACCTGGGTGGGCTCAGTGAGTTAAAGCCTCTGCCTTTGGCTCAGGTCATGATCCCAGGGTCCTGGGACTGACCCCCACATCGGGCTCTCTGCTTGGCAGGGAGCCTGCTTCCTCCTCTCTGTCTGCCACTCTGTCTACTTGTGATTTCTCTCTGTCAAATGAATAAATAAAAATCTAAAAAAAAAAGAGTGGTTAAAAGTCAGAAAACTTGATGAAGTGATGCACCACATTGACATGTTAGGAGATGAAACTATATATTATTATCTCAATAGTTGCAGAAAAAGTATTCAATAAAAGTCAACATTCGCACAATTTAAGCAAATGAGAAATAGGGTTTTCTTTTACCTAAATATATACCTAAAATAATGATAATAAAAGCCATAATAAACATAATACTTCATGGTTAAATGTCAAGGAAATTTCCATTAAGATTAGCAACAACATGGGGGCGCCTGGGTGGCTCAGTGGGTTAAAGCCTCTGCCTTCGGCTCAGGTCATGATCCCAGGGTTCTGGGATCGAGCCCCGCATTGGGCTCTCTGCTCTGCGGACAGCCTGCTTCCTCCTCTCTCTCTGCCTGCCTCTCTGCCTACTTGTGATCTCTGTCTATCAAATAAATAAATAAAAACCTTTAAAAAAAAAAAAAGATTAGCAACAACATGCAAACGCCTGGCATTTCCCCTTCTGTTCTTCTGAAGGGTTTTTGTCACTTTAGTAGGCAAATAAACAAGTAAAATAAGAAGCAGCAGCGGTATGTGGTACAAGGTTTGGAAAGTAGAAGTTGTCATTATTGTCATGATTTGCCTACAATTTGATTGCTGCTCTGAAAACCCCAGAAAATCTAAAAACTACTAAAACTAATGAGATATTTGAGTTCAGTGGCTTCACTTAAATTCAGAATTTTTTCCACTGGATATTTTTTCCTGCTTTGTCGAAGATGATTTGACCATAGAGTTGAGGGTCCGTATCTGGGCTCTCCACTCTGTCCCACTGGTCAGTGTGTCTGTTCTTCGGCAGTACCACGCTGTCTTGGCGATCACAGCTCTGCAGGAAAGCTTGAAATCAGGTAACAGGATGCCCCTAGTTCTGTTTTTCTTTTTCAACATTTCCTTAGCACTTCGGGGTCTCTTCTGATTCCATACAAATTTTAGGATTGTTTGTTCCAGCTCTTTGAAAAATGCCGGTGGAATTTTGATTGGAACGGCATTGAAAGTATAGATGGCTCTAGGCAGTACAGACACTTTAACAATGTTTATTCTTCCGATCCATGAGCACGGAATGCTTTTCCATCTTTTTGTGTCTTCTTCAAGTTCTTTCATGAGTGTTCTGTAGTTCCTCGAGTACAGATCCTTTACCTCTTTGTTTAGGTTTATTCCCAGGTATCTTATGGTTCTTGGTGCTATAGTAAATGGAATCGATTCTCTAATTTCCTTTTCTGTATTTTCATTGTTAGTGTATAAGAAGGCAACTGATTTCTGGACCATAAGGAATAACATGGGGACATTAGGAGATGGAGAGGAGAAGTGAGTTGGGGGAAGTAGGAGGGGGAAATGAACCATGAGAGACAGTGGACACTGAGAAACAAACTTAGGGTTTTGGAGGGGAGGAGATTGGGGGTTAGGTGAGCCTGGTGGTGGGTATTAAGGAGGGCACGTATTGCATGGAGCAGTGGGTGTGATGCATGAATAATGAATCTTGGAACACTGGAAAAATAAAAGAAAAAAAAGAAATTCAAAATTTTTAAAATCCCAAGTTATTTTTATACACTAAATACAGCCAAATTAGAAAATGTATATAGAATTTTTTTTAAAAAAATAGTAGTCACATGAGTCAAAAATCATAAGGTAACTGGTAGTAACTCTAAACCAAAAAATGGGAAACTTTATGAAGAAAATTACAAAACATATTGCAACCCATTGTGAAGGTCTGACAAAATGGCAGGTTATATTCTGAGTAGGAAGGAAGACATACCGTAAGGATGCCAGTTCTCCACAAACTAACTCATAAATTCCAAATGGTTCTAATCAAAATCCAAATAGTTCCATGAAGTTCCACTTTCATGGAACTTCTGCTAATTCCAAAATTCACAGTTAAGAACAGTAACCTAAGACTAGCCAAGGCAATTCAGAGAAGGAAGAAGTGAGAGAAGTAGTTTATCTTAAAAGATAGGGAAAGATATGATGAACCCAGAGTAAATGGGGCAGTAAATGGTATTGGGGCAGGAATAAAACCATAGTCCCCTGGAACAGAACAGAGAGAGAAAAGCAGGCCTACCCATGTATGTGAACAAAGTATACGAGAATATTACATATTGATACAGCCATTTAACAGTTTGGGAACAGTTTGATGTCTGTGTGCAGAAATAAAAATGAAAATTAAACCTTTGCATTTATGTCATGTATAATTTTTAAAAATTGCAAGTGGATCGAGGACCTAAATGTGAAAAATTATTTTTAGAAGAAAGTGGACATTTTCTTTATGAACTCACGGTTGGTAAGAATTTCTTAAGTAAGAGATTAAAAAGCATAAACCATTAAGGAGAGATTGACAAATTAAAGTTAAAACCTACAACAACCGGAGGGTTTTGAAGGGTCAGGGGTGGGAGGTTGGGGGAACAGGTGGTGGGTAATAGGGAGGGCACGTTTTGCATGGAGCACTGGGTGTTGTGCAAAAACAATGAATACTGTTATGCTGAAAAAATAAATAAAAAATTTTTAAAAAATAAATAAATAAATAAAGTTAAAACCTTCTCTGTGGAAAAAAAAGATACTATAAACAAAAACGAAGGGACTAGACAAAGTGAGATCAGCTGTTTATGATGCATAATGGCCAGCCAAGAATTAATACCAAGACTATGTAAAGAACATCCACAAATCAATAGGAAAATAGTGTTCAAGTAGATCCCTGAATCGTAAGTTACAACAGCAGGGGCGCCTGGGTGGCTCAGTTGGTTAAGCGTCTGCCTTAGGCTCAGGCCATGATCCTGGGGTCCTGGGACTGAGTTTCTCATCCGGGTCCCTGCTCAGTGGACAGCCTGATTTTCCCTCTGTCTCTGCTGCTCTACCTGCCTGTGCGCACACTCTCGCGTGCTCTCTCTCTCTCAAATGAATAAATAAAATCTTAAAAAAAAAAAGAGTTTAATAGCATGTGCCCAAAATAGCAAGAGCTAATTTTTGACCAAGCTCTTTCTTACTCCACCACCTCTATACTCCAGCACAATGAATTTCAGTTTGCTAGGAGCTGATAAATGCCCACATCAATCAGAAGTGGACAGAGGTTAGTGATAAGATTTGAAATGGAGTGATTTGGTGTTGCTGGAGGACAGGGTGAGATAGAACAACCAGATACAGAAAATGAGAAAACAGTGAGGAAGGCATGGTTAAAATAAATAAACAAGTAAGCTCCAGCTCCAGGGGAAAATGAGGAAGTAAGCTTACTGACAGAGTGAATAAAGATCATTAAGTTTATCAGGGGCATCTGCCCAAATGCAGGATGGGGAAACTGTCTTAGCCGCAGTGCTATAGAAGAAATTCCAGAATTGGAGTCAACAGTGAAGCTGGTATGAACCAACAGTGGGATATCACTATCCTACAGGCTAAAGCCACTTAGCCATATTATTAGGAGTAGCATGTTCACAGGAAAGGCGGTTAGACCTATTATCTTAACCTCGCTAATCAGACCACACTTGGAAAAGGTACTCTGTTTCAGGCCTCCCACTATGGGAAGAACACCTAGGAAAATTTACTTTCCCATCAACAAAAAGTTGAAAGCTATTCCCATTGAGTGAATATGTACTGTAAACCCACACTTTGTTCATCAGAGTACTAGGTGCAGGGTTTACAATGATGATCAAGACATGCAGAGTCTCCACCCTTACTGACTGGGTGTGAAAGGAAGGTGCAAATGGGAGAAAGTTAAGCAACACCTCATTAGAATGTATCCCATTTTTAATTCATAAGGTGCTGAGGGAGCAGGAGAGGCATTGTATCAGTCAACTTAGACTATGTTTTGCTGTAGTAACAAACAATCCCTAGGTGCCAACTGCTTATAACTGTAAAGGTCTACTTCATACTCTCGTTGATGTCCACTGTGGGCTAACAGTGGCTCTCTGTTCTACCTGCCCTTCATTCTAGGACCCAGAATGGAAGATCAGTCTCTATGCCAATCTCATATCAGAAGGAAAAGCACAATGGCAAAACCATGCAGTGTCTCTTAAAGCTTCTAATCAGAAGTGGCATATATTCTATCCCATTTCATTGGACAAAACAGGTCACAAAGCCAGCCCTGGTGACTGGTGGCACCTAAAATCCTCCTGCCAGAATGGTTCCAATGGGGAAAAGCCCAGAAAGAAGAGGCCAGCAAATATTTTGAAAAAATAAAATCTATCAATATAAGAAAGAAATGTTAAAGAATATACTTAGGAAATATATAGGAATATATACAGATAAGGAAAAGTGGACATTGGGGAGGGTATGTGCTATGGTGAGTGCTGTGAATTGTGTAAGCCTGATGATTCACAGACCTGTACCCCTGGGGCTAACAATACATTATATGTTAATAAAAAAATAAAAATTTAAAAATAAAAATTAAGGGGCACCTGGGTGGCTCAGGGGGTTGGGGCCTCTGCCTTTGGCTCAGGTCATGATCCCAGGGTCCTGGGATCGAGCCCTGCATTGGGCTCTCTGCTCAGCGGGGAGGCTGCTTCCTCCTTTCTCTCTGCCTGTTTCTCTGCCTACTTGTGATCTCCATCTGTTAAATAAATAAAATCTTTTAAAAAATAAAAATAAAATAAAATTTTTTTAAATGATGCATAAGTTCAGCAAGATATACTAATGTTCATGGCAGCAATATTCATAACAAACAAAAACTGGACACAACTCGAATGCCCACAAAGAGTAGAATAGATCCAACAATGGTGGCATATTCATACAGTGGGTCATACAATGGAGTAACACAGAGAAAAAACAAAAGAATGAGCTACCGTCCCATTCAACAACATAGATGAGCAGAGGAGCCACCTATAAGACGGAACATAGCATGCTTCCATTTATATGACGTTCAAAAGAAAGCAACATTCATCCATGGTGATCAAGGTCAGAATGGCAGGTGCTTTTGAAAAGTAGCTTCTAAAGGAAACATATGGGGGCTTTTGAGGTGCTGCGGATATATTACCACTTTACTTGAACGGCTGTATACTTAAAATGGGTCCACTTCAGTATATGCAAGTTTTCTCACTAAAAAAAGAAAAAGTGTTTGCCATAGACCCCTAACCTGGAGAGGGAGGGTCCTCTCGGTAAAGGCTTACCAGAGGAAATTATTATAAACTCAGACCTGAAAAAGGGAGCAGAAGCTGTCTGGAAGGGACACATCTTTGTGCATGATGGCACGATCAAGATGCCGAAATACTTGCTAAATGGCCACCATGTTTGCTGCCAGAAGCAGCCCCGGGAGGTGTGACTGGAGAGGACCCACACTGCGAACCTTGAGAGCCATGTTAAGGATTTGGGTCTTTAATGTGAAGACCACAGGAATCCACTGACTGTTTGGTTTTTTAATTTATTTTTTTTGTTTGGATTTTTAAATAAAGATGTTTTTATTTATTTATTTATAATAAAGAGAGAGAGCACAAGCAGGGGAAGAGGGAGAGGCAAAAGGAGAAGCAGACTCCCCGCTGAGCAGGGAGCTGGATGCAGGTCTCCACCCCAAGACCCTGAAATCATGACATGAGCCAAAGGCAGTCACTCAGCTGACTGAGCCACCCACATGCCCCTCACTGACTGGTTATAAACAGGGAAATGGTATATTCCTGTTTCATTTTGGAAGAATCGCTCTGCCTATAGTAAAAGGGAAGCTGGGAGGCCAGCTAGGAGACAGCCGCATTTGTCTAAGCCAGAGAAGAGGGAAGTCCAAAATCGAGTCACTGATAATGACGGCCACATGGCTTTTGTCTGATTTTCTACACTAATGCACCATGGAGGTGCAGTCAAGAAACCAGATTCAAGAGATATTTAGGAGGAAGAATTGAACGCCCTGCAAAATGTCATTTGATAAACTGCTCAAGAAACCAGGGCTTATTCATTCTAAAGGGGACTCGGCAAAGTGCCAGCCCAAATATCAAGGGTGGCTGTGTGGAAGAAGCAGGTGCACTTGGGAGAACCCAGAGTCCCCGGGCAAAATCGCGAGGAAGAGCTTTCTCCTGTCTGTCCTTCCCAGTCAGGGGACACACCATCACCAGACACCACACTAGGGGACGCCAAGCAAGACTGGATGATTACCTCGCAGAGATTCTGTGGAGAGGAGCCAAGCAAAGTTCGGACCAGCTGACTTCTGAAGGTCTCACGATGCTAAAAGTCCCATGGACAACAGGCAGTTCATTTGTCTCCTCTGAGGCTGAATCATTTAACGCTTCGGGTCTGGTCTCTGATGATATTTGCCACAACTTACATACTGTGATCTGGGCTTTCTGCCCAAAATGTGCCCATCATCCCAACATGCCGTAATTCCTATATGCCCTTGAACTTGTCAGGGTTTATTTTAATTATCCTTTTTTGTGTTCATTAACCCCCATGAGACTGTAACTACACCATATGAGGCATGATGTCTGACTCATTTTTATCTCCAAGAGCCTATCACATGGCCAGGTGCTATCAGGCAGACGAACAGACTTCCCTATATTTTTAATTCGCATCGTATTCCACGGTATGGATGTACTAACACGGAACTGTCTTCCATGATACAGATGTACCAGCACGGAACCCCAGCAGTTCTGAAATCAAGTAGGCTGAGGGTCTGTAGCAGGAGGAGAGTACCACGAGAACCTGCTGTAATTTATCATGTCTATTTCTTTCTGGTGGGAGGGGTCTATCCAGAAGGACCATCACTGGGGCGCCTGGGTGGCTCAGATGGTTAAGCATCTACCTTTGGCTCAGGTTATGATCCCAGCATCCTGGGATCAAACCTTGCATCGGATTCTGTGTTCAGCATGAGTCTGCTTGTCCCTCTCTCTCAATCCCTCCCGTCTGCTGTTGTCTTCTCTCTTTCAAATAAATAAATAAAATCTTTTTTAAAAAGGCCATCATTTGCCTATTGAATGACTCCTAGAACTCAATGCACACTTACGAACACAAACTGAGAATCTTCTTCAAAAAAATGTGAAGGAAGACTGAAATGTTGATAGGAAACATAGGTTTCTAATATGCAAAACCTCCGTGGGAAATGCAGGTCTCAGTTCCTTTGGCTGACGGTTCCTAATGGCAGCAATAAACCAAGGGGCCCCCATTGGCCAAACATGTTCTGAGTTGACAAAGGGGAGGGGGGAAGACCGAAAGCTGCCCCAGATGCTATCACTTCTGTGTTTGCTAATTGCTGAACCCTGTTGAAAGGCCTGAGCTGTAATAAACGCATGATTTATTGCCAAAGAAATAGATGCATGTACGATAGGACGATGTAGCATGAAAAAAATCAGAAAGAGGATATTATCCATGTGCCAGTGAAGGTAGCTAGGAGCTCTGACTGCTTCACTAAAATTCTTCAAAGCAAGTTCAGAATGAACTGGAGTGGAAGGAGGTGGTGAGCAAAAACAGAGAGATGTAGTAATTAAAGTTAATTACTCTTGTTACTATGGTAGCAACCCAGAACAAGCAAAATTAGACACACATTCAAGGTGAATCCCAAACAGGGCCATGTGCTTGCCTTCGCCAAGAAGCTAGGAGCAGACAGTTATTTAACAGGATTAAACTCCATTGTTAACCCAGTTTACCCCAAAACCACCTTCTTCCATCAATTCAGGGTTGCAAGAGCGTGAGTGTTATCTGAATCCTAAGATCTCTTACCCATGTCCTGAAAGAATGGCCAATTAGCTGAGGCCTTGGTTGGAGTCCCCCAGAAGCTGACCCTGAGGTAAGGATTCAAGTGCAAGGAGTTTACTAGAGGAAGAGGGCTCTAAGAAGGAAATCAGGAAGGGGGGCTACTAGACCGTGTGTCTTAAGGCAAGTTTCCACTCTGGGCAGATGGAACACAGTCCCACCGGGGATCTCCGGAAGACACTTTGGACAAGTGCAAATAACAGAGCTGTCCTGCCCAAGGAGCGAAGGGGCTGGGATATTCATCCAGCAACTTTGAGTCATGGGTGAGGGCTCTCCTAAGGGCTGCTAATTCCTTGGCACATCCACACTACATTCTAGCCGGTAAAATGGGAGCAGGAGATGTGCATCATTTCCAGCTCAGCCCATGAAACCCTCACACGGACTATTCTCCCCACACTTTCCCTTCTCTAGGTGTCTGGAAGGGAAATAATTCCAAGTGATCACAGAGGTCATAAGTTGAAGATGGAAGAACCCCAAGATGAAAGGAACCTGGGCTCCCCAAATTGTTTATTAAAGAAGAACTCCCTACCCACTGGGAATGCCCATTCTGGCCTTTGTGACACCCAGAACTGAAACTAATTTCTGAGCCATTAGAGTGTTTGGTGTGTTTGTTACAGCAGGTGGCATTACTTTAATTAATACATTATTCTTTTACTATTTGCCAGTCCAATATACAAACATCTCACACTTGCTTTCCCTGCATTTCGTTGATTTCTAGTGAGGTCATATATTATTCCATGTGTAATTCAAATGCTCTCCACTCCTCCACATTTTGAGGGTATAAAGGAGGTCACTGTAGCAGCAAACTCAGAATTCCACTGTCCTCCCCTATATGAAATCAGGCCCTTATCCCCACCCTTACACACACACACACACACAACACATACACACACAATGACATCTCTCGGACACTTCCCAAGGAGCATCTCACAAAAGGTCCCATGTCATCCTAGATCCCCACCCGCCCCTTCTGCCCCCTGGCTCTAGCCTAGACACTGACCTGAATGACGCTCAGGTCACATTTGCCCTGTTGCAGACATGACCCCGGATTTCTCTGATCTTTTGGGTTTCATGGGTGCCCCTCCTTCATCCTGCCAGCAGGGACACCCCTTCTCTTTCTTTATTCCCTCCTCTTATTGGTATCCCACACCAGAGTCAGTTGGACTCTGAGGGGCTAGCATTCTTCTAAGTATTTTTTTTACACACATAGCCTTCTCCTCTTCCAGAAAACATGCATGCTCACAGAGTGATTGGGATAGTGTTGGGTCTGAGATCCCCAGTTCCCTGTCCTATGGCATAGACTACCACATTTGCTCTGTGCTTTCTCCTCCCATGATGAGTTCTCTCCCAGGAAACCAGATGTCCCTGCTGAGAAAATTCAGCTTCTGATGGGCCTACCTCAGGATCATCAGATGCATTTGAACCCCAAATGTGCACCATGTTCAATTTCTTTTGCAGGAGACTCCTGACATCTATGACATCAGTGGACATAAGTACAAGAGAGTGAAGAATGGTCTTGGTTCCTTATTTCTGCAAGTCTACAATGTTTCAGCCTCAACTCTGGTGGGGCCGGGGCCACAGTTACTCCAAAATGCATGAGCAGAGGAGGTGGTTTCTCTATGAATTGTTGCCCATCACCTAAGAGCAGTTTTCTCCGGGGTACAGTTTTTCTGACCAGGCAGAAACCCTGACCTCCATCCTCCCACCCCAGCTCCTTTTGGTCTCTAGGAAATGAGAGTCTTCCCTCTCCAAGCATCAAGTCCAGCATCTGGCCAGATGGTTGGCTCTGGCTTGTGCTTCCGGGCCCTGAAAACAAGGGAATCCCCAGAGCAATGCCTACAGCTTACCACCTGGAGGGGCTGGTCTTGGGCAAACAGAGGCCCATGGGCCCCCCTGAACACACCCAACAGGAAGAGGAAATCCAAGTGGCTCATGTCTACTTCTTTTTTTTTTTTTTAAGATTTTATTTATTTATTTGTTTGACAGACAGAGATCACAAGCAGGCAGAGAGGCAGGCAGAGAGAGAGGAGGAAGCAGACTCCCCGCTGAGCAGAGAGCCCGATGCGGGGCTGGATCCCAGGACCCTAGGATCATGACCTGAGCCGAAGGCAGAGGCTTAACCCACTGAGCCACCCAGGCGCACCGGCTCATGTCTACTTCTAAGACCGAGGTTATTGATACCTCATTACCATGCTCAGGAGGTCCCCAGAACCAAACACATAAGGAATGCTGCCCGTGACGCCAGCTGAGGGAGAAGAGTCTATCAGTCAGGGTCCCCCCAGGACATGGATGCACCCCAGACCGTTCAAATGAAGATCTCAGTAAAGAGACCACTTACAGCAGTAGGGCTCATGCTTGGGGGTCCATCAGAAACACCTGGAGGACTTATTAAAAACTAGGTTGCTGGCTTCCCCGATGGGGGTGGGGCCCGAGAATTTGCGCTCCCCTCAAGTTCCCATGGGATGCTGATGCTGCCCGTCTGGGGACTACATTTTGGCAACCCCCCATTCACAGAGCTCAGAATTCAGGGACTGTGGTCTCCCTATAGGTGGAATATTATTCAGTGGTAGAAACGGGGTGCAGACACATGCTACAATGTAGATGAATCCTGAAGACATTATGCAAAAGGAAAGAAACCGGACATAAAAGGTCACATACCAGAAGATTCCTTTCATATCCAATGGAATATCCAAATGGGTAAATCTACAGGGACTGAAAGCAGACTCATGGTTACCAGCAGATGGGGAAATGCAGAATTGGGAGTGATTACTTCATGGATATTCTTCTGTGATGAGAAGATTTTGAAACTAGAGAGAGGTGATGTTTGCCCAACCTTGCGAATGCACTAAAAGCCACTGAATTGTATACCTCAAAATGACTCATTATATGTTATGTGGCTTTCATGTCAACCAAAAGGGAAGGAGGGAGGAAAGGATGGAAAGACCCCCAGAAACCAGCATCCCAGGAAGTCTCACTACCCAAGGCCTGAAGACAGAAGGGGAGGGTACAGGTATAGCAGTAGTAAAGCCCAATAAGAAACAGAACCATGGAGGAGGAATGGCCCATGAGCCACAGACACGAAAGGGACAGCTAACGTCAAAGCCATGGCACCCAAACACCAAGGGACCACAAAGACCCAGGTGTCTGCCTCACCTCCCTCTGATCTCATCTCATTGGCCAAAGCCAAGCAGAAGCGGGAAAGTACAACCTACAGGTCACATAGCCTCACATGGTCCAGAGCAGGATGGAAATGGGTGCAAGGTGGCCTGTGGGGGGAGAGGTGGAGGGAGTGAGACAAACACAGAATAACCAGCACATCCAGGCTGCCCGACAAGGTCTGACCAAATTGTGGCCAGTTTCTTTCAAAGGTGGAACAAATCCCCCCCCCCGCCACTTCCAAAGTTTGCAAAGGAAGATGTTCTTGAAAGGAAACATTTCTCACACCCAGCCGAGACAGAGTCCTAACAAGCTAGATGGTGGGAATTCTTAGAAGCTGACCTCTTAGCCACTGCAATGAAGCAGAAAGAGCTTTAACTAAAAGCAGTCCTACCCAGGCCACTGGGAGGCTTCAACCAATCCCTTGGTCTCCGGCTGCCTCCGCGAGTCACGGAATGCCTTCCACCCACAGGGAAGCAAAGCACGACCCATGCCACCTGGTACCTGCGGACCCTTCTTACCCACCCTCCTGCCTCCTTGGGGGGAGAAACAGAAATCTCCGTGAGCAACTCGGGCTTGCACGCATCACCTTTATTCATCCCTAGATCCACTGATCATTTTCCTGGTGTCTTGACCTTCTCTGACTCCACCCAGGAGGTGTCCTTAAAATCAGGCCCTTTCCATGCAGGCTTACAAAAGTCATGCCACTCAGGCCCAGGACCATCTGCTGCCGGCTGCCATGGTGGCTGCCATGGCTGCTGTTAAAAGTGGCCTCCCTGAGTCCAACCACAGTTAGCTGGTCTGT
Source organism: Meles meles (assembly GCF_922984935.1). Lineage (NCBI taxonomy): Eukaryota > Metazoa > Chordata > Mammalia > Carnivora > Mustelidae > Meles > Meles meles. Next base: position 64,947,789 of record NC_060081.1, on the reverse strand, counting down.
CCCACCAAGGTCCCTGTCAAAAAGAGCTGCGGGGGGTGTTTTCGCAGACCATTGCTCCATATTGGTCCTGAGTTACCAAGAAAACAAGATAATCACATTAAGCAAGGAAAGGGGGCTTTGGATGGAAAGTTCCAGAAGCTGGAACTTTGGAACGGCAAAGGCAGCCCCAAGGAAAAGGCCTGCCCCTCACCAAATGAAGTGAAACCGTGCACAGCCCAGAGCCAGAATCTGTCCCTTTCACTGGCTTTTCAATCCCAGGTTTAAGAGATTTGATTTATTAAAGTTTTTAAACTTTAACCTCATAGATGAATTTCTCAGCCAACATTGATGAATTTCCCCCATCTATCATCATGCTTTAATGGGTTGTGACTCTCACAAAGCACTCAGGCCTCCAATTTTGTCCAAAAATAAGTAGAAAGGAATGAAGGAGAAATCCTCTAAATTTTATCTCAGAGACTCCACATACAACACACCCATCCAGGGACACAGACACAACCCACACCCCCTAAGACCCAGCCTCCTGGTGTGGTTAGTGGAGAGGAGGAGGGCTATAGCAAAATTATAGAAATAGCCTCTCTCCCTGCTTGTGTCCCTTGGAAAAACTCTTATTTATCCTTCAAAACCCAATTCATAAGCCGCTTTTTCTTTGTGTTTTCCCCCAACCATCTGATCCCCTCTGAGTCTATTGTTGTACTTTTATTCACATCTATTCCTTCTAAACTCTGTGGAGTCTCTGGCTTTGTCACTCTGTACTCCCAGAGCCTAGCACAGCACCTGGCACACAGTAGGCGCTAAATAAATGCTTGTCGACTTCAACTGAATCAAGGGGCTTACTTAGGTTCTAGTTCTAGCTCTTTATTCTTCCATAGCTTCCTCTCCTGACATCTCAGCTTCCTTGGGTAGAAGATGTGATCAACCATTTCCTACCCAGCTATCTTATCAGCTCTGGCTGTTATAACAAAATACCATAGGCTGGGTGGCTTACCACACACTCTGCCTCACAGGTCTGGATGCTGGGAAGTCCAAGATCAAGGTGCCAGCAGATTCAGCTCCTGGTAAGAGCTCTTCTGCTAGCTTGTAGAACGATGGCTTCTCATGGTGTGCTCACTTGGTCTCATCTCAGTGTGTACACATGGAGAGAGCAAGATCTGTCTTCCTCTTCTTTTAAGGGTACCAATCGCATCATGAGGGCTGCACCCTGATGACCTCAGCAAAATCCCAAAGGCCCCACTTCCAAATACCATAAAACTGGGAGTGAAGTTTTCCCTACATGAATTTTGACAGGACACAAACATTCAGGCCCTAACACCCGCCTCTTCCCGAAGGCTGTTGTTAGGGTCAAAGAAGATGAGTCAGAGTAAATGGGACTGAGAACCTTGGAACTCTGTTCAGGTGTGAAGGATGATGTGAGGATAATTGCAGAGCAATGCCAAGACCGACGTGCAGCCTGCTGTTTCATCACCTTGCCTCCCCCTTGACCTCCAGGGCTGGAAGTCAGTGCCATCCGTCAAGTCAGACTACGCCACTTCATCTGTCATAAAATACTGTTCACAAAGTCAGGTGACCTTCATTTGATTGATGAAGAAAGAGAACTGAATTTTTCTCCTAAAAAGTTTACAGTGGGATTCCCTAGGTTGATGAACTGCTGATGGTAAAATTATCATTTTGCCATTGAGTGTTCCATAGAACTCTTCTCCTAGAAAATGCTAACCTAACTGGGGGTGCATCACAAAACAATAAGACATGATAGATGGATTTGTAGTCCAAAAAAATTGGAAAACACTGCGTTAAACAAAGATCCATGATTTTCTTTCCTGCAGGACTTCTCAGAGCCTTTTTGATTCAGATGAAGCATGGTTTCTTAAGAAATTGGCCACGAATGTGGGGTTTGGGATCCTGGTGATGTCTATTTCTATTAATATGAGACAAGAGTAAGTACTGAATTAGGAAATGAGTGAGGAACGGGTCATGAAAAATTAATTCTAATTATAGATTAGATGAGACACTACTGTGTATGATGTTGGACATTCCACACACATCATCGTGTTCAATCCTCCCAACAAACCTGTGGGGGGGAGAGCCTTCCCTCCTGCACCCATCCCACTTTACCTCCTTTCTGCCATCCTGCATTGGTGTGACTTTGCCAATTACTTCCATGGCAGGTGAAACCATTTTCTTCCTGCCTGTGATTATGAGAAAATTTCTTTTTTTTTTTAAAGATTTTTATTTATTTATTTGACAGAGAGAGATCACAAGTAGGCAGAGAGGCAGGCAGAGAGAGAGAGGGAAACAGGCTCCCCGCTGAGCAGAGAGCCCGATGCGGGACTCGATCCCAGGACCCTGAGATCATGACCTGAGCCGAAAGCAGCGGCTTAACCCATTGAGCCACCCAGGCACCCCAATGAGAAAATTTCTTAAGGGGTAGCAATAGTCATGTGAGAACAAACTGATGTAGTTATAAATTCAAAAAGAGAGAAGAGCTTGCATGGGGATCACTGAAGCATTTGCTTCCAACCGTAACTGAAGCATCACACTTTTGCAACTTTTCAGCCTCTGTGGGCCTTTTGAAGGTAAGATAAATATATGGTATTTATCACCATGTATCATTCCATCAGGGAACCGAGATGAACATTGCTATTTTGCTGAATTGTCTATTGATATAATTTCATATGATTTTCTCATTGTTGGGTACAGACAAGTGCATGTTTCTCCATCTTATATGAAGTATGAATAAATGCACCCTTAGAAAACTTTGGTGGTTTTATCTGAGCTGAACATATAAAGAAACTAAAAATGGAGAGTTCACCACATCAATGCAGCTCCAAGATGAGCCCACTCTCCCCTTTGCCCGAGTCCCCAGCAGATTTCATCCCTGACTTAATAAAGATGCTGAAGTTACGGCTCCCCTCTGGCCCCCCTAAACTGAGACTGTGTGGTGGACAGCTTACTCAGGGTCCCCAGGTCAGCAGAGGGCAGAGCCTGAGTTCTTCTCTCTCTTTCTCAGGAACAAGGCAGACAAGCCATTATCAGAGCTTGAATGTAAAGTCAAGGCCAGCTTGGCTGTAATAGGATTGGCAGTGGAAACCCAGAACATGGATCTCAGGCCACCAATCTCCCAACGCCTTGTTGAAGGACTGCACCAAGGCTGAGCCCGCAGCTGGAGTCAAGGGGACAGAAGCAGGTGCCTGAAGGGCAAGGAACCAGAGGGGAATAAACAGATAATGCCTACTTGGATGGGCTAGGGTCCTCTGAACCAGCTTCAAAACGTGGCAATCCCTCCCTTACTCCAAATTCTGGCCTTTGTAGATGGATTTTCTCTAGGCCTCTACTGCGGCTGTGAGATTTCTGGATCAAGTTTGCACACGAATTACTAGTCGTTACCTCTGAGTCATGACTTAGATAGGCGGACTTAGTTCAAACCATAAAATCAGAAGGGCTTTAAGCATTGGAATGGGGTACTGGACACTAAAAGAAGATGTCTTTGAATATGCTTATTATCGCCAATGGAGCAAAACAGATGGGCACACATTCCGCTCAAACGACAGGGAAGGACGGTACCGAAGATTTCCAGAGAGCCGCGCTAAATGGAACTCAATGGTACGGTACCTATCATGGCTATGTGACCGACTCGAGATGCAAAAAATGTCATTGATGTCACCTTTATTCAGGGTGTTCTTATTGCCTTCATTTTGTGAGGAGAAAAGGCATTCATAGGAGTTTTCCTAAGTTTGCCTCTGCCCCAGTCCTTGGTCCTATTTTTCCCATGAGTTTCTCAATTGCACAATGTCCTGCCAGGAGGGGGTTTGGAACCATGATTTTTGCAGCTGGAGATGAACCAGTGAAGCCTTCTTCATGAATGGAACCACACCTAGCCCAGTCGTCCACACCATAACCTAGGGCCATCCTACTACTCATCCTGCAATTCTCTTCCTCCCTCACCCCTGCATGACATCAGAGCTGTAATCTGACCTCTTAGATATCTGTCGCCTCATCCCTAAGCTTCCACGTGCGCTGGTAAGCTGTTAGATCATGTCTTGGTCAGGTTTTTTTCTTCAGGTCCCAGCTGGCCTCCTGGCCCCTCGAGCGGGTTTCTAAAAGGCCATCTGGGCATCCTTGCTTCATCTCCCATCGCTCTCACACACACCCTAAACGCCTGCCCTATGGAAGTTCTTTTAGCTCTGCTGTCTTACTATGCCTGCTCTTAGTACCTACCTCTTCTGGAACCCCACGGTCCCCCAACCCCCCAGTTATGGTCTCCTTAAAGATCGACCTCATTCTCATCTGGGAAGCCCTACCCAGTCCTCCTCCTGCCTCAGAGCGAGTTAGGAACTCCTTAGCCTAGCGCTCCAGTTAGAACCTCAACCAGTGGGGCGCCTGGGTGGCTCAGTGGATTAAGCCGCTGCCTTCGGCTCAGGTCATGATCTCAGGGTCCTGGGATCGAGCCCCGCATCGGGCTCTCTGCTCTGCAGGGAACCTGCTTCCTCCTCTCTCTCTGCCTGCCTCTCTGCCTACTTGTGATCTCTCTCTCTGTCAAATAAATAAATAAAATCTTAAAAAAAAAAAAAAGAACCTCAACCAGCTGTGTGACTTGGGAACATCACCCGCCCTTTGTTGGTCCATGGATATAACAATGATTTCATGCAATTGTCCTAAGTGATGGCCCATTACGCCTTCAACACAGTGTGCCTCAACAGGTTTTCAGTGATGGGAGTGGAGAAAGGAGGGAGCTAACTGGATCCTTTTCCTCCTTTGATGATGGCGAGATGACACTAGATGACTCATGTTACCTTTGCAAAATGCCTGATTTCAAGCCCTGAAGCCTCCCTTTATCAGAAACTGCTAGTTATGCCCTAATATCCATTTTCTCCTTTTTTTTATATATAGTAATAGAAACCCTAGAATCAGTTGGGCATACAGTTGGCCAACCAAAATAAATATGACAATTCCTAACCCATCTCATAGGTCGATGTAGACACAGGGCTAAGATGCTTACGTTCTAACCCACAGGACGTGAGCAGAAGTGGATGCAACTTCCAGTCCCTGTCCCCGCGGGGAAGGAAGAGGCACCTGTGCTCTGTCCTAGCTTGCCTCCCTCAGCAGACAGTGGGGGTCGGGAGGGGGGGTTACATTGTATCATACAGAGACAAGCAATTTCCTAGAAATGGAGGAGCAGCAAGTGTCGAAGCAGCCTGAGTCCCTGAGCACTAGAAAAGGACAGAGCAGCCACATCATCGTGGCTTTTCACGTGAGAGAAAAATAAACTCATTTATTAAGCCACTGCCTTTCTGGGTTTCTCTCTTCAATCAGCTGAAACTCCATCCTGACTAGTACGATTTCAAATGCATTTCCATTTAGCTTTTGACTCCACAATCCCACCAATACGGGGAGCAGAAGAGGGTCATTTCTACTCCATTCACCTCTCCGAAACGACCGCAGGTGAGTACCCAGGTGAAGTAAGCCGTAGCTTTCAATCAGTAAAGCTAAAAGTTATAAAAATGCCTGCAGAATTATATGCCAAAGACTTCTATTATTACCGTATCACTATGTCAAAATCGAAAGGCATGTAAGATTTCTCCAGAGAGGCCGTCCATAATGCATTGCAGAACTGTGTAGGTGTTGTATGAAATGTGTTTTATTCAAGCTAGGATATACAACACTAACATTATTGGAAGAAATTGAGGGTCTGGTCGTCTCCTTTTAATATGTTCATTATTCATGTTATAGTCCTTTAACAAAAAAAAAGTAAAGTCATATACATATTCAATTTAATTTAAATTTTTATTTTACCTGCTATTCATCTTGGGTGTCCAATGAAGAAGAAATATTCCCTTATTACTCTTATATTAGTTTCTGACAGTTCAATTTCTCTGACGGCTACGCCTCAGACAACCTCCCCTGGAAAAGCATATAGGTAATTGCTTTGATCAAAATTTCATGCCAAATCTTTTAGGTTCCATGTAGATCACAGCCTGTGACCAGAGATACGTGGCGAAGTTTCTCCATCCAAAACATGGCCGCACACTGGGAGTCACTTGGGAGCTTTACAATCCGCTGATGACCAGCCTCACTCCAGAGCAGCAAATGTAACTGGTCGGGGGTGCTGGGCATCAGAGCCTGTGGTGAGAGCCTCTGATTTCATAGTTTGGTGGGGCGTGGCAGAAGGGTGTGTACAGAACCTACACAGGGAATGCCTGCTTCGGACTGCTGGCTTGGTCACATAGGTTTGTAGGTTTCTTCTATTTGTTTTGTGTGGTTTTTTTTTTTTACAGTTTTTTAAAGATTTATTTCTTTTTAGAGAGAAAGAGAGAGTTGAGTGAGGCGGGAAGGAGGGGCAGAGGGCAAAGGAGAGAAAGAATCCTCAAGAAGACTCTGTGCTGAGCAGGGAGCCTGATGTGGGGTTCGATCCCAGGACCCGGAGATCTGGACCTGAGCTGAAATCAAGAGCCAGCCACTTAACTGAATGAGCCACCCAGGCACCCCTGTTTTTTACAGTTTTGTAGAGACATTCACTTGCCATAAAAATTGCTCACTTACAACGTACAATTCAATGACTTTCACTACACGCCACCATCACCACAGTCGGTTTTAGAACATTTCATTATCCACCCCCCCCCCCCAAAAAACAAACCTACATCTCTTAGCTTTCACCCTCCCTCACTCTTCCCAACGCTCCTTCCACTAATCTACTTTCTGGGTCTATTTTGCCTAGAATGGACATTTCCTATCAATGGAATCATACAATATGTGGTCTGTAGTAGTTGGCCTTTTTCATTGTTTCACAAAGCGTTTTCAGGGTTCCGCCAGGTTGTCCCACACATCAGGCCACCCAGGTGCCTCTCATGATCCCGCTTTTTGAACAAGCTCCATGGTAATACCCATGTTGCTAGTTCAAAAACCACATTTTTGAGGAACAAGATATTAGACCTTCCTTGTCTTTTTCATTCTACTCAGACAAGAAAGGACCCAGCTGGGGCACCTGGGTGGCTCAGTGGGTTAAAGCCTCTGCCTTCGGCTCAGGTCATGATCCCAGGGTCCTGGGATCGAGCCCCATGTCAGGCTTCCTGCTCAGCAGGGAGCCTGCTTCCTCCTCTCTCTGCCTACTTGTCATCTCCATCTGTCAAATAAATAAATAAAACCTTAAAAAAAAAAAAAAAAAAAGAAAGGACCCAGCTGTGGAAGTGCTAGGAAGACAAAAGGTGGGGACAGATTTAAAGAGAAAGAGGAATTGGCGGGGAAGCTCATATCTGCTTTGGGCCCAATAACTGTTTCCTTAACCTTAATAATGGAAAAAGTACCCTCCCCTTCATATCTAAAAACATGCTATGAAATGTTGAATATCTGGCTGAAAATTTTAAATGCATTAGGAATGCCATTGTCAATATCTTTGTTATGATATTGTACTATAGTAACCCTGTATTATTCGTAAAACTCTATTTCTCTGTATTATTTCTTACAAATGAATGTGAATCTATAATCATGTCAAAAATAAAAGGCTTAATTTTTAAAACCCACAATAAAAAAAAGTGAATGACTCTAATGAGTGGAAACTGATCCTTTGGTAAGTCACAGTTTCCAATTCCGTGATTTAACGAGATTGAAAAAGTATTTAATTGAGTTGTTGATTATCAGATCATTAAAAGTTGTTCTTCATGATTTTTTTTAAAGCACTAGACAGAAAAAGTGATTCAGAATTGTACTTGAGTAAAAGTCAACTTGTAATAGTAGGAAAAAAAGGAATGGGTTTGTGTTTTACATATTTAGGTTTAAAAACATGTCAAAAAATAAATACAAAATAAAAATAAAAAATAAAAACATGTCAATCTCATTTTACAATGAGAAACATGAAAGTCTGGTGTATAATCTTAGCAAATAGATTGGTTTCTAAATTTCCTAACATGGTCACTGAAAGAAGGAGCTGAGAAGGGGAAAAAAATCACAAAGGAAAGGCAGAGAGAAGCAGAGAAGGACATAACACGAGGGAGACCCATTTCTTATTTCCAGACTCCTTTGCAGGTAGAGAGCAGCCATGTAGACCCTGTTTGAGGCAATGAGATGGAAACAGATTATTTGATCATTTTTCTTTTTCTTTCTCTTAGAGAAAGAAAGAGAGAGAGAGAGAGTGCTCGGGGGTCAGGGGGAGGGGAGGGGCAGAGGGAGAGGGAGATAGAGAAGCTTAAGCAGGCTTTACGCCCAGTGTGGAGTCCGCGGTAGGGCTCCGTCTCACAACCCTGAGATCACGGCCTGAGCGGAAAACAAGAGTCAGTTGCTTAACCCACTGAGCTATCCAAGTGTCCCAGAAACAGATTACTTTTCTAATCCAAAGAGACATAACTAGCTTACACCCAGTTTTAACTCTTCTCCATTCTCCTGACATCTTGCAACTCAGATGATAAAAATCTTCCAGCAGAGAGGGTGGACCAAACAGGTGGGTTTGGATTCTGGGCAACCTCTTCAGCCAGCTGTACCAGCCCTGGACCTCTTGCCTTGGGAACAAAATGAACTCCAGCTGGTTAAACCACTCTGGTCAGGTTTCTGTTACACGCCACCAGCTTCTCAGATGCTGGACCATGCCCTCTGGGGTCAGACGGACCACAAGTTAGAAACATCTTCTGAGTTTTATGGCTAAAACCAAGGTTTGTTTCCCTGTGGAATTTTAGAGTTTCCGTATGTGTGTAAAGAAGTGATTTGCATTTTAGCAACTCACTTTGGAACTTAAGAAACTCCAGTTCCTTGGACCGTCAGCAGCTGTCTGATTGCCTTACACTCATTCTTTGAAAGATTAGATCTACTATATTTAGTTGGAATCAGTGTATTCCGTGTGTTTTGCAAAAGTAATAAAAAAGCAGATTCCAGTTTGGAGGACCCAGAAATTAGTACGACCCATTTTCAGTAAAACTGGATATTTTGGTTTGTTTTAGAAAAGGTGAATCTTCCAGGTTACTTCCTCAAAACCACTAGGATCCAGGGTCTGAAGATTGAAATACTGATCGTATCATTGCCGATCACATCATGCGGCCTGAATGAGAAAGGTTATCTTCAAGTGTTAGTTCTAAAGTCTCCACCGTCTTTTTTCATTTTAAAGAAATAAACTTTACTAAAATGGCAGCCTAAAATACTAAAGATATTCTAGAACAAAGTAAAATATATGTACTTAAAGCGAGAATTTTAGGTTGAGCGTTTAGTTCTGCTCTTCCTCCTTGGAATATAAAATAGTACACTTAAACAATATTTCTGAAGTTCAGTTTGGCAACAGACGTCAAAAATTTTTGCCTACCCATCATCCTTGGCGATTTTGTTTCTAGGAATTTATCGCGGATGAGTGCAAGACCCTAGCACAGTCCACAAGAGGGACAAATTATAAAACAACCTAAGTGCCCAGCAACAGGGGATTCATTAAATTATAGTATACCCATGCAATGAGGGCGTTTAAAATGGTCTTGTAGAAGATTGCTTAACAACATGGGAAAAGGGGCCCGAGGCTGGCTCAGTCAGTTAAACATCTGCCTTCAGCTCAGGTCATAATCGCGGGGCGTCAGGCTCTGGGCTCGTCTGGAAGTCTGCTTCCCCCTCTCCCTCTGTAGCTCCCCCAGCTCGTGCTCTTTCTCTCTCTCTCTCTCTCTCTCAAATAAATAAATAAAATCATTAAAAACACATATACACACAACATGGGGAAAATAGTCATGATTAAGTGAAAAAGCAAAATATATACAAACCCATTGGGTAAATGTGTTATGAAAGAATATGCACAGAAATGGCTTTTTTATAGATAATTGTTATTTTCTTTGTGCTTCTCTTTTAAGTAAACACACATGACTTTTAAAAGTAGGTTTGTTTTATTTTAATTGCTACTGCAGCTGCCCCTTCCTCCTATACCAAGTAAATTATCCTTAATGGCCTTTCATATCTCATCAGAGAGACTGGCAGGAAGAAAGCTCATCAACCGTGAGGATGGCAAGTCACTGAGAGGAAGAGCAGACATGGAGAGTGGCAGGGAATGTTGACCAGAACAGACCAAATCAAAAATAACAGGCATAAGGACAAAGAGCTACCATGAAACCTATCTGCCCTGTTCCAGAATGGGCAGGCTCAGCTTCAAAGCTTCGTGGGTGTGATCATCTCCCCCAAGTAGGGCTGCCGTTAGAGAAATTACATTAACTGCGTTTGACGGAGAACAGGAACAAACTGGAATGTGTCCTAAGAAAAAGGGCCAGGACCCAAAGACAGCTGGGAGATGTGTAGTGAGAGAGACAGCTGGAGGAAAGAGGGTGTTTTACCCAGAGAGGTGACCAGTGAGGGATGGGGAAGGGACATGGGAATCACCCTTAAACATCTGAAGGACTGTCATTCAGAAGACAGTTGGCCCGGAGTGCAGAACTAGATCAAATGGGTAGAAGTTGGGGGGGGCCAGTTTTAGTTGAAAAGGAGGTGGGATTTTGTTTTAATTAAGACTACCCAGCAACGGAATAGGCTGTCTTACGCCGCCGTAAGTTATCCATCACTGAAGACATTCAAGCAAAAAATAGGTAACTATTGAAGTATTTTATAATGGAATTTCTGCATTCTGCAGGAAATTGGACTAGAAAAACCCTGATGTTTCCTCCCAACTCAAAAATGATTCTGCAGTAGAGAACCCACAGGAGCTAGCACCAAGTCTCTACTCACCAATTCTTGTCAACAATTCCCTGATTAGAGATGAACTCCTCTGGTTTCATCCTCTTATGATCTTAAATTATCATCTGAGATTTTTTAAAAAGATCCTTAAACTGTTATCAGATATAATCAACTTCATGTGAATGAGTCTACCAGATCCTTTCCCAAGGATGGGTTTCCCCGGTGATTGACAAGGAGGATAAAATGGGCCTGAGCTAGGAAAGCAGCCATGTCCAGGAGCCATGGAACTGGAGAGAAACGGGATACCCTGAAGATCAAGTTCACAATCTTGTATATCAACACGCCGACTTGGGTCTTGAAACTCCATCTTAACGTCCACCTCATGGTCCAGTGCATGTGCCAATTACTCTCACTGTTTCTTTAATCCAAGGGTGGTTAATGAGCACCAGACCAGGCTCTCTCCAACGACATGCGAATGTGCCCACTCCACAATCGCCAGCCAGCTGTGCTGCTGAAATTAACTTGTTCAGCTGGCCCTCCAAATAAAGCCATTTAAAGAGTGCAATGTACCATAGAAAGCAATTTGTTTCCTTAAGATTTAGTACCCCACATGAAGACTGATTTTGATTTGAAAGACAGAAGCTACTACAAGGTGAATAATTTTAAGTTTAACATATTCCTCCTCTCAAGGAGCCAAATGCATTAAAATTAGGTGCAAAGTGCTTCTAATTTGTCAATCACTCCTTGGATAATTCTGTTCCTGCATTACCAGGGAAATTACCCAAGAGACCTGGCTTTTGGCTCCTTTCATCTCCACTATTCTTTTAACTTGATCATGGCTGCAGTACACAAATGTGGCTCGACATCTAGGAGCTGGGTGAGGGGGGATCCAGGATAAAGACAAACTTACCTTACATTTGACAATAGGTCAGAGGTGTGACAGGCCTCCTAAGTTCTGTCACACATCAGTTTGTAGGACAGGGCACTCAATGAAACAGCTGGCATAGAAGGCATTCCTCCTCTGTCTGCAGTCTGGAGAGCGCTTGCTAGCTCCTTCCATCCATTGGCAAGCACTCTCCAAGGCCTGCTCTGTGTCAGACCCTGGGCTTGGCCCCCTGGCACGCGATGACCAAGGACAGAACCTACCCTCGAGAGACTCAAACATCAGAGAAACCAAAAAACCACGGCTGCCCCAGGGAGATACGCATGGTGCAGGAGGTAAGCACAGGACCCTCTGAGGCCATTAAGAAGGTTGCACAAGGTCTGCAAGGGAAGGGGTTGAGTTTGAGGAATGAACAGTGAGTGAACCACACTGGCCGGGGGGCCTAGGACGCTCAGAAGGAGGAATGGGTCTAGAGAGCACACAGAGTCACACCTGGCATTTGCTGGGTCCTTCCGGTGTTCCAGGCATCGTGCTAAGCCCTTTGCAGGTAGGTTCTCCTTCAGTCCTCACGACGTGCAGGGGGCTCCATTCCAAGGCAGGGACCACTGTCAGTCCTATCACACAGATGGAGAAACGGAGACATTGGTAAGTTAAATCGCATGCACACGGTAACCCAGCTTCTAAGTGAAAAAGGCAAGATTCAGATCCACTCAGCCTGATATAAAGTCTGTGCCAATGTTTGCTTTTCAAGAGACATGGATTGTTGGGAGGAGTCTGAGCCAGAGAGGAAGCCGCGCCATGCGGTGGTCAGGCTCAGGCAGACCTGCTGACGTCAATGACAAAATGTATGTAGAGTTCTCAGCACAGGACCCCACAGGCGTGAAGTGCTCAATAAATTTTAGTGAGGAGGAGGAATAGGAGTGCTTAAGGGAAAGTTGAGGCAGATGGAGCCAGAGACTTTGGCAACTCTGGTAGTGTTTCGTGAGTCCTGCGAGGTCTGGATGTTACCCCGAAGGCAACAAGGATTCATCCTGGGTGCGAAAGTGACATGCTTAAGGTTTGGGCATAGAAAGGTGACCATGTAAAGGGCAGATCTGCAAGAGAGAGAGCAGGAACAGAAGGATCTCAGGCGCTGTTTTGCCCCAAGGGAGAAACACTGAAAGTGGTGGACACAAAGCAGGGAGGGCAGAAGATGGTCTTCAAAGGATATTTAGGAGGGAAAACAGACTTAGCAAGAGATCACAAGAAGTGAGAAAGGAAAAGATTCCTGCCTTGGGGAATTAGGTAAAGGGCAGTGCCCTTCCCAGGGCAGGAGATGCGAGGAAGGGAGTAATAGCTTCTGTCGGAATGTAAGACTGAAGGGGCTATGCGGAGACATGGTTATGTAGGGATATGCAATGTAAGTGTGGGGATGTCCCACTGATCTCTAGAAACATACAAAATCGAACCCAACAGATTGGTATGTTATAAAATGAAAGCATCCATCCCTCCGTGGCTCTAATAACCATTCAGCCTGAATGAACATTGGCCTGAATGGTTATTAGAGCTTTCATTAGAGCCAGACTCCCATTCACAGAGCATGACAGGAAGCCTCCAACACAACCTTGCTCTCTTTGCTGTTCTGAATCCTGGACTGTTCCTCCTGACAAGTTCTGTCTCCCACTGCACAGCCTGCTTTCAAGTCTGCCAAATTCTGGCCACTTGACCTGCACCCTATCTCCCAGCCACAGGCTTTGCCTTCTCTCTGTCTAACCTTCAGATTCTCTCTCTGGCATCTCTGCTTTAGGATCCACTTGAAAAAGTCCCACAGCCTCCTGGCCACCTGTGGCCAGCGCCTCTGGGAGTCCTGACCCGGATTTTAACAACAAGGTGAACAAGAATGGAGGAGTGCGGTGGAGGAGGGCATGAGGCCAGCAGAGTTTGATTCCTTCCGTGGAGTCGACAAAGCCCCAGATTATCCCATCTGTGCCCATAGCGTGGTCCCATGCCACGCCTTCCATGACACCAGTCTCCTCAGTCTCTTGGGATGGATTTGAGTTTTATTCTTCCTGGACTCAGATTTGGAAGTGGTAGTTTCTGGAGAGAAGATGAGAACCAGGGGGCGGGTGGGGGGGGGGAGTTGTGGGGGAGAGCTGGGGAGTGAACTGGTCTTGGCCAGTTGTTCCATCTGCTGCCTTTGCTGGGAACAAAGTAGGCTGGGGCTACCAGGAACGTGAGCCCTCCTCTTCCTCAAATCTCATGCCCACCTCATGTTCTCAGGCGTTCTCTCCTAAAAAATAAAGGCACAAACCATGTCTATTGGTGGACAGATCACAACCTTGGGAGGATTCCACAGGGACGACCTTCCTGGCATGGACAACGTGTAACTACTCATGTATTCATGTCGGTGAACCTAGAGATGTGGTTGCAAAAGCAGTCAACACCCACTGAACAGAGGAATGAATGAACTCCACTATGTGTAATATTCAGACTTTCTGGCCATTGAATCAGTCTCCTCTAAAGAGGTAATGAAGGTTCGTCTTAGAAACATCCAAATAGATATAAGATGGAGAAGCAATGCAAATGCAAAAGGGACGAGCCATAGATGAGCCCTTCCAGCTCAGCGAACATGTCTTTCTGTGACTTATCAAAGGTTGAAAGGCTAGAAAATGGTCCCCTGGTCTTGTCCAGCCAGGCCCAGCACCCTAGTGTCTTGGTGGCAGATTAATGCCAGGATACAGGCATTCATTGACCACCACCTCCCCCCAAAGACAGCTCCGCATAACCAACGCCCTGTAGCACACAGATGGACCTCTTACCCTGCCTCACTGATAACCATTCTGTTTTGGAAACTTGATTCACCAGGAGTCATTCCAGAGGAGCCCTCTGCTGCTTCTGTTCCAGAAATACTACACACTGTTGAGGGTTAGTGAAGAAAAGGCAACTGGTCAAAATGAACTAGGTACTAAATCACTCCTTCCCAAGCAAAAAGCAAGAGAAAGCATTAAGAACAAGAAACCTGGGTCCACCAGCCCAGAGACAGCAGGGCTGGCCCGAACGTGGGTCCGGCTAGTCTTTTGTCAGACATTGGGTACACAGGAACAAAGCGCCTGGCATTGTCTCAGGAACAAAGCACCTGGCACTACCCGCCAGTGACCGAGGTTCCCACCCCACTCCACAGCCAAGGCCGAGAATGCTTTGTGCCCCCATGGAGCTCTCATCCCCAAACTGCTGAATCATTTTTGAATTTGTACAGTAAAGGGCTGCCAGTGGGGTCATCTCTCCAGCTACCTGTTCCAGCAACGGCTTTGCAAGAAGAGATTTGATCATTCCTGGCAGCGAAGCTGGGGCTCCGAGGAAGGCGTGAAATGACCAACAGGCACATTTGCAGCAAAGACTCCTGGGGGGGCTTCCCCGGCAATGATAAGGCTCAGGCACGTCCCTTGGTAAAAATCTCATCTTCCTTTAGCCCCACAGGAAATAGCGCCCCTAAAATCAGGAGGCTCATTAGAAGGGAAGTTAGTGGGGACATGAGTGGGACCATCTCAGCTCTCAGCTGTACTAGAGCCTGTGACCGAGACAGCAGCTCTGCGAAGCACCACGGAGAGGGGTTATCATCACTGAGAGAGGCGTCCTGCAACAGTGTGTGCAGGGACTGGGCAGGGAGGGTCCAGCAGCAGAGAAGGTGGAGAACGGAGATGGTGGGACCCATAAGCTGGGCTGGGGGTCCTCAGCAAAGAGGCCAGTTCCTCTTAGACCAGGTGGTCTATGCAAGCTAGTGGATTGCTGAGAAGCCTCCTTCCACGGCTGCGATCAGCAGCAAACCTTTCAAACAGAAAGAATGTTCATGGTCAGACAGGAACAAATGGGATGTCTGCGAAGCACTGACCAAGCAATGACTGGACACGCAGACACAAAGAGCCTCCTGAGGTTTGGGGCACTGCCAGGGGCTGAGTATCTGAGTTTCTGAGCCCAGTCACATAGCTAAAGTTCAGAGACACGCAGATCCAGCAAGGAGTTAGGATGCAGAAGAGAAACTGAGGCAGGTGTGTTCAGGGCTAGGGAGGAGGAGAAACTGCTGCTCAGGAGATGAAATGCAGATGACTATAGGTCAGGAGTGTCTGCATAAAGTAAACAATTAACAATGTTGGGACTCCTGGCTGGCTCAGTTGGTTAAGTGTCTGCCTTTGGCTCAGGTCATGATCCCACGGTCCTGGGATCCAGCTCCGCATCAGGCTCCTGCTCAGTGGGAAGCCTGCTTCTCCCTCTCCCACTCCCCCTGCTTGTGTTCCCTCTTTCACTCTCTCTCTGTCTGTCAGATAAATAAATAAAATCTTTAAAAAACAAAGGAACCACCATACTGGCTTTTACACCATAGATTAATATTCCTGCCTTGTTTTTGAACTTCACATAAGTTCAAAATTACTCTTTGGTATATGCCCTTTGGTACTAGCATTTTTCATCAGCATAACATCTGATATCCAACCGTGTCACTGTATATATGGTGATTCATTCTTTTTCATCATTATGTAGTATTCCAATGCCTGAAAATTCTGTGGTCTATATATCCATTCAGTATTGAGTGGTTTTTTGTTTTCTGGCTATTGTGAAGAGTGCTGCTGTGAATATACTCCTACGTGTCTTTGCCTTTGGTGTATGGTGGATGTAGGCACCCATCTCTCTGAGGTCTGCATCCAGGCTTGGAAAATTTACATTTTTGTAGCCACATCCATATAACATAACTATGCCCTCTGCTATGTGTTCTCAGTGGACTGACCGTTGTATCATTCTGTAATGTCCCTCCCTGCCTCTGGTAATTTTCTTCATTCTGAAGTCTACTTTACCTGTATTATTAATATAGCATCACTCAACCTGGGAAAAAAACATTTTTCATTGGTGACGATTATTAGAAGGTACCCTAACACATTGTGGTGGAGATACATGATACTAAAGCTTTTCAGATGACAATTTTGTAGTATCTACTGAAAACTGTACATATATGCCCATTGACCTAGTGATTTTAATTACAGGAATCTATCCCTCAAAAAAAAAATAATTACACACGTGCAAAAAAAAAAGCTGAATGTATAGGATGCTGATTGCAGCATTGTTCATAACAGTTAAAAAAAAGAAAAAGAAAAAAGAAACAACCCACATGGCTATCAATAGGAAAATGGCTCAGCAGGCTCTGTCGTATTCATATTATGCAGCCGGTAAAAGAAGGAAGCCAATCTCTATACATGACCATGAACAGATGTCCAGGACCTTTCGAGAAAATAAAGGCTGGAGAATGATAAGCAGGCACATGATACTATTTCTATTTTTAAACCACAAAGCAGTATTGCACTTCAATATTACCCATGTGTTTGTGCGTACAGTGACTGTATAGAGAAGTCTTCAAGGGTAAACACCAGAGCTGCAGCAGAGAATGGGGTGAGGGTCCTGAGATTAGGATGGAAGATCAAAGAGCACTTTAGCTAACCTATCCTGTTTTATTTTATAACAAGAAGGGTTTTGATGCATTATTGGTGTAACTAAAAATTAATAAATAGGACCAAGGTTGGTTACCCCATCTCCCCACTCCCCTTCCTTCTGTAACCCTCAGTTTGTTTCCCAGAGTCCAGAGTCTCTAATGAATTGCTAAACACTACAACAAAAATTAATGATGTACTACCTGCTGGCTAACTGAGCATAATAAAAAATTAAAAGGTAATTGGATTAAGATTGAAAAAAATAATACCAGTGTTGCTATTGTAATAGTATTGTGTGGTGACAGATAGTATCTATACTTGTGGGGAGAACAGCGTTAAGCACTGAGTTGTGGATTCGCTATGTTGTATACCTAACATAACATTGTGTGTCAACTTTACTTCAAAAAAAACCAAAAAAAAACCAAAAAATAGTACGACTGCTGATTTCTTATTTTGACAAATATACCGTGGTAGTATAAGATGCTAACAGTAGGGGAAACCAGGTAACAAGTATACAGGAACTCTGTATTATCTTCGCAACTTTTCTGTAAAATCTAAAATCATTCCAAATAAAAAGTATATTTAAGAAAACTGGTGAAGATAATTGCCTGAAATACAAAAAAAAAAAAGAAAGCATAAATAAATTACAATATTTTTAATAGATTACTATGCAGCCACAAAATTCAAATCAATAAAATGATATTCTGCCATGAAATGATTCCCAAGACACATAATCAAGGGAAAAAAAAGTCAAGTATCATAACAAGGCCTATGGTACAACCTCAATTATGTGGACAATTATTTTTTTAAAATTTTACTCATTTATTCATGAGAGACAGAGAAAGAGAGAGGCAGAGGGAGAAGCAGGCTCCCCTGTGCAGCCGGGAGTCCAGAGCGAGACTCAATCCCAGGACCCTGGGATCACCGTCTGAGCCAAAGGCAGACACTTAACAGACTGATGATCCACCCAGGTGCCCCTATATGCACAATTAAATAGAGTTTATTAACACACCCGGCATATAAATCAATAAAGAAAAGCAGGGAGTCCATATTCTAAAGTAGGAGTTAACAAAATTCTATTAGGGCCAGATAGGAAATATTTTCAGCTGTGGGCCATCCAGTCTTTGCCACAACCATTCAACTCTACCCTTGGAGCATGAAAACTGCTACAGACAATATATAACTGAACGGGTGTGGCTGTGTTCCAATAAAACTTAATTCATAAAAAATATCTGCAGGATAGATTTGGGCCGTGGGCTATAGTTTGCTGACCTTGTTCCTCTTAACCCTGTTAGCAGAGTGAGAAATGAATTGTTTACTGCTAAAAATCATGTACAGCGAAAAACATTTCAATGTATTATTTTCATTTAAAATAATATTAATCAACAGAGTATCCCACACCAGCATCCAGCATAAAAGAGTGTTCCATATGTTTTGTGTCTTGTCCCCTTTTCTATCCACCATCATCCCGCAGTGAAAATCCCAGGATGTCTTCATGGTTAACCTGCCAAGTTGTTACAATTACTTGATCCCCCCAAGCCAGAGTGCCATTCAGTTTTGATATTATGTGTCTGTGGAGGGAACAAGAATACAGCAGGTGTCACAGCTCAGCACTGAAGTAAGTTTCAGCTCCCTTATCTGCTTCCCCTCCTGCAGAGGCCTCCTGGGAGGCTCAGTCAGGTATAAGAATCTTCCAGAACTCTCCAGGCCCTCTCCGGGAGAACGGCTGAGGACTGTGCTAATTGGCAACCAGGCTGAGTGACAGTTATATTCGAGAATGATTTGCAAATCGCATTCTCCTAGAGCCTATTAGGGGACTCATTAACAGTACAACAGTACATTACTTTCTGAAATTCTGATCTAAGCAGAAAATTAAAATTATTTGTTAAATGACCTAATAAAATTGAATAAAATGTGCTGAGAAAATGAAAACCTCAATAGATCATCCTGCAGATTTTGGCCAAAAACAATATCTATTTCTTGTCATTGAGAGGCAGCGCTGTGCCCTCCGTGCAGCCCTGGATGGACCCGGTGCGCAACTCAGAGCCTCAATGATCCCATCTGCAGAATGACTCACCAGCAAGGAAGTAAACTGGATGCCATGTCCACTCCCTGAAGCCCACCTCAGGCCTCACCCTTCGTCTGTTGCTTCAACTACCTCCGTCACCATCTCATTGAACTTCTTGTCCCCTAACTACCCACTCAACATGGCCTCCACAGTTGCGGTCAGAATGCTCCTTCTAAAATGCGAGTCTCCCACGGTTACACTCCCTACAACATTTCTAGAAGCATCCAACTGCTCAAAGATGCAAACTCTATAGCAGCGATTCTCAAAAGTGTTGCCCCTAGACCAAGAGCCTCACCCGGGCACTTGTTAGAAATGCACGTTTCCAGGCCCCACCCAGATCTACTGAATCAGAAACTCTCGAGGAGGGCCCATCAATCTGAGTTTTAACCTCTAGGTGACTCTGAGGCCCGTTCAAGTTTGAGAACCGCTACTCTAAGGCATATGCCACAAAAGAAATGTTGCAGTCTGGTCCTGAACTTCCCAACTTTGCACCCACACTCCCACCTCCCTGCCTTCCATCTGCACCCCAGCACACAGCCTTCTGACCCACTCGGAGCAGACTGTGGGTTTGCCCAGGCCACTTCCTCCGCTGGGAAAGTTTCCCCCTTCTTGCTTGGCGAACGCCACCTCCTTCAAAGATGCAGCATTAAGGTGTCAACTTATTTTCCCATGAGAAGAGCCAACCTTCTACTTTGCTTGCATCATCGTCCAAGTTCGCTCCTCTGCTGATCTGAAGAGCAGCCTTTCCTGAGAGCCCCGGGGAGGCCATGCTCTTTGTCAGGTCCTGCTTAGCCTTTCCCTTATGTCTGTTTAGAGACTGGCTGCCCTGCTCAGCTGTGAGGGATGGCCACATAGCGTGGAGGAGGGAACAGGCTCTTCTCAAGACCTCACACAGAGCCTGGGAGGGAGTTAGTGCTTAGGAAACCAGGGCATAAAAAAGAATCTTACCAATTTGAGTGTATGGGGAATGCCTGAAAGCCAGTTCACAGACACATCTGGTCTTACATGCTCCCAAAGAGAAAAAGATATTCAGAGCAGCAAGCCCTCCCTCTCTCTACCAACGGAGAGTAGCAGTTCGGCTCCATGTCCTGCATGCAAATGACCAGGCTCACACATGTTTTCCGCGTAAGCTAACAATTCACTTAGCTGGAAAAGATGTTAGTACGGAGGTGTTGCCAAGCGGTGGAGTCAGGGTTTGCAGAGCTAGCAGAGGCCGCCGTGTTCAGCAGCCATCCCTTCCCGGCGTGTGAAGGCACAGGTGATATGCTTATCAACATAAGACACGTCTGCTCTCATTCACATTAACAAGAAGCAAAATCAGCTCTCACAGGAAACATCTAACCCCATTCAATTCTTTCATCTCTTTTGAAAACTAGCAGCTTTCCTGGAGAACAGGCTTCAGTTCATGAACCCAAAAACATTTTCATCCATACCAGTCCCAAGCTCTCAATTGTGGGACCTCAAAAGATGACCCGGAAGAGGTCATGGGGAACCTAAAACCACAGCCTGAGAACAGCGGAGGAAATTTTCGAAGCCAACCACTCAAACTTCCCACTAATGCCTGAAAGTTCCCAGCTATATTCTCAACCAGCAGTGGGCCAACGGCCAGAGCGAGGCTCACCACTGTCCCAAAAGGGAACTCAAGATTTGGCATTGTGTCCTGAATATTCTGGAATGTCACACTTGGAGCTATGAGAAGAAACTAGAAATGTCATTTAACTTAGTGTTATGGACACAGATGCCTGAGCTACTATCTAAGAGCAACTGTCTTTGGTCATAAAGGTCCCCCACCCAAGAATATTTTGGGGGGGAAAAATCTTCCGTGAACCCGTGGTGCCCACAAAAAAAGAAAGCTCGCTGCAGGAGGCACACTGTGCTGAAAAGGCGGACACCAATGAACTAGATGAACAAGTCTCATTTTCAGGAACGAGCAAAGTGAGGCCCAGAGAGAGCAGGTGACTTGCCCAAAGATGCACAGACAGATGGAGCAGCAAGCAGCAAGAACTTATTCCTCCTACTTCTAGCCTGGTGCTCTCTCAATGATTCACCAGCTTTCATCCATAAAACTAGTGAACCCACGGGAGAGTAACTCTCAAAGTGTAGTCCCTGGACCAGCAGCATGAACATCCCCAGGGAACCTGTTAGAAATTCAAATTTGGGGACCGCCCTCCACAGAGTTGCTAAATCAGAAATCCTGGGGTCGTAGTCCGTTTGTGTCTTAACAAGTCTTCTAGGTGACTCTGATGCTCTGTAGAGTCTGGGCACCACTGCCATAGGGAAATAATAACCTTTCCACCTGGTATTTTTCTCAATCCAGCTTGAAGGGAGCACCTTGTCCCAACATTAGATGAGGAAGTCACACATCACAGTTCACAACTCAGAAGCCATCTTGGAAACTTAGTCCAAACAACCCCTTTCGCCTAAGTCCCCTCTGTTGCATCACTGATAAATGGCCAACCGGCTTCAGCTGGATGCCCCCAGGAATGGAAACTCACCACCTCCAAGATGCCCTTGTCTTTATTGTAAAGTCCTTAGGCTAGAAGTTTCTTCCCTGTGATCAACAAAGACTCCCCTTAACCTCTACCCTGCACCTATTTCAGCCAAGCACCCTCTAGGTGGCCACGCCAGCCCTGCAAACACCCCCTTCACAGAGGCCTCAAAGTGACTGTTCCATGGCTGCCCCAGCCCCATGGGAGAGCAGGGACTAAGAAAAGTTGTTGAGTCTGTGCCCCAATAACTTCCCTTTCCAGGTCAAATAGAAGGAGGCGGGTAGGGAGGGAGGGAAGGAAGAAAGAAAAGAGGAAGGAAGCAAGGAAGGAAAGGAAGCCAGAAACGCCTTTCAACTACTCAGTATTTGGTATTTGACCCACGAAATCACTCTGTGAAATAGACAGTATCCTCCGCCACTTTAAAGACTGGGAAGCGAAAGTTCCACATGGTAAAATAAATTGACAATGACCACCCTCAGTGGTGCCTCCTCTCTCAGGAGGCCCTTCCCTCATCACCGCAAGATCACCGGCGTACCATTTCCTACCAGCAGTCTAGTCCTTTAACCACCCCAGCCGATGAATGGACCCCACTTCCTCAGTCTGGGCACCAAAGCCCTGGGAATTGTGCTCATTAGTCAAGCTAAGGTCACATGCTCATCCTTAAACCAATCACTAGGGCCAGGATGGTGCAATGCTTTGATTGGCTAAGCCAGGTCATGTGTCCTTGCCTGGCCCAGGGGG
Source organism: Meles meles (assembly GCF_922984935.1). Classification (NCBI taxonomy): domain Eukaryota; kingdom Metazoa; phylum Chordata; class Mammalia; order Carnivora; family Mustelidae; genus Meles; species Meles meles. Next base: position 64,925,547 of record NC_060081.1, on the reverse strand, counting down.
TGGGAAACCCCCTCAGTTAAATGAGGGAGGAAGGAGGCAGTGCTGGAGAAGATGTCAGGATTCCCACTACCCTTGGATTGTGGAATGATGATCTGAACAGAAGGGAATCCTATAAGCACAATGACTATCTCCTTCTTCTGTCTGGCTAAGCTCTTTCTACACACACACTGAATTGAATTATTAAAATATAATAGGAAGGGCGCCTGAGTGGCTCAGTTGGTTAAGCGTCTGCCTTGCCTTTGGCTCAGATCATGATCCCAGGGTCCTTTCTCCCTCTGCCTTTCCCGCCCCTCCCCCGCTTGTGCACGCTCTCTCAAATAAATAAAATCTTTCTTTTCTTTAGTGTAATAATAGTAGTTAAGAATGAGCCAGAAAAAAATGGGGCGCCTGGGTGGCTCAGTGGGTTAAGCCTCTGCCTTCCGCTTGAGTCATGATCCCAGGGTCGTGGGATCAAGCCCCACATCCTGCTCTCTGCTCAGCAGAGAGCTTGCTTCCTCCTCTCTCTCTGCCTGCCTCTCTGCCTACTTGTGATCTCTGTCTGTCAAGTAAATAAATAAAATCTTTAAAAAGAAAAAAGAAAAGAATGAGCCAGAACAGGAAGGCATGGAGCAGTGGGAAGTTACAACCACCACACATTTATTGTTAACACCCACAACCCTGATCTCAGGGGCCACGGTTGTTCTGTTCCCTTCCCATAGGTGAGTTAGGACACGGGTCCCATCCCAGGAAGGAAATCAACATTTGAGGCTCTTTCCTATTTATTCTTCCCATGTCTGTAATCACTCTTTGAAACTCTTTTTTTTTTTTTTTTTCAATTTCTCAGAAATGCCTCTCCAGGATGCTTCATTGGTTAGAGTTCATTGATGTCACTCACTCCCAGAATGCTCAGCACCAGCTCAGCCATGGTCTCCAGCCCCGCCACTATTTCCCTTTACAGCTGAAGTGCACAGCCTAAAATAACCTTTGAGGGAAACTGCAATCCCACCCTAATACCAAGTACTCATACAGAGTTACCATATACTTAAAAAATAATTCACAGGGTGCCTGGGTGGCTCAGTTGGTTAAGCAACTGCTTTTGGCACAGGTCATGGTCCCGGAGTCCCACATCGGGTTCCCAGCTCCATGGGGAGTCTGCTTCTCCCTCTGACCTTCTCGCCTCTCATGCTCTCTCTCACTGTCTCTCTCTCAAATAAATAAATAAAATCTTTGAAAAAAAAATAATTCACAACTTAGAACATGTAAAACCACAAGAATTCTTAGTATTATGAAAACACTTTTACAAACTTTCAACAATAAACCATCATGCTTAATCTAATCTTAAAATTGCCTCTGGGTTTAAATACAAAACAAGTTTATAATTCTGGATGCACTCTTGGGTTTTAAAAAACATTGGCATATTTGAGCTCTGGGTCTAGAGTTTCAGAGCTTCCTAACAGATTGACAATAAAATCCTTACAGGAAACTTTTTTTTTAAGATTTCATTTATTTGAGAGAGAGTGAGAGAGAGCACAAGTGGAGGGAGGGGCAGAGGGAGAGGGAGAAGCAGACTCCCTGCTGAGCAGGGAGCCCAACACAGGACTTGATCCCAGGATCCTGTGATCATCACCTGAGCTGAAGACAGACACTTAACCGATTGAGGCACCCAGGCGCTCCCTTATAGGAAACTCCTATTTAATCTTTCCTTTCACTAAAATAAGAAGAATTGAAATTAAGTTTCTACTTAAAATGTAGATAAGAGAAGGCATTGAATACCTTCTGATTACACCTTCTTAACTTCCTTGCCTCAGTTTTTCTGCACAAATTTAGAGAAGAGGAAACAAAGGAGAACAGACCATATTCATTTAGCCATTTTTCAAACATTCGACAGACATTTTTTTAAGATTTATTTATTTCCTTTAGAGAGAGAGAGAATGGGGCAGGGAGGGGGAGGGACAGAGAGAGAGAGAGAGCCTCAAACAGACTCCACCCTGAACACGGAGTCCAACATGGGGTTGGACCTCACCACCCTGAGATCATAACCTGAGCCGAAATCAAGAGTCAGAGTCTTAACCAACTGAGCCACCAGGCACCCCTCAACAGATTTTTTTTTTTTTTTTTGAGCGGCCACCATGTACCAGGCACTGTGCTGGGTGCTGAGTGTATACTAGTGAGCAAAAACAGATTCCCTCTGCCTTCATGAGGTCACGGTCTTAGTACAGGGGTCAGAAAACAAAAGCTCACAGGCCCAATCTGTCCTGCATCTGTTTTTTTTATAGCCTGCAAGCTAGGAATGCTTTTGCATTTGCTCCTGGTCCAGGGGCCTCACTATAAAAAACCACTGTTTAAGCTAATGTAGTGAAGAATATGGAGAGGACACATTATGATTCCCTTGTAAAGAGACGATGCAATAATGATGAGGAGGGGGAAGATGACGCTAGTAGTGATACAAGGTTCTAGAACTTAAATTTTATACCATATGCAAATTTTCTATCAAAACAGTTTCACATTCATCCAGACATTGGGAAGATGGTATGCTTTCTGCATAACCCCATGGAAAAAAAAAAAAAAAAATGGATGTACTTAATTCTGTCACACAAGTCAGGAACAATTTTACTGGCAGAAAATATGACTATATTATATGCATGCAGGTTTCTGCATCTCAAAAAAATAACAATACATAAAATGCTCCTTTTAAAAACCCCCATTTTAAAATTTCTCATTAATATTTATTGTTCATTCATTTGGGGCTCAGTTTATAGAAAATGTATGGGAGGAAAAACTTAAAAAGGAGCAAGTTCTAGTCTGAGACCTTGATGTTATTGATGAGCTTGGAAAAGACCACTGGGAGGTGATTTTAGTGTCAAAAGGATGTGAACAGCTCAGGGTTCCCTGCAGGCATAGTTTGAGGACCGCTGGCGCAGCGAGGCTTTGCCAGACCAGCATTACCGATTGAGTTCTGTGAGGTGTAACGCTTTGGCGGTTCCTCCATGCAGAGGGCTGAAGCTGACCATGTTGCTCGCCTGAAGTTCATGTTCACTGTCCCCACAGCTATCTCTGCAGGTTGTAGTTCTTCCTCCTAATTCCCCCCACCCCTTCCCCCCCACCCCCAGCACTAACCCCAGGACACGGCCTATTCCTTGTGATCTCTCCACATGTTGCCCACGCCTTCGGAAAGAATTCTTTTCTTAAACTCTTCAAATTACCCAGCTGGAGGGTGCCATTGGCTTCCCACTAGGACCTGACTGATACTTAACACACAAGTTCCCAAAGTGTCTGTCTACAGAATTCGTAGTGTCTCCGCAGTCTTTTCCATGAGACTGCCAAGCCGAAAGAAATACCCAACAGTCATGTTTACTGAGTAGTTAGGCTCTAATAAATTAATAAGTATTTATGTCCTCACATAACTGTGTTAGTAAGTGATTTTTTTAAAGATTTTTAAAATTTTATTATTTATTTGACAGAGATCACAAGTAGGCAGAGAGGCTGCGGAGGCGGGGGAGGGGCCACGGAGAGAAGCAGGCTCCCCGCTGAGCAGGGAGCCGGATGTGAGGCCAGATCCCAGGACCCTGGGATCATGACTTGAGCCGAAGGCAGAGGCTTTAACCCACTGAGCCACCCAGGAGCCCCAGTAGTGAATTTTTTAAAATAATCCACAAAAATGGATAGAAAACATATTTTTTATTTTACTCTAAATAACTATAATTACTTAGCAACGGGGTGTGTGTACCTGTTGAGCACTGAATGACTTCTCCAACCTTGGGATCAAACTGGACACCCACCACCCTCATTGCCGGCTCACACCGATTTCCACACCAGACCTGATTCTTATCACAGCAATTACTGCAAACCAGTTTTGCAAAGATACGACATCATCAAAAGGAGAGTAGCGCAACCTAATGTTGAAACTGTGAATTACCTTGAGCTGGTAACACAATGTCCAGAGGATGCTGAAGTTTCCCCTCAACATGTTTAAAATATCCACTAAGCACCCCTCTGGGTTTGAGGTGCGGCTCCATGGCACCTTGGCACACAGTTTGGGAACCGCAGACATAGCCCCATCCACACTCTCCTGGATTCTGGTATGCTTTTCTGAGCGGTAAAGAAAGAAGAAGAGCTATGGCCAGCTTGACGGGAGTGACCCTGGGAATGTGCCTCAGCAGAGGGAAAAGGTGCAAAGAGTTGGACAAGGGCAATCAGTACAAAAAGCCTTTCCATGGCTGATTGACCCCATCCACTGAATTTGACTTCTCACAATCCCCCTGCCTTGTGGAGGACCTTGGCTCCTCAACCTGAAAGTAACCCTCCCTCACAATCAGGGCCAGGGGAGCCCTCTTCTCTAACTGCAAAGACGTCACGGCCACATCTGTGTCCTTCCTCTATATGTCTTTGGTCTATGAGAAAAACGAAGCAACAATTTGGCTCTTATGTTCACCGTTCTGAACTTTATTTTCCTCTTGGTCTCTTATCTTCTCTGTTCAAAGCCAATGTCTATTTCCACTTTGCAGCCAACATGGCCAAAGATGAAAAATTCTGTCATTATTTTCCCTACATAACAAATCACAAAGCTGCTTTATCCCATTCCTTGATTGCCTCTGTTTCAAGACTCATTGTTTCTAACTATCAGAGGCACATATGAATTTCCTCTTTATGCCTTTTCTCTTCCATTCCCTGCAAACACTTAGCCATTTATTCATTTTTATCAGCACAAACATCGGTAACACTTCGGAATAATCAGCTTCGCTATGAAAGCTCATTTATTATTCATTGCAATAACCTTCAACTCACTCCACATCAATAAAGTGGAGAGGGGAGCAGCTCAGTCCTCCCACGTGTGGGCTGGGTGTAGGCTCTCAGGGCTGCCATGGGAAGCCCTCTGCCCACGGCACAGGCAGGATGCCCAGACCCTGTCTTGGGTCTTGTAGAAAGCAGCTGAAAGAAATCAGGTGATGGGGGGGCTCCTGGCAAACCTCCCCTCGGATTCCCTCCCTGCTATTTCCATCACACAAGCCTGAGAGGAGGAGAGGGGGTTTTTGAGTCAGACAGCCTGAGTCCAAACCCCAGTTGTGCTGGTCACCAGCATGTAATTATGAGCAAGTGGTGTGTCCTGTCCGAGGTCTTAGTTTCTTCCTCTGCAAAATGAGGCTGTCACTACCTGCCTCTCGTTAGCTTTTATGAGCCTTGTTATAATGATTAGACTGCATGAACTGCATGATACGGCCCCCAGTAGGTGTATTCCTATCATTGGAGCCGTGAGCCCACCCACACCCAGAGTCCAGCCTTCAGGTTCATAGTCACGGACAGGTGTGGCCAGCAGTTGCACACATGAACTTTTAAGATAGACACTCGTTTTATGGGGACGTTTCCTCGCTTCTTGGGTCAGTGACCTTGTACAAGTTACTTAAAGCTCTCTAAGCTCCTCCGAAAGGAGGCTGGTAATAACTCTCCCAGCACCTCATTGTTAGGATTAAATGACTTAGTGCCAGAAACATTAACACATTGCCTGGGGGCATGGTAAGTACAGAGCAAATGCTCAAGGGGCTGTTTTTACAACCGTTATTAATATTTGCCCAAATTCCAGGCCACAGCAGGCTGAGAATAAAAATGGGTGACAATCTCACCACCCGGGACATCACACCCAGTCGTCCCAGGGACCTCCTGCCTCTGTCCCCGCCGCAGACCCCAACAGGGTCTGCTGTAGAGACTTCCTAGGCTGGCAAAGCCATGGACACAGACCTCTTTCCTTGGCCAGAAGCCACAATGGGTTAGAGCCAGTGGATATGGAAGGGCCCCACACAGCTAAAACCACCAGCATAGCACTGTCTACAAATGGGGGAGACCCCTGGTCCCCGACCGCAGGCCACATACCAATACACAGGCCCCTGGGCCACACACCTCTTGCTCCCAGCATCTCCCAGGGTTTCGGTGAGGTTTCCCCGTCGGGGGCCCGTGAAAGAAAAGCAAAGTTACACAGACAGAACATCGGAAAGGAGTTTTTTCTGGGAAGCAGGAGTGACCTCCAGGACTTCTCCAAGTCCCGATGAGGTAGTCCCTGATCGGCAGGACACAACGCTGGCTTCACATACCAGCCCTGCCACTCCCTGCCAGGGTGGTCTTGGGGATGCTATTGAACCTCTGTACACTTCAGTTTCCTTCTCCAGAAAATGAGGCTGTAAATAGAACTTGCCTCACTGGATTCTTAGTATGAAATAGACACTGGTCAGGAGACGGGCGGAGGGACCTGTGCAGAGAATAAAATTAAAAAAGAATTGCTAATGAGCTCTACAAGCAAGAAATGGCTGATTTAAAAAAAATAAATAAATAAAAAAGAAAAAAAAAAAAGAAATGGCTGATTTGCCTCCCAGATAACCCTCTGTCACAAGAGGGCATCCTGAGTGGTCTGGGTGGGCCGGCCAGTGGAAAAATCTCCCTGCAACCAACACGTAACCCACCTGGCCCCTTGCTCCTACCTGCCCAAAGGGAAATGGGCAACAGGCAGGTGTATTTGTCCACTACGGCTGCCATAACAAAGTACCACAGACCAGGGGGCTTACACAACAGAAATCTGTGTTCCAACCAGTTCTGGGCACTAGAAGTCTGAGATAAAGGCCAAGTGTTTCAGTGCCGTGTCCTAACTGCCTCTTATAAACACACCGGTCCCTGAGGAGGACCCACCCTCATGAGCCATAGTTTAATTTCATTACCTCTTTAAGGCCCTATCTCCAAACAGCCACATTCTGAGGTCCTGGGGGTCTGGAATTCAGCACATGAATTTGGAGGGGACACAGTTCAGCCCCTAACAGTGGGCAAAGTCCTTCAAAGGGCAGAGACCCTGGAGATGCAGCACTGTCTGGACACCCCGGAAATGCCAGCACACCCCGTTCTGTGGCGTGAAGGCAGAACATGTTCTCCTGCCACGGGGATCTCACCTCCACCCCGGGACCCAAGGGAGACCCACCCCCCTCCCCCGGTCAGCAGCCCCATCTGCTTTTCACATCTCCAGTCAGCACCCATGTCAGGAACAGCAGGAGAAATGCCCAAAGATCGTCACAGAAGGATGTGAGAAAAACTGTCACCCTCCACCTGGTGTGACACCCATCCACATTCCTCCGCGCAGGCCCACCCAGGGGCAGAGGTTTGACAGTGCAGCACCAGGCCCCACGGCCACCTCTGTCCCAGGGAGCATGCTGTTCCCAGGGTGCCGAGGTTGGGGACAGAGAATGGGAAAAAAGGAAGCATCTCGAAGGGTGAGGGCAAGGCCCCACAAACACGACCACAGGGGTAAGGATAGGGTGGGGGCAGGCAACAGCCACACTGTTCCCAGGGTGCCGAGGTGGGACAGACGGGCCTCTTAGGCCGGTGACGATGCTTTCACACCTCGGTGGGGGACTAAGAAGTTGGATGTGATTACAGCAGTGATTATAATTACAATGACTCTGGACAGAGAGCTGGAAAAGGATTTTATAATAAAGCGTTGATGAGGCTGAACGAGGAGCGAAAGGCCCGGAGCGAGCCCAGGCGAGGGGGGGAGGGCAGAAGCATGGGGGATGGAGTCAGCAGACCTGCTTCCTGCCCGAGGACATTTCTCCTGCACAGCAAGCCCTTCAAAGAACAGAGACAGAGCTGGGAGCTGCACGGTGCTCGCAGACAAGAAGCGGGAGGCTCAGCCTGGGTGCAGGTGCTGCGACGGCCAGCCTCGCATCAGGGCCTCGGGCAGCCAAAATGAAAGGAAGGAGAAGAACATTGATACCATGCTCACGTGCAGCACACACCACCATGCGTTCCCGCGCTCTGGCCCAGTGCAACCCTCTACCAACCTAATTCCAGGCCCATCTTACAACTGGAGAACTGAGGCACAGAGAGCTTAGGTTCCTTGCCCAAAGCTGTGTGGCAAGTGAGAGACAGCGCTGGGATTTGAACCCTGGCAGCCATCTTCACCTATACTGCCTTGCCAGACTGAGAATTAAGAACGAGTTAGCCATCACAGTCTGTGGAAGTCAGGAAACCAGGAGCAGACCCCATGCTCAGGGAGATACCCCCAAGGCCTCCAGGGCCACAGGACTGAGGGGCCTGGGGCAGGAGTTGGATTTGCCAGATGCGGGGCAGCTGCTGGAGAAGGGGGACTGAGGAGGCTGGGAGCCTCCCTCCCTCTGGCCCTCCGCTCCCATCTGCAAATCTATCTCCCTTCCTCCACTCTGGCGCAGCCCTAGCTCAGCCAGACTTATTCTCTCAGGACACGGCTGCTATGTACAGCTGGACAGCCTGGGCACTGCTCAACTCCAGGGGTCGCCATTCACATCATAGTTTATGACCATGGACCCTGCTACAAAGAAAAATTCTTTAGGATCCATGGAGGTAGAGGGGGCCCCAGGAGAGGGGCATTAGCCTGTGCTTCACGGTCTGTTTTACCTGCTATACCATCAGGTAAAAAAAAGAAAAAACAAAAACAGAGAAATCATGAGGCCCTCTTGAATGCTATATTGAAAAAAAAAAGAAATTCAAGAGATGCCTGGGTGGCTCAGTCAATTAAGCATCTCTCTTTGGCTCAGGTCATGATCCCAGGATCCTGGGATCGAGCCCCATATCAGGCTCCCTGCTCAGCCAAGAGCCTGCTTCTCCCTCTTCCTCTGCCTGCCACTTGTGCTCTCTGTTAAATAAATAACTAAAATCTTTTAAAAATATATATGTTTTCATACACCCAGCACATTTATCAAGTACCTACTACAGACTGAGCTGCAACAGAAACCTCAAGTGCACAATTCTTGCCCTCAAGGAACTTGCTGTCTGACAGATGATACTGACATCGATAAGTAAATGCAGAATTATAGCAGCAGTCAAAGGCAAAGACGGAGGTGACATAGCAGAGTGAGAGCCTGTCAGGGGAGTAAATGAAGGTCTCTAGAAAGGAGTGACACTTTGGTCAAGGTCTAAAGAATGAAGGGGTCAGGGGAGAAAGAACCCACTGGGCAAAGGTAAAGTGTGCTCAAAGGCTCTATGGCCAGAGGAGTGTGTCAGTTAGCTGCTACTGTGTAACAAACCATCCAAAACACAAAGCTGAAATATAAAGCACTGATACCATTCATAGGTCTACAGGTCAGCTGGGCTTGCTTCTGTGTCTGCCGTCAGCTGTGGGTCACGTAGGTGGTTCTGCTGATCGTGGTTGGGCTTGGTCGGACTCTCTGATAGGTACGGATTCAGCTGGCTGCAGACTGGTCTCAGATGACCTCAGCTGGGACAACTGGGCTCCCCTCCACCTGGTCTTTCAAGCTAGCCCAGGGTCCAACAGAGCCAGGATTCAAGTGACGCAAATGGAGATGTCTTACAAGTGCACAGTTAGAGCCCCCTTTTATTTTAAATTTTGATATTTTGTTCAACATAGATCTATGGCAGCCATTTCAAATTTTTTCCAATATTCAAATGTTCTCTATCTTGATTACTGAGTTTTTTGAAGCTCCCTTCAATTTTTCCCACGAGGCAAGTCTCCCACCTTCCTTGCCCTGGTCCTGGCCCTAAAATAGGGGTATGGCCCAGTCACTACCAGGAGGAAGGCAATTATCTCTCTACTAGAACAGACTTGGTAGCTTTCTAAAGGAGGCAAAGCCTGAGGTGGGTCCGAGAGGTCAGTAGGAAATGGGCAAGTGGACAAGGCAGGGATCAGCATACCAGGCAAAAGGAACAGCATGCCCAAAGACTCACATGATAAACAGCTAGGTCATAAAATGTGGGTTTAAAGCACGAAGGGGGTTGATTTTGAAAAGGGACGCCCATCACCCGGAGTCCCAAGTGCCAGACTGGTCAGCTCAGACTCTGCTCTGTGGTGACTGGGAGGGAGGCTGGAGGCTTTGAGGCAGGGAGAAGGCATCATCCTCAGACTTGATTTGTTTAGCAAGCCCGGTGGTGTTCTAAGCACGTAAGGGATGTCAAGTCACCTATGACTGCAACAATCCTGTGAGGTAGGTCCGGCTAGCAGATGAGGAAACTGAGGCACAGACTGGGTCAGTGGCTTGCCCAAACTCCCTAAGTGGCAGATAGCGGATTTTAACCCAGTCAGTCCATCCCTGGACTCCCCATTCTTAACCACTACACTTTGCTCACTTCTCTACCCACTTTTAGAGAGGTCATTTTAGCCAAAGTGGGGATGAACAGGAAGCCAAACACTGAGGCAGGGCTTCATGCAGATGGAGACTGGTGAGGTGCCTGTTTGTATCCTCCTGGAAGGAGGTGTAGGTGGTCTGAGCTAGGCAGGGCATGGGTGCAAAAACTCCAGGTGTGGAAGGCATCAGCCTTGTAGACCAGGGAGAGGCCCAGGGTGATGGTTCAGATGGGGAAGGAAGGCTAGGAGCCAGCCTTAGGTGGATGGAGCTTGGCGGGGGTTGGCTAATGGAGGAGGAGAGCCAAAGGGGTGGGAGAGTGCTACCGCAAGGGCTTCAAAGCCGAAGGGCATCTTGCATAGAATGAGAGAGCCTGGTTTGCAAGCGGTGGCGGGAACCGGACAGATCATGGATGCTGCCTCCCCCTGACCACGGAAAGCATGGTATGTGGGGGGAAAGAGCTCCCTCCACTCAAGGAGGCACCAAGAGTCGCAGCATACAGGGTGACAAAGGGCAGGAGACAGAGCATCCTGCCAAGCAAAGAGCGTTTCACAGTGGAAAGGGGAGAAGGAGAGCCCGTAGTGGGTCAGGGTGCATCGCAGGAGGCCGCAGGGGAAATGCAAATGCCCATTACCCCCACATTCAGCCAGACCACCGAAGTCCTGGCCCAGTGCTGGGTAGGGCTGTGGGCACAGGTGACTAAAAGGAAAAACCTTAAAGCTTTTCTAGTCACCACTGCTCACTGTTTAGACAGGGACTTTAGCTCACCTTGGCACACAAAGGGATGCTTATTCCAAACACAGAATTCTGCCCAAAGGCTTATTCAGGCTGCAGGAGAGCCAAAATGCCCCCCCAGAAATAGCTCTCAACCAATGACAGCCTGGGAGCTGGCACATAAATAGCCCAGCTCTCCCCGCCTCAGGTAGATAACTCAGAGGAATGCGTGTTCCCGCACCCACCCACCAGGTGTGTGTCTCAGCAGAATTGGGTCTCGGCTGCTCTGAGGGTCGCCTGCTTGATAACACACCCTTTTCTGACTTCCTTCCTTTTCCTGTCTTACTTTCCCATCCTTACCGGGGCTTTCTGGGACCTTATTTGGGACCTACCCAAATAAACTACTGGCACTCAAGTCTTTGTCTCCAGGTCTACTTCTGAAGGGAAGTAGGGACACCAGGGAGGAGAGGAGACCTTCTCTTAGTCACACAGCTTCTCAGTGCTGAGCCACAACCCAAGTCCAGGTCTCTCAACTCCAAATCCATGAAGTCAGAGATTAAAAGCACACTGAGGTTTTTGGAGGGGAGGGAAGGGTGGGAGGTTGAGTGAGTGTGGTGGTGGGTATTATGGAGGGCACGTATTACATGGAGCACTGAGTGTGGTGCATAAACAATGAATTTTAGAACAATGAAAAGAAATTTAATTTTTTTTAATTATTTTTTTTTCGTTTATTTGTTTATTTACAGCACAACAGTGTTCATTGTTTTGGCATCACACCCAGTGCTCCATGCAGTACGTGCCCTCCCTATTACCCACCACCTGGTTCCTCAACCTCCCACCCCCCCCAACCCCCGCCCCTTCAAAACCCTCTGGTTGTTTTTCAGAGTCCATAGTCTCTCATGGTTCATCTAATTTTTTTAAATTATTTTAAAAAGCACAAAATAAATACTCACAGAGATCCCAATTCAACCACCTATGTGGATTACATGATTCTCTATTCTCTGCCTCCCTGTAAGAGAATCAAATATCTCCCCCCTCCTCATTAACCAGTATCTCCCTATGGGAGGAGCTAACATCCAGGGTCATGTGACCTTCTTTAGCCAGTGAAATGGGAGACATGATTTGCGTCCATTCTGAACGGAAGCATTAACAGCCCTGGCTGGCTCTACCAGTTTTCTTTTGCTTTTCATCTCCCATAGTAATAGCTGGTCCCAAATAGGGGCTACTCTTTCAGCCTGAATGCTGGGATAAAGACAAATAGAGTAGGGCACCTGATCCATGAGTGGCATTAGGAAAGGAGTGAAAAAAATCCTATTAATTTAAACCACTGAGCGTTGAGGCTCATTTGTTAACACAACATAGCAAAGCTAACTAACCCACCCACCAGACACTGGCTGCATTACCTAAAGCGAGTTAACTAAGCCTCCACGAGCCTTAGCTCCTTCCTCTATAAAAACAGACAAATAATAGTATCTACTGAATGGGATTTTTGTGGGAATTACATGAGCTAATGCATGAGAAGACTTAGTACAGTGTCTGGCACAGAGTAAGCACCCAATAAATGTTAGCTGTTATTGTTATGTTTTCCTCTACCCCACAAAGAGACTTCCTCAGAAAGTGAGTTCTCCGGAGAAAATGTGCTGCTCCCGCAGGGCTCCCCCCAGCTTGTTTGTTAAAGGTACTTACTCTCCCCTCCTAATGGCCCTGATCAGAAGTCTTTTGACCCCACCGCAATGCCAAGAGAAGTGCCGAGTGAGGTGCCCATGTCCCAGCAGGTCTGCATGCAGGAAACCCATAGCAGTTAATGAATCCCCATGGAGAGGTCTGGATTAGCCCTGGTATAATACCCCGAAATGGCAGGGAGTCATTTATCCATAAGCTATGGTCTCTCCCTGTTGCCTGTGCATTACGAGTTATTTATGAGGCAATTTGCACAGTTTCACACTGGCTGGCCATTATGCTGCTGTCTGCTAACCACTAGGAGGGTTGCTGAACCCAGAAACAAAATGGCCCTCTCCCTGCCTCAGTTTTGCCCATGACAATGAGCTAGTGCTTCCCCCCCAGTACGGCACATTGACTCTTTGGGAAAGAGAGCAGGACCCAAAGCTGGGTGAAGAGAATGCCTCCTTCTTCTCCAGCCTAGCACCTCCGAATGCTCCTGGGGGGTCTGTGATGAAAGGCCAGCTAGAGAAAAGGCCCTTGAGAAAGCCACTGGGTACAAAGAAAGGTCATTTTAATATGCCCTATGGAAGGAAGGCGTGCAGAGTGTCTCTTTGATTATGAAGAGAAGGAAAAATTTTGTGAAGCATTTTGCATGTGGTTTGGGGCCTAGAAAGCTTTCAATAAGTGTGACCCACTGTTACCATGGTAATGACCTTCGTCCCAGCTTTTTTCCCTCATCTTGAACATCACGCCCTAGTACACGACTCAGTTTGCTACACCTACAAGTTCAGCCCATGGGTACAGAAGCTTTTAATGCAAGCTAAATGGGCACCATCAACTGTATAGGAGACTACAAGCAAGCTAAGATCCGAAAGGTAGCTCAAGAGTTTACAATTCACCCTCAATAGGCAACGCTAACTCCTGCCAACGGATCGTTGTCTTTGGAGTTCAATTTCATATCTTAGAAGTTCTTGAGTAAAATGACTTCTGTGTTCCAATTGCTACTGCAAATAATTCTATCCCTAATTACCACGGTGGCCCCTTGCAACCCGAAAGATTCCGGAGGTGGGGTTCTTCACCCCTGTGAAGGAAGGGGGTGCACAGATCTCCACATTTTAGGCAGGAAAAAGAATATATTTGAGCTGAGTGTGGCCTGCCTCAAACTACCCGTTCTTCTGTGGCTGCTTCCTGTCTACCATTCTCAAAACAACCCACTTTCTATAAGGACTGACCCCCAGGGGCTTTATTTATTCATTTTTTTAATTCTATATTACATAGCCCTTGGTCATTGTTCCTTGACCCTTTCACCCAATAACATCTTCTATGTCTGAAGGTTCCCCATCCAATTTTAATAGAACAAATATACTAATTAATAATAATGATAGCTAAGATCTATTGGGTGTTTGCTTTATGCCAGGTGCCCTGTAAGTGTCTTGCATGCCTTATCTCCTTCCATCTTCACCATAACCTAGCAAATGAATATTTCTTAACTGACAGATAAAGACTAGAGAGGTTAAGTAACTTGCCCAAGGTCACACAGCAAAGAGGAAGAAGAATCTGAGGTAAGAACTCAGGCAGTCTGATTTCAGACCCAGACTGTGGCAGATTCTGTAGGTGGCCCACCACATCTCCTTGAGCTCTACCCTCTTAGGACACAGCAACCAACTTCTATCTTTGTGGTCTTCCAGCAAAGCAACCTAAAAATGTCAAACCTCAACTAGTGACTAATGGGATTTAGTCTGTGAAAACCCCAGCTCCCTCATCCTTTGAGAAGGTAACTCTGAAATGTGTTTCTGCTCTGGCTCTCTGAGCTCCCAATGGAATTCATCTTCCTTTGCCCGTGTGGTAATCTGCTTGAGAAGGCACCCTCTATAGGCTTCCTTCCCTCCTGTCTCATTTCCCACTGTTTCCTGCCAGTGTTTCCTGGAATCCCATCCCAAACAGGGCACTTGCTTTCCAACCCATGTCTCAGAGCCTGCTTCCAGGGAGACCCAAACCAAGGCAATGATTTGTCCCCAATCAACTCAATTCTTTTCCCTTTTCCTAGAACTAAAATGCTTTTCTCATGGAAGCCACAACATTCCTGAGTGGTTCTCGGGAATTCTGCTTATCTATCTCTAAGTGTCCAAGGAGATAAGGGGCAGCAGATGAGTAGAGGTGGCTTTGTCTGCCCTGTGAAGGTGGAGTGACTGTTCCACATCTTTTCCTATGACCAAAATAACCAGTGCCACAACGAGAAAGGTTTTCAAGCCTGCTGCCTGGCGTGCGTATGGTTCAAACTCATTCAAACGGACCCAAAACTAAAAGCAAGTCTCATAATTATGACTCCCAAGTGTTCACTTTTCTGAAGCAGCTAATCTTTGTTTTGCTGACGCACATCAACAAGAAGATGATGGGTTTGCTGACAAGCCCAGTCACTAGAAAATGCAGGGGGAACTGAGAGGACAGAATAGAATCTGATTAAGTTGTGGAATTTCCACCAAGGAGGAGAAGCTGAGAGGAAGCAATCTTCACTACCTCCAGTGGAAACCAGCCCTCCCCCAAGTCACGGGTCTCCTCAGCAGGAGGAAAAACCCTGTCCCCAGCACAACATCACTGCCCTTCATGATCCTTCCTGCCTCATGCCTGTCCTGAACCCAAAAGCTTCTACTGTCACAAGCAACCAAGCCCTGAGGAAGTCACTTCACTTCTCTGGGCCTCAGCTTCCTCATCTGAGAAGTGGGAATAACAGTACTTATCTGTCCAACAAGTTCTTGCTGTGTGTCCACCATGTGCTGGGCACTTGCAAGGATCCAAAGAGACAGTGTCTGTATGCACATTGTTGGCATACAGTAAGCACTCAGTAATCCTTAACTGAAATCATTATCATTGTTACTTGATTTGACCCTCAAGACAAAACTGTGTCATGACTATTCTTCTCTCCATGAATAAGCCAAGGTTAAGAGACGATCAAGACCTGACTAGGGTTGCACAGCCAGAATGGTACCCAGGTCTTCTGATTTTAAGATCACGTATCTTTCCACCCCTCATTGTCTTGAGGTCCCTGGATTATAAAAAAGAACACTCCGTAAGGGAGTAGAGAGTCGACGAGGGGTCGGCAATCTGGAATGTTCCTGGTAGCGGATACTTTAGGCTTCGTAAGCCAAATGGTCCCTGTTGCACCTCTCATCTCCACTGCCACAGCACACGGACGGCCATAACATCACATAAACTGAGAAGCAGTTCTGTCTTCTAATAACACAGCATTTTACCTGTAGTTTGTCAACCTCTGTGGTAGGTGAAAAGCCTGAACTTCGGAGCCAGACCATTCAAGGTTCAAATCCCAGCTCAGACAATATTAATTGCATCCCAGGGCCGTCTAAACTTCCTAAGTTTCAGTGAGTCAGGCTTATTGGTCATCAAATGGGAAATCATATTTATTTTGTAGGGTTTTGTTAGGCGTTCAGGATAGGGCTTGGTTGCTTAAACCCTACCACTCATTCCTCTTCTCCCTCTGGCTTTCTGCTGAGAAATCCACAAACTGCTAGAGAATCCACAAACAGGCAAGAGACAGAGTCCTGGCTGCAATAACAGGCAGGTACATGTAGAGTCCAGTGCAAAGATCTCTAGAATAGGAGGTATTGGAGAACACAGAGAAGTCTGGAGATCTAAATAAGACCCCCTATCTCCTACACCAGATTTCTATCTTGGGATAAGTATGCTTCCCATAGGAAGAAAGCTATATGACCAGGTCTTCAGAACAGACCCAGAGTCCATGAAACCCACCAGCCAGTCATATGGGCCTGGATGGCCAGTACCTACCTGCCCACGGCAGGCAAAGCAGAGACCTGGCTCACTCCCACGCAGTAAGCTGACTCACTAGCAAGAGAAGGTCCAGTGAATATTAAGTCTGGCAAGTTGAGTTTCCAAACCAGCAAAGGGGTTCAGAGGAGCCTGGAGCCATGGGGCAACGTGGGGCATTCCCTCCTTAAGTCTTGGCTGTGAGGACCTACCATGGCACCTGGCACGGAGCAGATATCTGGGGGTAAGTGCCCCTGGGAGTGGAACCCATGACAGGGATTCAGATGAATATGATCCATTGAGGGAATGTGCTCAGGAGAAACCTGGAAGGCAGGAAGGGAAGAAGAAGACCCCAGGAAAGATGGGGTTTGGGGTCAAGTCTAGCCTTGCCCTGATCCATGGGGGCTATAAGAATAAATTACACCACAGCAGTGACCTATCTTATTGACATTCTGTACACCTGGGAGATTTTAGAGACTGGTGTTCTCACCAAATAAAAAGAGCTCTCACTACTTCCTCCCCCCCTTCCTGCAGCAGGTTCCCCAGGGAATGACAACAGATCAGTCTTTATCAGAAAAAGAGAAGATTTCTCAAGTATGATTTTATCTTCACCCATGTACCTCTGGTTGCCGGTCTGACTTAAGTCTGAAGAGGGAAGATCAAAGTCTAGGCCTTCGAGGACAAGCAGAAAGGGGGACCCTCTTACACTGAGAGGAATGCAAACTGGTGCAGCCACTCTGGAAAACAGCATGGAGGTTCCTCAGAAAGTTGAAATTAGAGCTACTCTGTGATCCAGCAATTGCACTACTGTGTATTTACCCAAAGGATACAAAAATACAGACTTGAAAGGGCATGTGCACCCTGATGTTTATAGCAGCAATGTCCACTATAGCCAAACTGCAGAGAGAACCCAAATATCCTTCAGCAGAAGAATGGATAAAGAAGATGTGGTACATACATCTACAAAGGAATATTACTCACCCATCAAAAAGAAGGAAATCTTGCCATTTGCAACGACATGGATAGAGCTAGAGTATATTAGGCTAAGCAAAATAAGTCAGAGAAAGACAAATAACATATGATTTCACTCATATATGGAATTTAAGAAACAAAACAGATGAACATATGAGATGAGGAGGAAGGAAAAAGAAAGAGGAAAACAAACCATGAGAGACTCTTAATGATAAAGAACAAACTGAGGGTTGATGGAGGGAGGTGGTGGGGGGGGGCATATGGGGGATGGGCATTAAGGAGGGCACTTGTTATGCTGAGCCCTGGGAGTTCTACCTAAGTGACGAATCACTGAATTCTACTCCAGAAAACAATATTGCACTGTATGTTAACTAGAATTTTTTAAAACTTAAGAAAGGGAAAAAAAGAAAAAAGGCTAGGCCTCCACAGATGGAAACGCATCTCATCCTACCCTTACCCCAAACCCTCACACCCCCCCTTGTAGAGGATCTAATGGACGGTTTCATCAACCCGAGGAAGTGTTGTCAGGTTTACCATGAACTAGAGAGGATGTGTTTTGCAACCAGAAAAAAGAAAATGAAAGAAACTAGAAAACAGAGATTCTGCCTTATGTCTGAGAAATATGAGTATTTATGCACATACTAATTGAAATCGACTCAGTCGCCATATGCACACAGTTAAAGGGGCTGCTGTTCTAGACACCGAATCTGAACAAAAGCTACTTTCAAAACACAATGCATTGCGCAGGCTCCTGACAGAACTAAATAATCATTTCTGGTGGGTTTCCAGTCAAATCAATGCCATGAATACTCAGTGAGCCCCGACTGTGTGCCCAGCACTGTGCACTAGTCTAGAATACAAAGATGAATGACTAAGAGGTCACAGGCTGCAGGGGGAAATCGATGCATTAAAAAAAAAAACAAAAATAGAAGACAACACAGCTGGTTGTCGTAGAGGTAGGCACACAGATAGATGGGAGCTGTTGCTTCTGCCGGAGGAGTCCCCCTCTTCTTGGGAGCTGCTGATGGAGAGTATGGCCTATGAGCTGGAGCAGTTCACAGTATGAGAAGGGTGGTCCAGTAGCATGGAGGCAGGGAAGTGCCTGGTCTAGAAGGGCAAGTAATTTGCTGGGGCTGAAGCACCATCAGGATGGGAAGAGGGGAAGGAGATGCTGATCCCTCCCAGCCAGGTCCCAGCTCCAATGCCACCTCCTCCAACAGCCCTTCCCTGACCTCCTACCAAAATATCGCCATTTCCTATCACCTTGCCCTCTTTGGCTTTCTTCATTGCCCTGAACATTTTCTAAAGTTACTTCCATGAGTTTATTTGTTTGCATTCTCTCTGAACAGCCTGTAAATTCCTTATAAGGGCAGGGCCTTTGTCTGTTTTGCTCATTGTTGTCGTTGGTCATGTCCATCGTTGTACCCTCTAGCTCTCAGAACAGGGCCCAAGAACAGGTGCTTGATAAATATTCGTTTTTACAGATGGGCAGGTGAATAAATCAATGAACAGGGTATTTGCAGCCTGGGTTTGTGGAGCGCTTCAAACCAGGACAACCACCTTACCTGTGACAGCTTTATTAGTCCTTGTGACACCAGCTGCTATAACAAACAAACCCAACATTGTTACCATCTTTGCCCACTAGGAAGGTACTCCTCACTCACCTAAAAGGCCAACGCAAGTGTTCCCGGTTGACAGGTGGCTTTCCTCTACTTGTTGATTAGGGACCCAGGTACTTTCTATTTTGTGGCCCCGTCATCCCTCAGGGCCTGGGAGTCCTTTGTCCCTGCCAGGAGAAGCAGAAAGAGAGCCTCAGCTCAGATGGGACACACCTCACTACCACTCAAAATCCTTTGGAGAGAAGGAGTCATATGGCTCCATTTCCATATAAGTACACTGGGATGAGGAATTTCTGGCTGGACAGGCACCGCTCAGTGATACCACACTGTGGAAAGGGGAGAGTGAGTTTGTGGTGGACAAAGCACTAGCCCAGCCACATCAGCCCAGGGCTCAGAAAGGTTTAGCCATGTTATCCAAGAACTCACCACTCACAAGAGGTATAACAGTCCCTTCAATTTAAAAAGTGGTCAAGTCCCTCCCCTCCCCTGTCCTCACTCATGCTAATTTCCAAGAACTGAGAGAAGAAGGTGACACTTCCTGATCTTGCCCCAAGATTCTGAGAACTTTCCTATCAGAATCCTGTAATGCCCGTAAGCAGAGATCCATTTGTTCTGTTCCTGGGAAGGATGGAAGCCAAGTTTTTAAGCTGACAGGCAAGAGAGGAATATGCTCAAATTTTGCCATGAATGGAGAGAGGGAGCCAATAGGTGCAGAAGATGGGATGCCTGAGGAGAAGGGGGAAGGGGACTATCGCCCAACCAGAGAGGGCCTGATGAGTTTGCTTCCGCCCTACAGCCCCCTCCAATGACATCGATAACCACTCACACCGATTTAGCATTTGCTGTAGGCCAGGTGCTTTATCATCATTCTCTCTCTTAATTTTCAGTAAAATTGACCTGATAGCCACTGTCCTCCCCATTTTTGCAGATAAAGAAACTGAGGCCCAGAGAGGCTAAGCAACTAGCCATTGGTGACCCAGCCAGTGGGTGGAAGACGGGTGATCTGAGGAATCTGGTCCCAGAGCATCACCTTCATCCATCTCTGCTGCTGGTGGGGCCGGTGGCCAGGGCTGAAAGGTAGGCGCATAAAAGGTGCAGTCCAGCAAGGGTTTCCATCATCAGCGATGTCCTAACATCTAGGCTCCTGGTCTTCACCAAGGGGAGCTGGAACTCTATCGGCTCTTAAGGGTTGGTGTGCCCTCTTTGTTCTACCAAGAGAATGAGCTATCTTTATGCTTCGACGTGCCTTTTGGATCACAGCAGGGTTTGCCCCACTTGCCCTAACATTCCTGCTCTGCCTCCTACATGTGAACATTTTTTTTCTTTGTCCTTCTTGCAATAAACAAACTGCTGCACTTCTAAGCCAAACAGTGTGATGTACATTCAAATTACAGCCCTCACTTGTGATTACTCGGGCCTCTTAAGTAACCAATCATCATGACTTTGAATAAGTTTAATTATCAGGGTACTTCAGTGCATAAATAACAATGCACACCCTGTTAGCCAGGCTGACAGCACTAATTGAATCCAGCAGACTGGTCTCATCTGGTAGAAACCACTGGAATTTGGTCCTGCCTCATCAGAAAGACTGGAAGGGTCAGCCTAGCAGCACACCAAACTCCCAAGCCTGGACCCCTTTTGGACGGGCTCAAGTCTCTTCACTTCAAAGGGCAACTTGACTGAGAATGAAAAGGGATGGACAGTTTTTTTTAGGAAAACTTCTTCAAGGAGAAGATCCATTTTCAGAGCGCTGTCAGACATGGCATCTCATCTAATCGCCTCGGCGACGAAAGAGGCATTGTCCTCCTACACAGTGCGTGGAGCTTAATCAAAGTGAGTTGAATGAATGGCAATCCAGAGATGGCAATCCAGGCTCAGGAGTCCCATGGCTAGGATGCAGTCAGTCCAGGCTAAAGCCTGGCTCTGATCTCAGACTTGCCAGCTCAGTTAACAAATGGAGACTCTGGGACCAATGAGATAGTCAGCCTTCCCACCACAGCTCAGTCTCCTAGACGTAGGCCCACCAGCCTTGAACAACGGCCCCAGGACCTACATCCTTCCAGTTCCATCTTCTGCTCTGGGGGGCCAGGGCAGGCCTGAGGGGTACCCAGGAACAGATTAAACCAGCAGTGGCTGGCCCAGTGTGCAGACATGTGGGTCCTAACATCCCAGAGTGGATTCTTGCTTTTCTTTGACCAGAACCCCTTTCCCCAGGCTCAACAGTAAGAGTCTGTAACAATAACGGTAACTCCAGCTGTCTGCCCTCTTTCTGAACCACCTAACACACTTCCTTGACCTTTTCTGTCTGAAGACTATGTTGGCAATCTGTTGAAGCCTGTACATTATTTCTCAGAATATCTTTAAATGCATAAAAAAAACACAGTGAATAACAAAAAAAACCCAAAGATGTTGAAATACAGTTATCAATGTATTTTTAAAATTGGGTGTAGAGTGCTCGCTTCGGCAGCACATATACTAAAATTGGGTGTAGAAATATATGTGTTCCTTTATTAATGCATTAAACAATGAGATCTATCTAATAACTTAAATAATTTCAAAGTAGTGATGAGCATGAATAATGTTTGAGACATCTGTAACAGCTTCAATGTGAAATAAAATTAAGATATCAGAGATTATTTTTGGTAGGAAAGTCACAAATAGTGCTAATACTATGGAAGTTTGCTGTCTATATTCAGTAATTGAAGGAAATGATAAATTTCATTTAGATGTTAGTGAAAACAAAAATATATTTTCCCACATATGTTCACGGATTCCCATTAAGTCTATCTAAGACCCTTTGGTGAACCCCAAGTTAAGAATCCCTACCCTGTGGCTTAAGCACCCAACTCTTGATTTCGGCTCAGGTCATGATCTCAGGGTTGTGAGATCGAGCCCCATATCAGACTCCACGCTCAGCTTAGAGTCTGCTCAAGATTCTCTTTCTCCCCGCCCCCCATCCCTCCTCACCACCACCACCACCGCCCCCCCACACACACACACTCTTTCTCTCTATCCTTAAAAAAAAAAAAAAAAAAAAGAGGGCACCTGGGTGGCTCAGTTGGTTAACCATCTGCCTTTGGCTCAGATGATGATCCCAGGGTCTACTTCTCCCTCGACTTCTCCCCCCTGCTTGTGCCCTCTCTCTCTCATGCTCTGTCTCATGCTTTCCTTGTCTCAAATAAATAAAAATAAAATCTTTTAAAAAATTAAAATTAAAAAAAAAAAAAAGAATCCTACCCTAATCCCATATTGAACCGGTCAGTACCCATTCCCCTCAGGTCCTGGAGAAGGAAGGAAAGAAGAGCATTCTAAGAGTCCACACCCTTGACCCAGGTTGCCCTTGTACCTATATCCACACAGGGTCCTTGAGCTCCATCATCCCCATACCCTGCCCCCACTGGTCCACCCTAGACTAACTCCTAGAACCTCGACTTCCTACTTGCCATTTGTTTATCATTTCTTTTATCATTTCCCTGTTTATCAACTTGTCTCTTTATTTGTACACAAACCACATCCCCCAACTCCTCCCAGCCTCCAGCTCACATCACACCTCTTCACAGCATCTTCACTGGGGACTCACAGTACACAACCACAATACACGTTGGTAAGGGAACGCCACGCCCACTCACTTACAACAGACCCTTCCAGTCCCAGGCTGAGGCAGCCTCTACTGCACCATATCCATTCCTGCCTCAATGGGAAGAGAACCCCTTACTGTCTTAGAATTACCCTGTAACATACTACAAAGACCAGACCCTTCTCCCTGAGCTGATCTTACACGGTGCTAAGAAGATGAACCCTATCTTAACTTCAGTGTGACGTTAATATAGGAGAGGGACAGATTCGGCTCTTTGAGGTAGGAAGTGTGTGTTCACACACCAAATTGGGGACAATTCAAAATGAAAGCAGCCAATAGGAAGTGTGTTGAATAATCAATTATTAAACAGTCAGTAGGCTGCATATGTACAAAAAAGGAAACATCGACACCTCTAATCCCTGAAGACACACCCCCAACCCTCCCACCACCCCTGCCCCTCTGGAACGTATTCCCTCTCTTGTCAAAGCTTAGTCCTCTAGGAGGCAGACCGAAAACAAACTTTGGAAATTATCTGAGCATATGCTTGAGGGTTTTCCAACCCAGTTCTTTTTGCAATTTGCATTTGGAATTGAGCAAGGAGTAGTGTTGATTGGATCTATTCATGAGTTCTCTTGGCTTTTGCAATTTATAGTCAAGGGAACAGTGTAGATCCATATCTCTTGCTCCCAATATTTCCAGATGGGCATGTGAAATAGCCAGTGTCTACTCTTATTTATTTTTTTTATTATTTGTTTTGAGGGCATTCAAAGTTGTACAAATATTTGTTGATTTTTTAATTAAGGAACTCTGCAAACCATCAAAACTTCATAACAATGGACAGGAGGAAGACAAGAACTCCCACTGCTGTGTACTTTGTATCCAGAGCCACATAATAAAAGGGCTAACACTTGGGGCGCCTGGGTGGCTCAGTGGGTTAAAGCCTCTGCCTTCGGCTCAGGTCATGGTCCCAGCATCCTGGGATTGAGCCCCGCATCGGGCTCTCTGCTCGGCGGGGAGCCTGCCCCCCCCCCCCCGCCTGCTTTCTGCCTGATTGTGATCTCTGTCAAATAAATAAATAAAATCTTAAAAAGGGGGGGGGGGCCTAACACTTACATCGATCACGGACAGGCAATGTTCTAAATGACTTCCAGGTAGTTTATAATCCTCACAACAATACTATGGGTACTATTTTACCCTCACTGGACAGATAAAAAAAAAAATGGGGCTCAGGAAAGGGAAGTAACTTACTTAAATTCACATAGCTAGGAAGGAACAGAGTTGGAATATGAACTCAGGCACACTTGTTCTAGAATGTGTGTTCATAAATGGTGGCTTGCGTCACATGGTAGAAGAAACCCTTGATCTAGGAGTTAAAGCACCCAACCTGTAGTCCTAGGTCTGCAGGAATTTGAGCATCTAAGCTGTATCCCTATGTCTGCCACACATTTGCTGAATGACAGTAGATAAGTCACTTCCTCTCTCTGGCTGTCACCCAGCCTCATTGTATTGAACAGTCTAATACTCCCCCTATAGTCTGAGGCAGGGAACCGGTGTTAGCAGGCTGTGCAGACCTTACTAGAGGTCTGGGAAGATGCGGGGCAGGGAGGCGATGCTGAGATCTGTGGCCTTGTGGAAGGCAAGAAAAAAAAACTGATATAAAAAGAAATAAAAAAGCAAGGTGCTGATGGACCTCTCTGAAATTTACCCAATGGAATACAAGTGCCACCCAGTCCCATCTCGCCTTGATCCATGCAGAGAGGAAGTAGGATACTGACAGCCCCACAGTCACCTGCCCACTGAAACCCAAGTACCCTAGAGGGTTTGCCAAACCTTGGTGCACCCTCCTTGACAAGCTAGGCTCATTGCCCAGCTAGGGGGTTGTGAACATTTTAGGGCACTCCAATCTGCATCTGGGGTGATTCCTCAGGCCCCAGGAAGCAAGAAAGAGCAGCCAGAAATGAGCTAAAGGCTGCTACAATCAGAGGACCAAGATGCAGGAGAAGATAAAGGAAAACAGCTTTGCTAAAATTCTTCCAGCTGACTAGTCCTTCGGGGAAAAAATTAAGCTGGAAGCCGATCTCACTCTTACACCGAAATAGAAACCAAATGATTCAAAGACATAAACATAGAAAGGGTATGCAGAAGAAAACCAGAAGAACATTTAGATAAATAGTTTTATGACTCCAGGATAGTGAGGGCATTTTTTTCAAACACCAAATCAAGAACAGAAACCAAACAGGAAAGACTGGCAGATTGTACTACATAAAAATGTAAACCTTCTGTGTGACCAATAAATAAACTTAGAAAAATACTTTCAACATATGTTACAGAAAAAAGGTTACCATTACTCATAAAGACAGGAAACTCTTATCCAAAAGTAAGGGGGGAAATGAACACCACCAAAATTTAAAAAAGGGGGGGGGAGTTCCACATGACCTAGCATTTCACATTTCATTCCTAGGTATATATCCAAGAGAAAAGAAAACATATGTCCACACAAAAACCTGTACATGAATGCTCTTAGCTGGATTGTTTCTAATAGCCAAAGAGTGGACACAACCCAAGTGTCTATAAATACAATGGGATATATGCATACAATGGAACATTGTTCATCAGTAAGGAAATAAAGTGTGATCACTTTATGGCTCCAACAAGAATAAACCTTGAGATCATCCTAAGTGAAAAGACCACATTTTATATCATTCCATTTACATGAAATGTACAGAATGAGCAAATCTATAGAGGCAAGAAACAGATTAGTGATTGCACAAGGCTTCAAGGATTGGGGAAAAGGAAGAGTGACTGCTAATTAGGGTACAGGGTTTCTTTTTGGGGTGAAGAAAATATTCTAAAACTGATTGTGATGATGGTTACATGACACTCTAGATACACTAAACCCCATCAAGTTTTATACTTTTCATGGGTGGTTTGTATAGTGCATGAAGTATATCTCAGTGAGGCTGTGATATTTTTTAAAAAATCAATGCTGTCAATAATGAGATCAAAATTTAATCCAAAGTCAAAAGATAAGAAGCTGGAAGAATGAGGCCAATTATAATGAAAGTTTTATCCAGTAATGAAAATGTAGGCATTTTGAACTTTTACATACTAAGTAGCAGGTGTCATCAAAATACACAACACAAAAATTGTTGTAAATATAAGGAGAACCTGGTGGGAGAAAAGGGACTCAGAGTGCTTATCCTAAGACAGATCAAAGGAACTCAAAAATGTGGGACTATACACAACCCAATTAACCAAATTGGTAAGATGGATCCACTGGTAAGTTTCAAACTCTACACTCTCCAAACAAGCATAATCTTTTTAAGTACATGGAACATTTACAGAATTCTAAAAAAAAAAAAAAATCTTAGTAAATTCACAAAAGTAGAAATTGCACATGGCATATTTTTCACATATAATATAGTAAAACCTAATAAAAACTAACACAAATGTTGACACAAGCAAAAAAAAAAAAAAAAAAAAGAAAGAAAGAAAGAAAAGAAAAAAAGCCAAATAATTAAGAAATAAACTCTCTCTTGGATGATTTTTATTTCAAACAAAAACCAAAGCTGAAATTGTGCTGGGGTACCTGGGTGGCTCCATCAGTTGAGCATCAGACTCTTGGATTCAGCTTAGGTCATGATCTCATGGCTCATGAGATTGAGCCCCATGTCAGGCTCCACACTCAGTGGGAGTCTGTGTGGATATTCTCTCCCTCTGCCCCTGTCCCCACTCTCTCTCTCCCCAAATAAATAAATATTTTTTTTAAAAAAAACTGAAGTGGTCCTAGGCTATATGCTCCACAAATTCTAAGACCTGCTTGCTCCTTTTAAGTCTGTTACAAACCCCTTTTTTGCACAAAAGCATAACTAGATAGATGTGAGATTTCCTTCTTGTTTTGTGTTGCGAGCTCTAGTTTGTCCTGGGTCCTTTTACTTGTCCTCATACGTGTAATTGCACATTCTTTATTCCCTTTTACTTATGTCCACCTATTTCTCTTTTCTAAAGATGCACTTATTTACTTGAGAATGAGAAAGTGGGAGGGAGGGGCAGAAGGAGAGGGAGAGAATCTCAAGCAGATTCCCCAACAGGTGTGGAGCCTGACACAGGACTCTATCTGATGATCCTGCGATCATGTCCTGAGCCAAAATCAAAAGTGGGACTCTCAACGAACTGAGCCAATCAGGAGCACCTTGTGTCCATTCATTTCCACTGTGAGTCCTACCTTTATATTGTGTTTATTTACCCAGAACTTGTTTTCATTCTTTCTGCTTAGTAATTCTATTATTTTTTTTTTTTTTAGATTTTTATTTATTTATTTGACAGAGAGAGATCACAAGTAGGCAGAGAGGCAGGCAGAGAGAGTGAGAGGGAAGCAGGCTCCCCGCCAAGCAGAGAGCCCGATGCGGGACTCGATCCCAGGACCCTGAGATCATGACCTGAGCCGAAGGCAGCGGCCTAAACCACTGAGCCACCCAGGCGCCCCAGTAATTCTATTATTAAAGGCAATGAATTTTCCACTGATAGTAGCTTTGGTTGCATCCCGGAAGACTTAAAACTTTTTTCCTGATTTTGAAAGTAACATTATTTTTTATAAGTAAAAAAGTATACATTCCATAATGTATGAGTTAGATGAGAAAGTCCTCTATCTGTAATTCTACCCCCTACCACACCTCCCACTCCCTTAACTAATGTTACAGTTTAAACATTCCTTCCAGTTTTTTTCTAGGCTAGTCACAAGAGTATGTATGCATGTAATAATCTTCTGTTAACTGAAATGGAATCACACTTTCATACTTGACCTAAAATTCATTGTTTTCACTTAATCATATAAATGACAATTTTCCCTATTAATGCATATAGGCTATTCTCAGTGGTGACATAATGTTAGGGTGTAATCATGTGTATTTAAGATATCAACTACTCACCGATGTTTCAGTGGCTTCCAGCCTCAGGTATGACAAACCCTGCTCCAAGGAACATTCTCAAGCATGCATCCCTGCACACCTGTCCAAGTTATTGTTACCATATAATCCTACACAAATGGGATTTAGAGCATTCTCATTATTGTTGTACAGATGCCAAACAAGGTGGCCAAGGACCACAAATAATGTTGTCTAGGACCACAAACCCCATTTTAAAAATAGCATAAGAGAAACCAGAAGGACCTGCCTAATATGGTTTCAGGATAAGTGGCAACGGAAAACCCCCCAAGAGAGATACAAATGGGGAGCTGAATGGAGGGGGGGAACAGGAAGATTTGGGGTTTTATAAATGTGTAAAACCAAATTTGTAGGTTTCAGAACTCTGGGGACATTACAGACGGACTTCGTCCTACTGGCTCCCGCCAGTCAATGCACGTAAAAATTCACATAAACATGGCTGTGACTGTTCTACCTGGCATTGTGGTTGCAGAGAAGTAACCATGCACAGGGGAGGCAAATTCTAAGATCAAAACAAGGAGAGAAGACTTCTACTAGGATGCCCTTCCCACTCCCACTGTTGCCAAGGGAAACCGAGCCCACCTGGAGTAGGGAGCAGAACAGAGAGCAGACACAGCCAAGAAATCCTAACTAGAGGGGACAGGAGAAATAACTAAAGATAACAGGAATTAATTCACTTGAAAACAGAAAAAGAGCTCAACTAGTTATTTTTTAAAAGCTTTAAGAGCTCCTATTTCAAAAGTCATTAATAATAAAATAGATAAACCAGTATGCTACCAGGCTGTGCAGAGTCTACCCTAGCATCTAGGATGAAATGGGCAGCCAGGCAAGGTATGATGAGAGATAAGGCTGGAAACGTAGACAGGTGCCAGATCATGGAGAGTCTTGTGGGCCATACTAAAGAATGTGGATTCTGGGGGCACCTGGGTGGTTCAATGGGTTAAAGCCCCTGTCTTTGGCTCAGGTCATGATCCCAGGGTCCTGGGATCAAGCCCCGCATCGGGCTCTCTGCTTAGCAGAAAGCCTGCTTCCCCCTCTCTCTCTGCCTGCCTCTCTGCTACTTGTGATCTCTGTCTGTCAAATAAATAAATAAAATCTTAAAAAAAAAAAAAAAAGAAAAGAATGTGGATTCTGTCCAGGGGGTGTTGTTTGGGACTGGTTTGTGTCTCTGCGAACAGGAGTGGCATGATCACTTTTTACTCTGGGGCAACTGCTCCGGGGGAGGGGTCAGTAGGATGGAGGGAGGAAAATCTGAAGTTGAGAGAACAGAGACTATAAAATGCTCCAAAGGAGAGGAAAGGAGGACTGACCCAGCAGTGGCAAGAGGAACAGAAAATCTTGTTCTCAGAGAGAGAAACTAAAGGGAGTGGGGGGATATACAAAACCATCTCCAGTCTGAAAACTGGGTAAATGTTTTCTTATACATAAAATGAGAATAATATCAAATCAGGTTATTCCAAAGGTGATGTAAGTGGGGTTGCTTTAAAGTTCACTTATACCCCATCCTTGTTCCCAAAAGGATTTAATGCTGCTTAAGTTAAAATCAAAGATGTGGGGGCGCCTGGGTGGCTCAGTGGTTTAAGCCGCTGCCTTCGGCTCAGGCATGATCTCAGGGGCCTGGGATCGAGTCCCGCATCGGGCTCTCTGCTCCACAGGGAGCCTGCTTCCCTCTCACTCTCTCTCTGCCTGCCTCTCTGCCTACTTGTGATCTCTCTCTGTCAAATACATAGATAAAAAAAAAAAAAAAAAAAAAAAAAATCTTAAAAATCAAAGATGTGCAAACACTGGAAAGCCCCTGAGATGTGAGATATTACCATCCATTGTTAGCACCGACACCTTCACAAACAACTGTGAGTTCAGAGACTGAGTCTGTGGTGTGGTGCGGGGTGGGGCAGAGGGGCAGTGAGGCTGACTCTGCCCAGCAGGCCAACATGAGTGTGACCCTGGGGCCCAGAAGGAAGGCCAAAGTTGATGAAACCAATCTGGGAATTGTGAGCTCAGCGTGTCTAGAATCGGGGCACTCGCTGTGAGCCAGACACTGGGCCAGACCTATTAGAACTGTTTATCTCATTTAACCCTCAGAGCAAACTTGCAAGGACATTGTTATTAAAAAAAGAAAGAAAGAAAGAAAGAAAGAAAGAAAGAAAGAAAGAAAGAAAGAAAAGAAAGAAAGAAAGGACTTTGCAGATGAGAAAATTTGAGGCTCTTGGAGGTTAATTAGCCTCCTCGGTGGGAAGCCGGGGGACCCACGCTGACTTCTGTCCTTTTTCAATGATGCATAACATTCAGCGTCTGAAAGGGCAGAGCTGTGGTTCCATAGAAATATGTCCACAGCAGCTCCACCCGGCTGCAGCCCACCCAGGGGTTGCAGGCTGCCTGGTGGGAGAGGGTCTGGCTAGCAGGCAGCGCTTCTGGGGGTGGGGGACAGCAAGCCCCCACCTTCCTCTCTGTGGTTAACTGTTCTCGCTTTCCCTCCAGCAGCAAACAGCCCCTCGGTCCCTCCCTCTCCCTGGCAGGCCACTGACGGCAGCTCTCAAGCTGTCCACATTAATCATCCCTGGTCTCATCTCAAAGTGATGCTGACCCCTCGCTGCCCCTCGCAGGGGCCCCACGCAGCTGCCCCTTGGAGCTCTGTCTATGGCTGTGGAGTGGGACTTCTCCCCACTGAGGCTACGGCTCTCTCATTAGGCTCAAACAACAAGGATATTCGTTCATTCCTTGTAGCTGGGTCAGGTAGGACTTTGGAGTGGGCACCATCTAATATCCCTCCAGCATCATGTCCAAGGGGAAAAGATGCTGTTGAACCAAAGCATTTGACAAAATCCCTCCCTGCTCTCCACGTCACTTTAACTAGTCACTGACCCTCACCGCTGACAGCCAGGCATCTCAACTGCTTCCTAACTTGGCTAAATCTTGAACTTGCGAGTTTCTGACTGGCCCTGGAGTGCTCTTGTGGGATAAATTCCTGCTAGGATCCTCACCTCACCAGTCTTCCCTGGGCTGACAGTCAGAGATTAATTATAGCTTGGCTCTCCACCAGGACCCCTCATACTGACCTGACCCAACCTTGATTCTGCTTCTACCAAGTCCTGTGCTGCCCACCCCCCCCCCCAAGTCCCCTTCCCATACACACATATAGATTACATGAGACTGGCTGTCCTGGGTGACCATCAGCCACCAGGAATGGGAAGCTTCCAGAACAGATCTTGAGCAGCAAGTCCTATCCAAGACAGCAGGAGGAATAAAAGACATCAGAATCTGGAGGTTCAAACACGGGGCGGGGGGGGGGGGGGGCAAATACAAACCCCTGGTCTGCACTCAAGTCGGGGTCATGGAAACAAAGAGGAAGTGGAAGGAACAGAACCAGGTCAGAGCAGGGAAGGAGGTGGGGAGACTGAGTACAGGCCACAGACCTCACCGATGTTTCATGGGCCAGTGAGTACAGGAGGCATGGGAGAGTCCTGCCAGCTGTCAGGGCAGAACCAGGGTTTGGTGACAGGAGCAGGGGGCACCAGGGACAGGGTATAAGCCCTTGACTCCACCTGGAGTGTCCCAATGTCTGAATGTACCCACGCCCCTCCCCACAGCTAAAACTATCTTTTTCCCACTGCAGTCCCCAGGTCGGACCCCAGGAACATGTCCTAGAGCAAGGATCAGCATCAAAAATGTGGAAGAGCAGGACTCAGAAGCAGGGGTGAGGGAGTGTTCTAGAGTCTCGGGACCAATGATCAACAAGGCACATGCTCAGGGCTCGCCTGATGGAGAGAAACTGCAGTTCAGAGAAGGCAGGGGCCTTTCCAGTCTAGGCCACTCTCTCAGTTCCCTTGGCCCTTTCACCATGGTCTGACATGCTTCTCCCAGGCTAGGAGCCGGGACCTCAGAAACCCTGTCTGGTAGGAGGAAAGAGAGGGCCGGCCTACCAGCCATGACTGGGAAAACCAGTGTAGGGTGACGGACTCATCAGAATTTACCCAGGACTTTCCAGGTTTTAGCCCTGAAAGTCCCACATCCCAGGAAACCCCTCAGTCCTTGTTTTAAAAATGAAAGTTCTACATCTTGGAATACCCACTCCCAGTCCCGAGCAATGGGGTCACTTAATCTCCCTAGTTCAGGTCAGCTTCCTTGTCTATCAGATGAGTGCCCAAGGATAGGCAAAGCCCCTGGGCATTAGCTCAAAGACAAGATTAAAGCTCTCATTCAGATTATCAAACTGTGCAAGACATTCATTCAGGCACAGCAAGACCCCAGCTGGAATCTGGAACCGAGAGAAAGGAGTCTCCCCTATGGGCAAGGGTCGGCCAAATCAGGCTGGCCCGGGGGAGGGCAGGAGCCAAAGGGGAGCCTTCAGTCTCAACCTCTGGCTGTCTCATTTGCAGCTGTAACTCCGGTTTCTAGGATGGTGCCTGGCACACAGCAAGAAATGAATGCAAACTGAATGAGTGAATGAATGAATGGACTCAGGCATGCAGACTTCAGACATGAGAGCAGACCCTCACACCACCAACAGGACCCTGCCCAGTGTTACAACCCCTAACATGCAAGCTGGACCCACAGCAGTAGATGCAAAGGGCCAGGGTGGACACACTCATTGGACACAGGTTTGGGCTGAAGAGAACAACCGGTAGGAGGGAGCTCTGTTGCTAGAAGGCTCGCTGCTCCTGACAGGTCCAGGGGAGACAGCCACGCATCTCCTCTTACCAAAGACTGAGGCTTTTAGGAAACAGCCAAGACTGGCCTTTTCACTGAAACCTTCTCCAAAAGTCTTCATCGTGAGGACGTCTCCATCACTAGTCAAACTTCAAGGCCAATCAAGCAGGCTTTCCATTAGGCAATCACTTCTAACTTGTAGAGCACTCTTCACAATAATTAGTGCGGCGGCGACTTGCTGGGTCTCTCTCTGGTCAGGTCGGAGGAGCAGCCGCAGTGCCATCTTGTGGCTCTTTTGAGAATGCTCCGGGGCTGTTCCAGTCCCTTCACTGGTCTGGGTGTGTCCAACACACGGTTTCTGAGAATTCACGGCTTTTGGGATCTCTCCATAAGAATGTCTGCCCGGCTATTGAACAATCTGACCCACTTCTCGCCCTCTGCAAATATTAAAAAACAAAAACAAAGAAACAAAAAAAACCAAGCTCCGAATTCAGTGTGGATTCAATGCCACGTGACCGTTGTGTTCCCAGAAAATTTTCAGAGCTTCCCACAGTAGATCCACATGCGCTGAGCTCACTGGTATGCAATTCTCAGGTGTGATCCAGAGAAGATGGCACTTCTCAAGTCTTGCATTCTCTGCTTATGGAGGCACACCTTTCTTGCTCATAAAAAGGAAATATGGTAGGCGTCCTCCATGAAGCTTATTGTCTCATAGGGATGTCAGGCTGAAGTCAATCCCTGAAATAGTTCCCTGTGACAGTGCTGTGAAGAAGGGCACCTGCCATGAGCCAGTGTGATGGGGTGGGGAGAGCGATGTCATCCTGGGGGGCCAAGTGAGGTTTCCCCTATGATGTCCAAGCCAAGAACTGGAAGTCTGCATTGGCTTCCAGGAAACGCAGAGAGGACATAAGCTTTCTGTGCATTATTTCAACAAGGCTGATGGGCGATGACTGCTGGGCACAAGGGGATTTGAACTGCCCTCCATACTGGGGGGTGTTTTGTCTGATTCCCTGTTATCCACCCACCCCTGCCACCATAACCACCACACAACACACACATAAGCAACGCACCTGCACACACGATGCACAATTGGTCTCTCACCTCCTTGTGTTGAAGAGGAATTAATTTATGTGTGGATGAGAACTGCAGTTGGATGGAGTCATGCTCAGGTGGAAGAATGGAAAGGCTGTTTGAAGAAACCGGTCTCTGAGGTTAAGACAAGGTAAGTCCATAGAAAAACAACTGGAGGGGCCGCCTGGGTAGCTCAGTCAGTTTGGCTTCTGACTTCAGCTCAGGTCATGATCTCAGGGTCCTGGGATGGAGCTCCACGTGGGCTCCCTGCTCAGCAGGGAGTCTTCTTCTCCCTCTCCTTCTGCCCCTTCCCTCATTCGTGCAAATGCTCTCTTTTTCTCAAATAAATAAAATCTTTAAAAAAACAAAAAAAGGAACAGCAGCTAGATCGTGAGTCTTTAGTCTGAGTCCCCTGTGGAAGAGAAGGGGTTACAGCAAACATAGCTGGGAGACTTCCCAGGGGCAGAAATTTGGGGACCTTCCAGCTCACCTCCTTCTGATATTTACAGGAGGATAGTGGAAAGGGTGTGAGTCTTGGAATCAGACAGACATGGGTTCTAACCCTGGCTCCAGCATGGTTTCCAAATTAACTTTTCCAAATTAACTTCTACAGATTTCAAGATCTGTAAAATAAAATTAAGAATCAATATGCTAGAAGGAGGCCCATGCTCTGTTCTGGCCCTCAGGGCTAGACTCTTACCCAAATCCCCTGCTCTGTCTTGCCCTGGATGACAGGGGATTGATTTACCAAATATTATTGGTTCTAGAAAACAAAATTCAAGATTTTAAATTTGTACTAATGTTACAAAGAATAGATTTTTTTAACTGCACTCTATGCCCAGTGTGGGGCTTGAACTCATGTCCCCAAGATCAAGAGTCACATGCTCTACTGACTGAGCCCGCCAAGTATCACAAGAATAGATTTTTAAAACACATTTATTTTCTGTATTGGCATAAGTACATCACTGAATAAATAAATTCGGGGAAAGAGTTCTTCCTTATTGAAGAATACTAGTTAGTAAATATAGAAGGAATGATGGAAATAGAAATTCACCAGTGGGGGCGCCTGGGTGGCTCAGTGGGTTAAAGCCTCTGTCTTCAGCTCAGGTCATGATCCCAGAGTCCAGGAATCGAGCCCTGCATCAGGCTCTCTGCTCAGCAGGGAGCTTGCTTCCTCCTCTCTCTCTGCCTGCCTCTCTGCCTACTTGTGATCTCTGTCAAATAAATAAAATCTTAAAAAGAGAGAGAGAGAGAGAGAAATTCACCAGTAGGCAAACTTCATGGTAATAATGGTCACACGAAAAGAAGGGCCATCTGTACCCCAATGTTCATAACAGCAATGGCTACGGTTGCCAAACTGTGGAAAGAGCCAAGATGCCCTTTAGCACACGAATGGATAAAAAAAATATGGTCAGGGGCACCTGGGTGGCTCAGTGGGTTAAAGCCTCTGCCTTCAGCTCAGGTCATGATCCCAGGGTCCTGGGATCGAGCCCCACATCGGGCTCTCTGCTCAGCGGGGAGCCTGCTTTTCTTCCCCTCTTCTCTCTGCCTGCCTCTCTGTCTACTTATGATCTCTGTCTATCAAATAAATAAAATCTTTAAAAAAAAGAAGATATGGTCAAAAAAAAAAAAAAGATGACGATGATATGGTCCATATACACAATGGAGTATTATGCCTTCATCAGAAAGGATGAATACCCAACTTTTGTATCAACATGGACGGGACTGGAGGAGATTATGCTGAGTGAAATAAGTCAAGCAGAGAGAGTCAATTATCATATGGTTTCACTTACTTGTGGAGCATAAGGAATAACATGGAGGATATTAGGAGAAGGAAGGGGAAAGTGAAGGGAGGGAAATCAGAGGGGGAGATGAACCATGAGAGACTGTGGACTCAGAAACAAACTGAGGGTTTTGAAAGGGGAGGTGAATGGGAGTTTAGGTGAGCCCGGTGGTGGGTATTAAGGAGGGCACGGATTGCATGGAGCACTGGGTGTGGCACATAAACAATCTTGGAACACTGAAGAAATAAAATTAAATTTAAAAAAAAAACAGTCACACTCAAGTACCACTGGAAGTACAATCAGAAATAGTATATGTGCATAACTTCGAAGTATCTCCCCTACAAGATGCTTATTAAATACAAATGGGAAAATGGTCACTTTGCGGTGAAGAAACCTGGCAGACCCAGGTTAATACCCCAAATAATAAGAACACATCAACATCAGCGATAGGATGCCTTGAGAAGGGGGCACAGCACTTGCGAGGTTTTCTTGCCAGAAAAGCGTAACTTCAGTTGAATCATGAGAAAACACCAGACAAACCCAAATTACGGGTCTGTTTCTACAAAATAATTGGCCAGTACTTTTCAAAAGTATCAAAGTTACAAAAGGCAAAAAAAGAGGAAAAAAAAACCCCACCCTCTCATAGACTAGAGAAGATTCAGAAAACATGACAACTAAATGCAGCATAGGGTCCTGGGTTGGATTCTGAACCCAGAAAGGACATTAGTGGTTGTACGACATTCCATTATAATAATATACAAATATTTACCTAACCAATCCCAGATTTGTCTCCAATTTTTCCCTATTATAAATGATACCTTTATAAAAACTTGTGTGTTTTATGTGTGACTATATTTATATAAAGAGTTCACCAATCCTCCCATAGATGGATAGATAGATAGATGGATTCTGACATAGATAGATAGAGTCTTAGAAGGAGGGTGGTTGAGTCAAAGGATAAGGAAAGTTCAAGTTTTGATCATATTTCCGCCAACAGTGAATGAAAGTGACCATTTACCCACATCCTGGCAAATAACAACTACTGGTATTTTTCCATTTTTTCAGTAGAATGGGCAAAACATGAATTGTTAAATCTTTAGCTTATATGAATGCCATTCTAAGACCTCTGCTCATACTGGAAAGGGAACTTTGAATATCTTGAGTAACGTTCAGCCTCTACCCTCAGTGGCCGAGTTACTTAAGCTCTCAGTCTCCAGGATGGCATCCAACGATCCCTGTCTATTGGCATTCATGTCCTTGTAGAGTCCCCTCCCACGCTGTATTGTGGTTGGTCTGCACGACCAATAGAATACGGTAGAAGTGACAGGATGTGGTTTCTGAGACTCGTTCATAAAAAGGCATTAGCCCTGGTGGAAGCTCACTGCCATGTTAAACCAAGACTCAGGATCTCTACAGAAGACTCATCAGTCTCGCATGACAAGGAACTAAGGCCTCCTGCCAACAGCCATGTGATGAGCCATCTTGACAGAGGATTATCGAGCCCCAGTCAGGCATTCAAATGATGGCAGTCCAAGCCGACATCTTGACTACAACCTCAGGAGAGACCCTAAGTTAGAACCATGCAAGTAAACCACTCCCATGCTCCGAAACTGCAGGAGATAATAAATACTTACTATTTTAAGCCATTAAGTTTCAGGGTGATATGTTACACAGCAATAGATAACGAATCCACTCTCCGGGCCCCACTCTCCTCACCTGTGAGACAGGAACGATCATAATAATGATGCCCAGTTCACAGAGAGAAAAACAGACGAAACACCCGCCCCCTGCCTGACCCGTAAGCACCAGTGTCTGCCCCTCTCTCTCGGCGGAAAGTCCGCGAAACACAGACTGTCAGGCCTGACTAAACAGGGGAAAGTTTTGTGTTGCGATGCCTTTGACCTTTCTCTTCAAAATTCATGTCAAATCAGTTTCTAATTCATTTCCAGACACATTATTCTACGAACGAAGGAAAGAGTGAATTTTGTTGCCGTGCATTCCCTGCCCTTTTATTTGATGAAATTACAAAAGCAAATAGTCTGGTTGCTCTGGTCTTCGGAGGGCTGCCAAACCCTTCTCTGAGAGATCAGAAAGCAGCTAATTGAGACCCCTAATTGTGAGCTAGTGGACAGCTGAGGGACAGGCTGGCCTTGGTGTAGATGCCGGTACACGTTTCCAAGCAACGTGGACACACATATCCAAAGCTAAACTGCTCCTCCTTTCTCATCCTATTGAGGCTTCTGGTGAATGGACTGAGCCCAGTGGCGGTGGGAGAAGGGAGGACAGCCAGGACCCATGAAATCCCCAGGGAT
This sequence comes from Meles meles, assembly GCF_922984935.1. Lineage (NCBI taxonomy): Eukaryota > Metazoa > Chordata > Mammalia > Carnivora > Mustelidae > Meles > Meles meles. The sequence goes on along the minus strand of NC_060081.1, from coordinate 64,888,399 downwards.
GCTGGTCTCCCAGAATCCAACCCCCGGAATTCTGAGGCAAGTTCCTGATCTGGGGACAGAGGAACAACTGAGTGCTCCTCTCCCCTTGAGCAGACCACACTGGCCAGGCCAGGCCCGCTTGGGGCCTCAGTAGAGCATCCCTGAAAGCCCAAGCCCCGCCCCTTTTCTTTTACTGGTGAATTCCATCCAGACTGTAACAAGCGCTACTCTCCACTCTGCCATCTGGTGGCTATAGTCAGAAACTGCAGCTTCCCTCCAGAACAGCCACCTTCAAAGGGATAGGGCTGTGTCCCTCCAGAAATTGCATTGGCAATTTTGTCCCGCCTTCCAAAGGAGTGACCAGGTTCTTTCTGTTTAATCCTCCATGCCAAAGAACTTGGGTGGATTGCCATGGAAGAAAAAAAGAATGTTTCTAATAGACGCCATTCTGAGTCTTTCTCACAATTATTCTTTAGTCCAGCTGCCAGCCAGGTTGGAGCCTTCGTCTTGCCTCGTCTTGCCTCCAGACACACTCCCTACTCCCTGAGGACACTTCTCCTGGTGGGTGGAGGGGCCTCGGTCCCTGTATTTGTTCCTTTTTCTTTCTTTTTTTTTTTTTTTTTTTTTAGATTTTATTTATTTATGTGACAGAGAGAGATCACAAGTAGGCAGAGAGGCAGGCAGAGAGAGAGGAGGAAGCAGGCTCCCCGCTGAGCAGAGAGCCTGATGCGAGACTCCATCCTAGGACCCTGAGATCATGACCTGAGCCGAAGGCAGAGGCTTAACCCACTGAGCCACCCAGGTGCCCCTATTTGTTCCTTTTTCCGTAACTATGTCCAGAGCCATTAATCCCAACAATCTCTCCATCCAAACCCAGGAGGCTCTTAGCTAACATACTCTAGGCAGGCATGAAGACAGACGACCCAGCCTCGTCCCATCTGCATATAACAACGAACACAACAAGTGCCTCCTTCCACTTTCAGTCTGCTGTAGTTAAACCAAGCCACAGTGGAAAAAAGATGGACAGCCTAACAAACGTGGCCGAAAGGAACGTGAACCACAGTGGACACGCGTCAGCTTGAGAAAGGACCAGAACTGATGAGCTGATGAGCTCTGAGACCATCTTTAAACAGGGTCTTTCGAGCAAAGATGAAGCAAGAACAAGAAGGACTATTGAAGGCATGTCCACTAATAGCCTTTGAATACTAGGTCCCACCACAGAGGCCCACAGGCTTTGGAATAGATAAGCCTAGAATTTGAATTCTGACTCTGCCACTTAACTCAGTGACCTCAGGCAAGTCTCTCCACTTCTCTGAGCCAAAGTTTCCTTCTTTATTAAGTGGGTATGAAAACTTCTGCCACTCTTTTATAGGGAGGAGCAAATAGCAAGGAGACCAGGCCCCAGGAAGGACTCCGCAGATACTGCCCGTCTTCACCCCACCTGCATCTCAGGCAACAAGAGACATCACCCCAGGAATTTCCTTCTCTCAGAACCAGGAAAATAAAATGCCTAACTGATTATATGCATCATCCTTTCAGAGGTCTGTGCAATCCAATATGCCTTTAGTGAGCACCTACATGGTGTAAGGTCCTGGGAGAGACAGAGGAGAGAGGGGCATAGTTCCTACCCCCAAGGAGCTCACAGCTCATCAGTGGAGGTGGAAGAAATGGTCATCCATAGTCCAAACACGTGGAGCTAATAATTATAGGTAACATTTATACAGCACTTCTTTTATTCCAGGATGCATATTTTATAAATCCTGAAAATAGTACTTTGACTATTTTCTTCTTGAAGACTTTGAACCCAGCCTTGACCACCATGACTACTGTTTGTGCTGATGCATTGTGTGTCACTGTGCATCACTGCACACTGAGGCTTTGATCTCAGTTTTCAATAGTGTGGCATGAAACATCGGCATGGGTTTCATTTTTGAGTGATGGGTTGGGAGCTGGTCCTCATGATAGGGGACCCAGGATCAGGGCCACACTATGATTTTCATGGGCCTTGGGCACTTGTGCCTTCCCAATCTCTTCCTCCATAAAATATTATTTTAAAATGTATGACTGTGCTGGTATAAAGATAAAATAATTCATCTTTATTTTAATGGATTTATTTAATGGATTCATTATTTTGTATTCATTCTTCTTATACTTATTTTTTTCTGATTTTCAAAATAAATTGAAATTAAAACATTTCTGGGAACCTCTAAAAATATTAACATAATATTTTTCTATAGCTCTAGACACTATGCCTAGGGGATAAGTCTACCCAAACCAGATGCCAGGAGCCGTCTCTCTGAGGCTATCCAGTTTTTTAAGAAAAGAACGTCCATTTTGTCCCTCGGCCTTTCTGAGTAGAGGGGAGAAGAGCTGATTTTCCTATGTATGAAATTTTGCTTAATTCCCATTTTCAGCCACACGCCTTCTTCTTACCCTCCACTGTAGCTGGCATGTTCAGGGCCCACGGACGCAAGCAACAGCTTCTTCAGGCACCATTCGCCATCTACTTCCCAACGACTAGAATTTGCTGGAAATCTCTTTCCCACTAATGCCCTTTCTCCCATTCTTTGAATCATTGGAACTTTATTCCTTTTTCATTTCTATAATGGGGTTCCAGAAGGGAAAAGGGATAAATACAGATCAAGAACCCACTGTCTTTAGCCAGAAGTCCCTCATCATTGTGTCATTTGGAATGCTTTCGGCTGCAATGTAACAGAAAAACCAGCTCAAGCTGGCCTGGTCGGTGAGGAAATCCAGGACCAGCCTAATATAGTTCTGAAACTACATTCCTCCATAATCCCCTAAACCATGCCCACGTCTTTTCGTTGGCTTTATTTTGAGACCGTTGCCTTCATGGAGGCAAATGGCTGTAGCAATTCCTAGCTACGTGCCCACCCATAACACCCAGGTGACCATCCCCAGTCACTGGAAAATGCCAAAGCCTCGGAGAAGCTGCCCAAATGGCACCCATCTCTACAGAGGAAAGCAAAGCTCAGAAGGGGGCAGCTGCTGGCCTTGCAACGTAAGTCAGAGTCAGGCGTGTGTTTCCTAGGCCCCTGGAGAATGTCATTTAAAGATCTGCCATTGGGGCACTTGGGCCATCTGGGAAGATGTAGGGCCCTAAGGGACTTCTGTGTGCTCAAGGAAATGTAAGCAAGACCACACAGACAAAGGACTGTAGACTAGAGGAATCTGGAGAAGGCAAGGATCGAGAGCAGCTCCTAATTGCACAGCCCCAGCACAGGCTGGCTGAGAGGGGCTGCCCTCTGCATCCCACACAGAACATGTCAACGCTCAGCAAACCCAGCCAGTCCCTGTGATCAGAAAGCCACAGGACCCTAGTCTTTCTGGAAGTGGGGAAACTCCCCTCTGGCTCCAAGACCTGAAAAGCATGCATTCCCTCCGTCATTCCTTCCTGGATCCAGTATTGTGAGGTCAGGCTTGCAGAGACCTTTCAGTGGACACCACCAGCATGGTCACAGAAGGTTCACAGGCCACACCCCAGGACAGGCAAAGAAGAAACGGCTGTGAGGCCTCCTGGGGGTGGGGCGATGCCTAGCTGGGGGTTTCCTGAGCTGCTCACTCACTGCTGTCCTAAGAACAACACAGCGGAGGCAGATTTGTGATGTGGGATGGAACAGCAGGCACTGTGCTCATCCTGCTGGGGTTTTCAGAACCGTACAATATGCTTGATTGAAAGGCTCTTTTAGGAGCTTAATTTTTTTAACATTAAAGAATTAAATCAATAATGTCCCCATTTCAGCTTCTCTGTGATTATGTCCTTTGTGTCCTGCTTGCTACATAGTTATAAGCTTTCTAAAAATTATAGTCTGTGTCATCTGTACCAAAGGAAATCAAGGGAAAAGGGAAAGAGGAAGAGAAGGCAATTAACATAAGGTGAACACCTACTGGGCACCAGGTGCTGTTCTAGAGGCATGACATCCGTAGTCTTAGGTTGTCCCCCAGTCCCGAAGGGAAGATGCGGTCATAATCCTCACCTTACCAATTAGGAACCTGAAGCTCAGAGAGGTAAAGAGATTTCTCCAAGGTCATACGAAGGACTGGAACTCTCTGGTTGTTTGGCTTCCAAGGTCATCCTCCTCCACTGCCTTTGTTAATCCCCTCCACTCAGAGCACCCCCCCCCGCCATAAGAGGACCCCTTGGTGCCATGGCCCTTCCTCTGGCGGGCAGCTCTGCTATTTGCAGGAAAGGTTCCTGGGGCTGATGGGAAGGTGTTTTTCTGTCCCGCTGGCTTGGCCCCTCAGGTGCTGTTGAGCCTCCTGATGGCCCCAGGGCCAGAGAGAGGAGCCCCAGAACCCCCATCTACAGAGAGTCAAGACAACAGCCTGAGAAGCAAGATTTTAATGTGCAGCACGCCTAGGAAGGCTGTCACGGGGTTGAAATCTTAGAAAAAGCAGAGTCTCCGGACTGACGGACAGGATGTGTACATGGGAGCAGGAATTCTGACTGCCAGATGCGTCTTGGCCGCTTGCTAGCTGGGAGACTTGAGGTGAGCCACTTTCCTGAGCCCATTTCCTCACCAATAAAATAAAACTATCTTCCGTGAGAGCTGGAGTGAGTAAATTACAGGCTGTACATAAGAGTTTTGGGAGTTTTTCCTGCCTGGTGCCCACAGAAGGGGCCAGTGTTGTGAGACTCTGTGCTGGGGCCGCTGGGGGGAACACCAGATAAACAGTCAAGTGTCCTGGGTGAGGTTTTCCTGTGTCCTGTATGATGCGGCCACAGAAAATCAAACCTAAGGCATAATAACAACTTAGATAAATTCAGTCAGAATACTTAAAGATGGGACCCAGGCAGGAGTATTTTTTCATGCTCCCTACGTGATTGCAACATGCATCCAAGGTTAGGTGGTCACTGTGTCATGCCCTCCCCCAGGAGGCCTTCCGTAGAGCAGCTGTCTCCCCGATGCACCTCGCTGAGCCCAGCCAGGCACAATGATGCTCTCGCCTGCACTGATTGGGAAACCTAATTGCCTTAAGGTTCTGTGCAGAGCCAGCCGGGACTTAATCATTCCATTCACATCAAAATATTTACTCCAAATAGTCATTACCACCTGGAAGGGGCTTGCAGATAACTAGGGGAGGCAGTAGAGTTCAGCACACCCTGGAAGGGAAGCAGGCTGTTTGCAATGGCTGCTGTCCCCAGCCTCCGCTACTCAACTCTCCCCCCACCACACCCCCTGAAAGATTACTTGAGTTAAGTGTTTGCACTTTAATGCTCCAAGGCCTGAATCATTCGATTCCGTGGCGCAGGTGCTGGGGCTGGGGAACAAACGGTAAAAGATTTGCATAAAGTGAGTGATTTGCATGGAGTGGAAAATTTGCTTGCAGTAAATAGCTAAGGGGAGGATAAAATTATGGCCCAGAAATGGCCTAAAATAATGTGTTAATTTGTAGCCCTAGTGTAATCTGAATGCTTCTCTGAAAACTGAATGTCTGCCTTCAAAAAGAGAGCTACCTAGTCCCTGGCAATCACGGCTCGTGTCCCGAGAGTCGGGTGGGATTACAAGTGATGGGACACAAGGATGAGTGGGCCCATGCATGTCCCACAGGCCAGGCACCTGACCCTTCTGCAGCAGCAAACCTCCCAGCTCAGCACTGTCCATGCGCTCTGTTCAGGTCCAGATACAGCTCAAAGAGGTGCTTCTCCACTGGGATGTGAGCTCCCGGAGGGCAAGAGAAGTCTCCAGTTCAGCTGGATATCCCCCACCAACCCCTCCAGCACAGGGTCCTGCACCATTGGAAATGTTTTCAGCTGCAGGAACAGAAAGCCCAACCAACAATAGCTTAAACCATGAGAACGTTTATGGTTTATTACTTAAGGAATTCAGAAATGGTTTGGAGGAGGGGCAACTCAATGTCCCCAAGAAGTAAGGCTCCTGGAATCCTTCCACTCTACCATCCTCAAGTCGGCTCTCATACTATCCGGAGGGCTGCGACAAGCCATCACATCCTCATCATCCTCTCGGTTAAAGCACAAAGCAAGAACCCAGAGGGCTCGCAGCTAAATGACTGCTCTATCTCACCAGAGAGGTAGCTTTCCAGAAGCCTGGGCGGACATCCCTTTATCTCATTCACCAGAGCTGAGTCCCAGGGTCCACCTCCAGACCAATCACTATCAGAGGTTAAGAGGACGGAGCCTGGGCACATTGCCGCCTAATCGAAATCAAGACTCTGTTAGCAGGGAAGAATCAGAGAAAGGGCATTGGGTAGAAAACCAGGGCTATCTACCAGTGACAACACATGTCTGCTAATGAAGAGGAGGGACAGCTGCTTATGGGACCTACAGGGCGTCTTCTCTCTCCCCCCCAGGGCCCAGATCCAAATATCAGGATCTTATCACTGCACAGTACAGGCGCACAACTCAGTACGAAGCATGATGAAGCGAGCACGGAGGGGGAACACTTGCATGGCGGAGTTCCGTTCCCCGCCAGCAGCATGGAATTTGGGAGATAGAGGAGAGGGTGCTGCAGGAATTGTATCAGGAGACAGAGTCTGCTCTAGATGCTGGCAGGAAGAGTGTTGCCATTAACGAAGACAATAGTGATAATGTTGCTAATTACAATTATAGAGCACTTACTATGTGGCAAGCACTTCTTTCAGACCATCCATTTTCTTTTTTAATTTTTTCTAGTCGTCTTCAATTTTTTTTTCTAGACTTTAATAGATTTGCTTTCAGACCACAAAAGCTAATTCTGGTCATTATGACAAGCCAATTAATATAGAAGTGTATAAATAAATAGCCAACAATATCTCTCTCCCCACCAAAATAACCACTGTGAACAGTTTAGCAGATCACCACATTTTCACTTTTCTGCTTTGAGGCTCATGCCTCTACAGTTTGGTTATCTTTAGCGCTCCTGGCAAAATCTTGGGAGAATTCAATATTCGCACAGAAGACCCTGCTCCTTGACTTCAAGAATATTTGCCCATGTTCCATTCTTACCTCATTCCCTATTCCCATGATACCTCTTCTTTGATCTCACTGACACTCCTTGGCCCCAGGACTCCTGCCTTTCTTACAAAATTTCCACTTCATCTTCTTCCCTCTTCAGCCTGGACCCCTTGAAGCATCCCTTCCTCCAGCCTTGCTAACACTTTAACATCTACCCCCTTAGTTCTTCTACCCAAGAGAACCCCAACCTTCAATCAGTTCAACTCTCATCTCAGTTCGACTCAAGTCTTTCCTCACTCATCCTCCCAGAGAGCCCAATGCAACTAAAAGAAACTACACATCCCTCAGCTGGGTGCCCTCAAGCAATAGATTCCCAGCTTCCTGGGGACAATTTACATTGTCCTTGCTTCCATGGGAGACATGCACATTTCCAACACACTCCGAAGGCTAGACCCTGAAATGATAACAACAAACAATTTTCAGAGAACCAAAACACTAAAATAATTTATAATTTCCAAACTATTGATTAAGAACCTGTAAGCACCTCATTTAGTATGATTATAGCAAAACCAAGATGGAAGCGAATTAGGCACAAAGGAAGCCAGAACTTCTGCAGTTACCTCACCTTCTTTGCCTCCCTCTTAAAAAAGCATCGTGGGCTCAGGTAAGTGACAAACACATTAGATGAATAATCTTGAGTCTGTCCCAATTTAAGTAAATCACTTAATACATTGATATTTTTAATGTTGTTAATGAAACTCAAATGATGCTAGGACATTTTTTTCTAGTCTCAGACCCGTGTCACATCAGAAAAAAATATATGTCTATGGTTCTGATTCTCAAGGCATTGAAAGACAAATGAATCCTTCCTTCTGATTCTCAAGGCATTGAAAGACAAATGAATCCTTCCTTAAATTTCCTTAGAGAAACGGAGATGGGAGTTTTATGCACACTGTACAGCAAAGCATCTTAAAATTCCTTAATTCCCTGTTCAAGGTGGATGGGTTATTTACAAATATGATTGAACTAAGGCTCACCATACCTTTTCTTCTTCCTGGACACAAGGGAAGACTACTTCCCAGTCTCCCTTGCAGTTGGATTGGGGCCATATGAATGTTTTTAGTAAATGGAACATGAACAAATGTGACTTGCATCACTTGAAGCCCGTAGGTAAGTGGGAGCTGGTATGCCTCCTACATACCTCTTCGTTTTTTTTCCCTCCTGAGGGAAACTGACAGTCATATGTGGACATGGGACTATTTCGGAGAGCCTGGATCCCCAAATCATCAGATGCAGTACAGCATCCACAGGCTCCATCAGACTTTGCAAGAGCAAAAAATAAACTTTGTCTCGTTAAAATACTCAGATTTGAGAACTGATTTGTTACAGCAGCATAACCTGTCCTATCATGATTAATATGATTAATACGGTCCTGAGCAAAGAAAATAGAACACTTTCTTTAAAAAAAAAAAAAAGAAAGAAAGAAAGAAAGAAAACTTTCTAGGGGCGCCTGGGTGGCTCAGCAGGTTAAGCCTCTGCCTTTGGCTCAGGTCATGATCCCAGGGTCATGGGATCAAGCCCCGCATCACATCGGGCTCTCTGCTCAATGGGGAGCCTGCTTCCCCCTCCCCCTCTACATGCCTCTCTGCCTACTTGTGATCTCTCTCTTTCTCTCTGTGTCAAATAAATAAATAAATCTTTTTTTTTTTAAATAAAGAAAAGAAAAGAAAGAAAAATTTCTAATATCAAGAAGTCTAGGGACGCCTGACTGGCTTAGTCGGTAGAGCATACAACTCTTGATCTCAGGGTTGTGAGTTCAAGTCCCACAATGGATGTTGAGCTTACTTTAAAAAAAGGAGAGAGAAATCTAGAGTCTCTAGAAGACTCAGGTTCTTGATACCTTTTGTAGTCTCCACAGTGCTCAACAGAATTAGTTTTAATCTAATCTCCGCTAGTAATTTATTGAACACATTACTTAACTTCTCTGTATGTCTGATTCCCTGTATATTAAGTGCAAATAACAAGAGCGCCTGCTTCCCAGGGTTGCTGTGAGGACTAAAGAGATAAAACGTAGCAATTTTGCTTTTAGGAATTTCTTCTACAGATAAACTCACACTTGCACCCAAAGAAATACACAGAAAGGTTTTCATTGCCCTGTTCTCTGTAAGAACAAAGGACTGGGAATGACATAAAAATCCCTTAAAAGGAAAGTGGTTTAAGAAATTATGACACATCCATAAAACGGAATGCCATATAGCTCTAAAAATAAATAAATAAAATAAATCTATTTGGGCTAAAATGGACAAATCACCAAGATATGTTGTTACATGCAAAAAAGCAAGGAGCTGTAGAAAATGTATGCGATGCAACCATTTTTGGTTACTTGAAGGGGGTGCCCACGTGGGGTTGCTTCCCGGATTTAAAAAATTCTAGACCAAACATATAAGAAACAACTTTTGCTTCTAAGGAGGGGAACAAAGACAGGTGGGAGAGGAACTTATATTTTACTGCATATTTTCTTATCCTGTTTCAATATTACGTTCGTCAGTGTTGAGAAAATAAGTAACAGTGTAGGGGCGCCTGGGTGGCTCAGTAGGTTAAAGCCTCTGCCTTCAGCTCCGGTCACCGTCTCAGGGTCCTGGGATTGAGCCCCACGTCAGGCTCTCTGCTCAGTGGGGAGCCTGCTTCCTCCTCTCTCTCTGCCTGCCTCTCTGTCTAGTTGTGGTCTCTGCCTGTCAAATAAATAAATAAATAAATATCTTAAACAAAAAAAAAAAAAAGAAAGAAAAGAAGTAACAATGTAAATAAAGGGCTTATCACTCAGTGTGGAGAATGTTATTGTAATACATTAGTACTGATTTCTTTGGGCTAACAGGTTTCCTGCCTCTGGCTCCCTGGAAAGGCCTGTCTCCTACCACCTTGCCCTCACCCCATTTCTGTAAGGAGCAGGAGAATCAGGAAACTGTGCAGACCAAATTCCCACTTTCAGTTCTGTGCAGAAGGAACAGTTCCACCTGGCCACAGTCTGCACGCCAGCATAGCCCTGACCACCTCTCAGGAGAAGGTGTGAGGTTAGGCTTAGAGGGGCTGGGAATGTGGCAACAAGATGACTCCAGCAGATGGAGGTGGCTCTTGGGGCAATGCCTGTCCTTGAATGGTAGCCAGGACTCCAGACTTTGTAGTCAATTGCATCACTGTCATCCCTTTTGTGTGCTCCACTGCATGGCCCCAGCACACAGTGGGGACGCTGGATGGGAACGTCTCCTCCCCGGGGCGGCCACCCTGCCAGCCCCGGGCAGTGCCCACTAAGGACACGGTCAGTGTGGGAGGCTGAATAAGGCCCCCCCAAATACATCCGTGTCCCAAACCCTGGAACCTATGGATGTTACCTGATTGGGCAAAAGGCCCTCCTCAACTGGGACTGAGTGTAAGCTCTTGAGATGGGATGGTCCAGGGTAATCACAACAGACCTTAGGAAGAGGCTCACGGGAGGCTCTGAGTCAGAGAAGAAAGACAGGCACAGGGGGAACCAGAGAGAGAGAGCTGAAGATGCTACGCTTCTGGCTTTGCAGACAGAAGAAGGAGCCAGGAGCCCTGGCATGGAACTCTAGAAGCTGAAAGGGTTGCCCTCTCCAGAGCCTCCAGAGGGAGTATAATCCTGCCAACACCTCGATTTCAGTGTCGTGAAACCCATTTTGGACTTCTGATCTCCATGACTCTCAGACCACGGATTCATGTTGTTTATTTTTTTTTAAGAGTTTACTTATTTATTTGACACAGAGAGAGATCACAAGTAGGCAGAGAGGCAGGCAGAGAAAAAGAGGGAAGCAGGCTCCCCGCTGAGCAGAGAGCCCGATGCAGGGCTCGATCCCAGGACCCTGAGATCGTAACCCAAGTTGAAGGCAGAGGCTTAACCCACGGAGCCACCCAGGTGTCCCCGGATTCCTGTTGTTTAAAGCCATGAAGCTTACGGAGACTGGTTACAACAGTCACAGGGAAAGAATAGTCAGGACCCACCTCTCACCGTCACACCCGCTGGGCTCTATTCACCTGCCCCTTCCAGCTGCCTTCCCAGGCAAACCTGACCCTCCCAGTTCCAAGAGGGCAGCCGTGGCCACAACCTCACATCTTCTCTGCCCCGAGTCCTAGGTTAGAGTCCCTCAGCTAATTGGCGCCACCTGCCCACTCTGGCTCTAGTGGGATTTGAGGGGCAGGACTTGGCTCACAGAAGGGCTGGGACCCTTCGACTTCATGGTGGGGAGAACAACAGCTGTCATGCACAGCATGGCCTAAAGCAGGGATAAGGAGCTGACTTCCTGTCACAAAGGTGCGACCCTGGTCAAGTTAGTTGGCCTCCCTATGCCTCTGTTGCCAGACTCTTAAGACAAAGATACCGACCGCTCTCAGCTCCGGGACTCCTGGGGGGGAGTACATGTGTTAATAAATATAATTCTCTTGGAACAGGGCCTGGGACATGGAAAGAGCTATAAAAGGACTTCATTATGCTCCTCCCAGAGGATATCAGGCTTTCTGAAGAAGGACTAGAAGCAGTAGCCGAAAATTGCTGACGGTTCACCATGGGGCAGAGAGATTCTGGGTAGGACAATGTGTGCGTTTGTCTGTTTCTAAAGCTCGAATGCAGGCTTTCCTGAGGCCCAGTGCTTGGTAGCCTGGGCACAGTGAAGAGTCAGTGCCACTCCCGGGAAGCAGCGTGTGCCTTCAGAGCAGTTGCCATAGCTCGGGCCAGAACTCCTCCTTAACTCTCCCCTGCCCACTCCTCTGCGGTATCAGGAAGCGTATCCCTGGACTACCCAGGACTTCCCACCTTCCACCGTGAAGGACGTCCCACAGGCCTGCGGCGATGATGGCTCACTGCCCTGGAGTCAGCCACACCCAGAGCCCACTCAGCCAGGATGTCAGCAGAACATCAGAAGCGGTCCTGTAATGTTGGTCCCTTTCATATTTTTGCTTGAACCTTTTCCCCAAGGTTACAAAAGCACGAGTCAGCCCCAGCTTCTTGGGCGGCTACCTCTCAAGGTGCTGTTTGCCACAAACCATCCCTAGCCAGCGTTCCCCGCACAGCACCCTCGGGCAGAGGTCCACACTGTGTCTCCACGCAGTGTCCCCCACAGCGACATGCAGTGACTCACACAGCATCCCCACACCCTGTCCCATGCAGTGTCCCCACTCAGTGTTCCCGCACGTGGTCCCTCTTCTAACTTGCTTACAGATGAATAATAACTACCTTCTCTCTTTACCGCTGCCCAGCAGTAACAGACTCTCTCCTCGACCCAACTCCAGCGGAGCCCTCTTGTCGGCGAGGCCCTTGGCTGGGCCTATAAAGACTTGAGCAAACACTAACGCCTTCAGGGCTACAGCCCTGAGATGACCCTAGCTCCCCTTAAACTGCCTGCCTGAGAAAATGCAAGGCTTCCATAAGAAATGACCCTTTCTTCCAGAGGACGCCTGAAGACAGGGCTCCAGTCTCCAGCCTTGGCGGGAGGGGAGGAGCAAACGGGTTTCACATGGATCAAACCCACCCCCAACTTTTTGTAAATTTTCACTGCCCTTACTCTACTGAGCCCCCCCACCCCCGCTTACCCCTCTCCCTAACCCCTCATTCTCCCTTGAAAACACCCAGTCATGTTTGCACAAAAATCAGTCCTTACCACTTTTAACTGGTGCTCAGCTTTGTTCATCTTTGACACCAAGCTAAAGATTTCCCATTACAGTATTTCATTGGATTCTCATGGGAACTCTATGAGATAGGGTCTGTGGTTACAGATGGGGAAACTGAGGGTCAGAGGAGTCTTTTGTTAAAGACCACAGAGCTGGTGCACAGCAGAACTTCCTGTCCTGTCTACCACATGCTTCCTACCGTGAGCCCGTTGCAGAAAAGAAAGCAATCATTTGAATCGGAGAACAACATTCTAATCCTAAAAGTGACATGGCTTCAAGCTCAAAGCAGAGATGGGAGCTGTCCGCGGGTGTGGGAGCCCCCCCGCCCATCATCCATCAGCAGGAGGGGAAAGTGCTGGCAACCAGAGCTGAGGTTTGCAGTGAGCAGGCTCTGGGCTTCAGCGGCCACATCCCATTTTTCTGAGCTCATCACAGCAGCTGTGCTCCTCAGCCTCTCAAGTCATCAATTCTGACCCTGGCATCTAGCCACTGGAGTGATTTTATGACACCTGGGGGCTGTTGTATGAAGCCCAGTTTCAGCACCTGGACAGATGAAGGGCTCCCCACCTTCTTGCTATCACCTGGAAGGAATTTGCTTTGCTTCCTTTCTATGAGATTAGAAATACTTTCCAAAGCTCCTGTGAAATCTGTTGGGCAGAGCGGGCCTGAGTAGCCTTGGCAGGTCTGGTCTCTGCTCTACAGAGAATGACAGCCCTTTGACAGCTTAAGAAATCTTGAGAGAGGTGCTCCGTACGTGCGATCGGAAGACTAGACTGTATTTCAAATACATCAAGTGATCTTCTGAGTCTCAGTTTCCATAACTCGAAAATGGGACCCATGTCCCCAGCAGCCCCTCCCTTAACTGCTCGTGGGTATATGCTCCAGAGAAACAGTGGGCAGTCCAAGGTCAAGAGTGTCCATCCTTAACCCAGTAGCCCGTCACAAGCCAACAGAACCTAATTGTTGAAGGACAGACAGCTTTCTCCCCCCAAAACAGCAATGTGTTGTATTGAAAGCTCAATATTTTCAATAGTTTAATTTCCATGCATTTTAGCTTTGAAGAATAATTTCAAGTTTGGGAGATTCATTTTTTTAAATGCAAATTGGCTTTGACTTGGAAAGAACGAAGACAGAGTTCTGGGGTGGGGCTTCCGATCTTAATGGCATATTTGCATATCAATGCCCTCTTACTTCATTTGCAGCTTTGGCCCCCCTCCGAGCTTAGATGGCTCAAGACGTAATGGGAAGATGGGAGAAATGCTCGTCGTTCTTCCTTTTCAAAGTTTAAATATAGGAACTGCTTTGAAATAAAAATTTCCCCATGGACTTTTGAAGTCAGGTTGAGCAGATAAAATAGATAATATTTTATCAAACTTACCAAGACTGTAAGAGAGTGTGAAATGAATTCTCTTGCATTTGCATGAGCACGCATACCCTTTGGAATTCTCCGGAGGCCCACTGGCAGGCCGGTCGCACACCCCCAGGTGTTTATTGACTGCGGCACTGTGCCCCCCATGCTGGGGCTACAGAGAAGTCAGATATGGGCATTGCCCGTGAGCATTTGGCAGTGGGGAAGACAGATCCTAAAGAAACACGGAAGGACCGCAGAAACACGATCTATAATGCGGGCTAAGAGGGGAGAAAAACAGAGTGCTCTAAGATTGTGTAACAAGGAAGACTCCTGGAGGGAAAGGGCTAATGAGACAAGATGTGAAGGGAAAACACACGTGAGACACATGTGCGTGCATCTCAGGGAACAGGAGACAAGTTGTTTTGGGGTCGAAGAGACTGAAAAGGGGGGCAGTACAGCCACAGAGCAGAGAGCACCGGGAAGAATAGGGCACATAGAGGCCAGAGGGTTTAGCGAAGATTTTGGTCTTTGTTGAAAGAGCAAGGAGTATCCATTTGTTTCAAAAATTAAACAAGCCCCAAGGGGGTTCATCTGTGCCCGCCCCAACACTCCCCCCCCCCCCCCAACAGCAAGCCAAGACTTAATTACAGTTTCAACCCATCCCAGGAATGAGAACTTTTAGCTTCAGTGGGAAATTTCCTGATCAGTACCAGTGAGGTCAGCTGCAGGATAAACAACCCAGTCATGCCCTTCCCCCCTCCCCCAAAAGATGTGATCATAAATAATCCTTTCTTTTCTTTTGCTAATAACCTCTTTGCCCCATCCTCCTATCTATAAAAAGGTTCCTTTTGTACAACTCCTTGAAACAAGACTCCTTGAAACAAGGCCGTATTGCTAGAGGAGATCCTGCCCGTTCATGAACCGCTTAATAAAGCCAATTACATCTTCAAATTCACTGGGTTGAATTTTTGTTCTTCAACACAATGAAGGATTCTAAGCAAGGGAATGAATCAGAAAATTTACATTTTGGGGCACCTTGGTGGCTCAGTTAGGCATCTGACTTCGGCTCAGATCATGATCTTGGGGTCCTGGGATGGAGGGGGGGCTGCGGGCTCCCTGCTCAGTGGGGAGTCTACTTCTCCCTCTCCCTCTGCCCCTCCCCTCACCTGTGTGTGCCTGTGCTCTCGCGCTTTCTACCTCTCTACTGCTCTCTCTACGTCTCTCTCTCTCAAATAAATAAAATCTTTTTTTTTAATTTACATTTTAATAAGATACTCTGGCTGCTCTGTGGAGAGCAAATTCAGAAGGGAACCTGAGCGGAAACCTGAGGAGCCGTTAGGGGACTATATAGGGGGGTAGGTGGCACAGAAGACAGAGACAGTGCATGCATCAGACAGGAGTGCAGGTGGCCAAAAGAGCAGGAGCTGGTGCTGGGCTGGCGACAGGAGGAGGGAAAGAGAAGCGTGCGTCATGGACGAGGCCCAGGTTTCCACCTCAGTAACTGAGTGGGGGCGCGGCCGTTCCTGGAGACACCGGAGAGCAGAGGAGAAGCACACATGGCGAGGGGCTGGTGTACAGACTCTAGAGTTCGGTGTTGAACTTGTTGGGTGTGAGGGACCTTAGAGACAGCTTTGAAATGAACACGAGGACTGGGTTTGGGGAAGCGGTCTGTGCTGGAGGTGGACACGTGAGAACCCGCTAAACCGTGGGTTGGGCTGGGATGAGATGATGTCAGGAGAGAGAGAAGACAGGAGGAGCTTCCGGAGACCCCCCAACATTCCTGCTCCGTGACATCCCCTCCACCCTGGGCCCACGCAGCTCTCCCACGTACCAGGTGGGGCATATCTGTACCTCACTGCTGATATACTTTATCCCTTTTCAGCCCAAACCTTTCATCAGCACATCATCTATGTAGCTTTGAGACAGGAAAACTGAAGGGACCCCACAAAGGACTACTTCTTGCCCCTTTTCCTGCCTCTATTCTTGCCAGGACCTGCACCCACATCTCACACATGCCTTATCAAACCGATGATGTAGGTCCTCCTCAGAAAGGTCAAGGAGTTACCCATCTCTCTGGAGTCTTCCAGCACAATAGATAACAACTAAGGAGTGACTGGTTGAGGTTGTCCTGAACATTCTACCACCAACTCCAGACACCTGGACACCACAACTCCTGGTTCCAAGGCATGAGTTAAGGAGGACATCCGAGCACTTGTCTTTGTTTTGACCAGTTCCTAGACGCCTGAGAGGACAGGTGTATCAGACCACCATCCTCAACAAAAACCCCAGGTCCCAAGCAAAGATGACACCCAGTCTTCTATCCTTTCCAAGTCTCCCAGATGCTTTGTCTGTATCTGCTCTCTCTATCTTCAATAAACTCTGCTCTCGCTTCCTCTTGGCTCATGTTTGTTTTCTATCCTGTGCAAAGCCAAGGACCCTCTTGGCTCATCCTGTGGGACCCCTCTGGGTCCTCGGACCCACCCGGCCCGCATCAAGTTTGTATTCTTGCTAAGGATGTATACTCTGAGTCTAATCATGAGGAAACCGTCAGACAAATCAAGATCATGGGATAATAGAATAGAGACAAGTAGCCTGGCCCCTTCAAAAATATGTCCTGAAAGACAAAAAAATAAAATAAAATAAATCTAGGGGGCAGTTCTAGAATCTAGATTAAAGGAGGGAAAAATGACAATCAAATGTAATATGTATCCTTGATAGGATCATAAGTCTAGAGAAAAAGAATTATTATAATATTTGGGGGATAATAGGGAAACAAATATGATATATTAGAGAGTATTTATGATATCAATGCTAAATTTCTTAGGTGTGATCATGACATTGGAGTTATGTGGGACAATATCCTGGTTCTCAGGAAGTATATGCCACGAAGTGTCTGGGGATGTTATGTCTATAACTTTTTACTGGTTGGTGGGGGGGGGGGGGGAGGAGTTTAATATAAGAAGGGAGAGAAATAAAGCAAATATTGGAATGAAAAACCAACTGGAGACTCTAAGTGAAGGCTTTATGGGTATTTATCACACTACTCTCGTAAATCTTAATTGTTAAATTTCTTAAAATACATAGGGAAATTGCAATGACTTCTGAGGCCCACTACCTAGACTTGGGCCAGAATTTACAAGAGCACAGCACTCCATAAGACTGCCTTCACTTCAGAACAAATCACAAGTTTGGGGGTCCTCAGGCCATCCTCACATCTTGACCTGCTGGCTATAAATTCAGGAGCTCCCACTACACTCTCAGATCTGATAACTCACTAGGACATCTCACAGAACTCGGGGAACTGCCATAGTTATAAGTAGTTTTATATAGGAGAAGGATAAATCAGAACCAGCCAAAAGAAGAAACATACAGGAGAGGGGGGCTCTGGGAGGATCACATTATTCTCTCCCCCTGGAGTCAGGACCCGTCACCCTCTCCTACACTCTGTGTATGTGTGACTGTACACAGAGCATTTCCACCAGGGAGGTTCAGCCAAAATTCAGTGTCCTGTTCCATTACGTAGCCATGATTATTTGGTTCATTGGCCACACCCCTTTTGGTATCACAGGGCTCAAAGTCCCATCCTCTAATCACAGCATTGGTCTTTCTGGCTTGGCCGTCCCCACTCTGAGTCACCTTACAAGTATAAATTCTCAGGACCTACAACAGATAACAAAGGGTCTTTCATTACTCAAAGGACTTTCTAAGGATTGAGAGGTTGTTCCCCAGGAACCAGGGGCAAGGGCCAACCACATTCTCTCTAACACAGAAATAAGACAAAATATATTTAAAAGCAAATCTTTTTTTTTTTTTTTTTTTTTAAATTCCATCAAGAACCACAGTAAATAGGCCTTGAGCATTTGAATCAAAAGCTCTCAGACAGACTCCAGGGACACTGTCTCAGGAGCCCCCAGACTCCTACAGTGGCACCGGCTGTTTGCATCTTGAGTTTAATGAGGCCACTTAGATGTCCCAACAGTTCCCATTTCAAAGGAAAGGAGAAGTCAATTCCCTTTTCTACACAGGGTCAGTGGCACGCAGTAAGTACACAGTTGTGTGGGAGTGAGGAAATAATTTGCATTTGTTGCTCCATCCTTCCCTGTTCAACTGAAGATGCCACAGTCTTGGGATAATCACAGCCTCTACTACTTCAATCAAATCGGACCCTTCTCACCATCCAACTCAAACAGGGAGGAAGTAAGAATTCCATGAGCCGTGTGAAAAATCAGTGTATAATTGTAAATTAGAACTGTAATCAGTCCTCTGGCCCCTGGGCCTTCTTCATCTCTAAGCTGTGAACCAAAATGACTTACTGTGAACATATCTGCGGGAGAAGAACTCCAAGGCACAGGACGGAGAGAACTGCCTTGTTCACATGCCTAGTGGTGAGAACAGAGGGAATGTTCATAAAAAATGAAAAATGGAGACTTGTTATCAGCAAATAGAGACTCGAGAAGCATCTGCATTTGCTCTCTAACAATTTGTTTTAACAATACAAAAGTGAAGGGGGGCCCCTGGGTAACTTAGTTGGTTAAGCACTGACTCTTGCTTTCAGGTCAGGTCATGATGTCAGGGTCGTGAGGATGAACCCCGAGTTGCGCGCCACATTCAGCAGGGAGGTCTGCTCGAGATTTTCTCTCACTTTCGCTCTCCACACCCCCTCACCATGTGCTCTTTCTCTCTCTCACAAAATAAATAAGTAAATCTTTTTTAAAATATGTGAAACTGAGGGGCACCTGGGTGGCTCAGTTAAGGGACCAACTCTTGATTTTGGCTCAGGTCATGATCTTGGGGTTATGAGATCAAGCCCCACACTGGGCTCCATGGTCAGCAAGGAGTCTGCTTGAGAGTCTCTCCCCCTCTTCCTCTGCCCCTCCCCCCATTCATGCACACACTCTCTCAAATAAAGATATAAATACATAAATTAATAAATAAAATCTTTTAAAAATATGATAGTGATACACACACATAGGTTTTAAAAAAAGAGTAAAAGAGTATAGCAGGATTTACATTCAAAATGTTTGACAACTGGGGTGGCTGGCTGACTCACTTGGTAGAAAGCTTGATCGCAGGTTTGTAAGTTCGAGCCCCACGCTGGGTGTAGAGTTCACTTTAAAAAAAAAGAAAAAGATAAAAGACAAAAATGTTTAACAACTGTGTCAAGAAGGGCACAGCCCAATCGGAACAGATTCTAGACACTATACCAGAGACGACCCACTGAAGAGCAGTCTGGATATATGACAAAAAAGAGATTTTTCACCCCAGAATCCCAGCTCCACTCCTCAGATGGAAGCACAGTTAACTTCTCAAAACTTGTTCCAGAAATGCTTTATGCATCTATCAGCCCATCTGTGCACTTAGGTATCCCTTTTTGTATAGATCCCTGTTTCTGAAAACACCATACTGCTCTGCGGCATATTTTTTTTAACAATGCATCTGAGACATCTTTACACACCTGCACAAGTGGGGCTACTTTATTTTTGTGACGCTTGAATGATGATGCTGAAGGGGAGCAAATTTTGTCACCCCAAGATCTGTCTCTTTAGCATACTGATTATTTTAAGCTGGTTATTTTTTTAAAGATTTATTTATTTATTTATTTGACAGAGACAGATCACAAGTAGGCAGAGAGGCAGGCAGAGGGAGAGGAGGAAGCAGGCTCCCCCCTGAGCAAAGAGCCCGATGTGGGGCTCGATCCCAGGACCCTGAGATCATGACCCGAGCCAAAAGCAAAGGCTTAACCCACTGAGCCACCCAGGCACCCTAAGCTGGTTATTTTTAAGAAAATGCAAACACAAGAGAAGTTTTGAAACCAAATAGAAGTTACCTTTTTGTATAAGGGAAACCTCCTTTTGTAAGGATGTCTCCCTAACTGTACCAAGAAATGGGGGGGGGGGGAGGGCAGTGAGTCTAGATCTCTAGAAGCTCTTATCAATGGAGAAGGCACGGATTTAAATCTGGATGACAACCCTACCCTTACTCACTACACTTGTCTTGGTGACCTCTCATATCTGACTCCCCACGTCATCATCTTCTTTTGTCTCTAACTGAAGATGGTATTTAAGATGATGGCTTTGGATATTTCAGCAGATTACTCAGTCTTGCTGAGTCTCTCCCATGGATAGAGGAGGTATACATGTTATAACATTTTTTGGTTCATTTTGCTCTGTTAGTCTGCCCTGTGTCGATTTAATTTGTAAACCAGTCAAAGAACTTAGAAGAATTTAGGGGAATTTTTTTTTCTCTCCAGCACTACTCAGTGTGTGGTCTGTGTACCAGTGCTAATCCAGGACCTATGTGTTCTGACCTGCGAAAAGTAAGGGAGAGCTTGTACCAGAATGCAAAGCAACTATGTCTCTAAACACACTACCCACTTCAGCTGCTTTTAGATATATACATATTGTTATAGTTAGTAAGACCTTCCTGATAAAGTCATTGATTGACATTCTGGCTCACGTGCCTTATCTCCCAGGAGACCAATAACAAACAGAATGCCTGCTTTGAGCAATGCCAGCATTGAGTGTATACACCGTAAGTTATTTAACCAATCCCTTGATTTTTTAAAAGATTTATTTATTTACTTTGAGAGAGAGAGAACACAAGTGGAGGAGGAAAAGAGGAAAAGAATCTCAAGCAGACTGAGCAGAGAGCCCAAAGGGGGTTGGATCTCACGACCCTAGATGATGACCTGAGCCGAAATCAAAAAGACAGACGCCTAACCAACTGAGCCACCCAGGCGCCCCCAAACAATCTCTTCTTGATAGGCACTTGGGTTATTATGAGGGAGCACACATCTTTATGCCCTTGGAAAAGTATTTCTGTATAGATTCCTGAGAGTGAAATCAAAAAGCTGGTTGTGATGGTGCCAGTGGTTGGAAGAAACCTCAGAGATAATTAGTTCATCTCCTGCATTTCTTTGATGAGAAAACTGAAACCAGAAAGGTGCAAGCTAGGTCCAAAGTCAAACAAGTCCCTGACAGAAGGGAGGATTGGCTCCCACTCCTCTGAAAGGAGCAATGACCTGGACAGAAAGCCTCAGAATCCGAGCTAAAGGCATGAAGGGTTGGTTATATACTCAGCCTGCAGAGTGATTCTGTCTCTAATACCAGTATAAGTTGGAACAATTAAGTGTATCTCAGGGTCCCCCTGGGGCCTGATCCACAACAAATCCAGTCTCGTTTTCCATTTTCACAGATGTTACTAGGCCTTGTAGGAAGACATGTGAATGAGACTTGGGAGCACTCTATTTGGGCCTGATTTTAGCCATCCCGTGAAGAAAGGAAGGAAAAGGTTGCATGAGACCAGGGTGTCCTATGAAGGGAGATTATTCACTGGGACTTAGAAGAAATCAATGATTGGGCTCTGATCAGAGAAAAAAAAAAAGGAACCAGGGAAAGAATTAGAGGCAAATAGAGGATTAAAAGGGCGAAGAGTAGAGCGTGTAAGACAAAGACTGAGGCAGAGCTCCAGCAGAGGCTAGAAGCACCAACCACAAAACAGAAGGAGAAATAGAACAAGAGAGTGCCAGGAGCCAAGGAAGCAAAGTTCCAGGAAGGAACAAGGACACGGCAGCAGCAAATGCTCAAATGACATGAGGACTTTAAAATATTCACTGGTGGGGTGCCCAGGTGCCTGGGAGGACTGAGCGGCCGACTCTTGGTTTTGGCTCAGGTTGTGATCTCGGGGTCATGGGAGCCCCACTTCAGACTCCGTGCCCCCCCGTGTCCCCACACAGCTGTTATTTATTGAGTGCCTGCCATACGCCCATCCGTGTTATGCAGGTGTCACATGCCTTATTGAATCTGCGCTGGAGACTGTGAACTGCCTTGCCGATTTTGTTAGTCCGGGTCCTTCGAGGAGCAGACACCAGGATGGGATTAATTGTGTAAGGATTTTACTAGGGAAAAAAAAAATGCCTTTCAAAGGAAATAGCGAGAAGGCTTAAAGGCCAGGAGGGCCATCAGACCCCAAAGGAAGGGGGCACAGGGAGACAGGTGGGTACAAGTGTCCCAGTGTGCCCTGCATTTTAAGGAAAATTCAGTCTCACGAAGTTTTGGGAAAGCTGTCAGGGAGTCCTTGAGCCAAAGCCAGTCGGGGCCTTGTCTCTTGGGACTGGGTCTGACTTTGCCCCCAACCAAACTCAGTCATTGGTGGGTGCAGCGCATGGGAGGTGTGGCCAATGAATGTCAAAGCACAGCAGTGGGTGTCCTGAGCTCCAAGCAGTAGAAGTCTGTGGGAGCCCACTAGCGAATGAATGCTGGCTATTGCCAGAAGGCCTCAGTTCTTTGCTATGTGGGTGGGTCTCTCCAGAGGGCTCCTCATGACATGCCAGCTAGCTTTCCCCAGAGCAAATGATCCGATAGAAAGACAGAGACAAAGAAAAGACACAGAGACACCAAGAGAGCACCTGATGTCTTCTACAACCCAACCTCAGAAACAACATGCCATCACTCCTCTCATATTCTGTGGGTCACACAGACCACCCCCTGGTATGTGGCAGGGGCCGGGGGTGGGGGGAGGACGGGACTCTACCGGGTGTGAAAACCAGGAGGCAAGGGTGGTCATGGGGTGCCATCCTGGGAACTGTGACCACAGCCTCAAGGAGAGCCTCCTGGTCCCAAACCACCCAAACCTCAGTGGGGGACAGGAGGTGGGTGCAAATTTCACTTTTTGAAAATACGAAGGCATGCAGCAGTCAATTCACCAGGTCCTGGTAACCTGGTGTCTGCGCTGCAGAGAACTGTGTTTCCTCATGTACCATCACACCATAGGCCTGCATGGAAGGACCCACAGAAACAGCTCCAAGGAAGTCACTGGTGTTTGTTTCGCTGTTCAGTGTCCTCCTCCCTCCAAGGACACATCCTGGAGTTACCTCTCCCACTTGTTCTCTATTTTCTCCAATCCCTTCAACTTTTCATTTTATCCTTTTGCATATCTTGTACTTGTATAATTCCTCTCAAAGCTTTTGTGGATTGAGGTGGAGTATAAAAACATTAAAAAAAAGTCTTTGTCTTAAGACTGATGACTTGCACACACGCGCCATCTAGTGGTAAGAGTGCTAACTGCCAAAATAGAAACCTCCAGGATTTTTCCTGATTTGTTGGGTTTTTTCCGGGGAAGTAGGAATGGGAAGAATAGAAGAGGAGGGAAACCGGAACCTCTCTCAGTGCTTTGTCAGGGAGTTCAGACTGCTGGGCATTTAAGAGGCTCCAGGTAGGGCAAATGAACAGGTTATTCAAAGGCTGGCATCCAATACAATCTACTAGACTCCAAAGAAGCCAAAAACTAGTGAAAACCTTGCAAATGAGAAGGCACCGGTGGTAGAAGGGTTAACCGAAAGGTGTTAGAAAAACTAAACCATGAAAATAGACCGGATTCAGGCAAATGATCACTTGAAAGGTACTTCATGTGGGCTCACTGCAGGTGTGAGCAGCCATTTTTTTAAGCCTTCACATTAACAGTAGGAAGACAAGTAGAGTCTAATGTTTTTGTTTCACTCATGAGAAAACTGGGGCTCAGAGGCACTGAGCCCCTTGTCCAACAGAACCTGTGAGGTCCGGGGTGATCCTGAGACTAGGCCTCTTTCCCCAGAACCACACTGCCTCTCATCATACAGAGCAGATGCTTATATGGGCTTTCATTTTGCACAGTTTCAAAATAAAAATCAGATTGTCACATAAAAATGCTGGATCCAGCATGTTTCCAAGGAATTATTACTCACTGGTTTTCAGCTGCACCTTGGCACACACCCCAGGAAGTCAGGATAGAGGAGATGGTGATGAAACACTGGTTTCATTCACCTTCCCTGGAAGGCAGAAGCCCTTCGTCCACATGATAGGGAAGGATTGTAGAAGCCTGGGGCGGAGAAAGTAAGTTCATTCACCCAGTATAAACCTGGCATCTGCTCTGGGCCAGGTTCTCGCAGGATGCTGGAGTGCATCCTGAACTGGCCATATCCGTTTGTACCCCGATGTGTGTTCTTAGACACGGGTTGAGCCACAGCTAAGGTAGAGAGCTTGGATCTGGAGGGCCCTTGAAGATCTAGCCCAGGGGTCTGTAGTCTCAGGCTGAGCTGTCTCGGACACCCTGGAGTCAGAGACTTCCAGGGGAGTGAGGACATGGAGCTACTATCTAAGTAGGAACCCTATCACACTGGACAGCATAGTTATAGAACATTTTAATCATCTCAGAGAATTCTATAGGGCAGAATTCTACAGGACAGCAAATCCAAGAGTGTCCTTTCCTGGATTTTCTGCATCTGAGTCTTACCAGTTCTTCTAAGCCCTGTAAACACTAATATAAGCAGAGACTGATAGGAGTCACTGGTTTCTGGAAGGGCTGGAGTCCCACTACGATGGCTGTTCCAGATCTGATATTCTTGGGGAAAAACGACCTACCTGAGATAGAAGACACTTGGAGTTTAGTTCCTTAAACTTCTCAGGCTCCTAGGGGCGCCTGGGTGGCTCAGTGGGTTAAAGCCTCTGCCTTCAGCTCGGGTCATGATCCCAAGGTCCTGGGATTGAGCCCCACATCGGGCTCTCCGCTCAGCAGGGAGCCTGTTTCCTCCTCTCTGCCTACTTGTGATCTCTACCTGTCAAATAAATAAATAAAATCTTAAAAAACAAAAACAAACAAACAAAAAAAACTTCTCAGGCTCCTGCACTGGTGAAAGGAGCCAGAATAGGAGCAAAAGGAGCAAAGGGAGTATTAAAGGCCTCAAGCTTTGAGGTCAGAAAGATCTAGGCTCCTATCCCAGGTTCCTCATTACCAGTTGGGTGAACTCTGGGCAAGCCTCTGCTCACCAGCTTTCTTGACTGCAAAAAGAATCTAAGACCCACATTTGTCATGAGGGTTAAATGAGACAGTGGATGAGACAGTGCCTGGCCATGAAACGTGCAGATTTCTTACTCATATCTTCTGCCCCCTTTGGATGATTTCTACTCTGCTGTGGACAGGAACCCCACATCGCCTTCTCATCAGGTATCACGTGGAGGCTAGTGATGGCTACCTGTCCCACTCAGTCTCTCCATGGAAATTTGTTATAAAAATGCCAACTGCCTGGCCTCACGTTCTGCATCATACAGAGAGAGAAAACAAGTTCCTGAGAGCAGCAGTTCAGAGATTAGTAGGCAAACCAGTCACTAGATAGCTAGTGTGGGGCACGCACCGGAAAAGAGCACGGAGGAAGCAATTCTGTGACCAGGACAGGAAGGGCGAATCGAAGTCAGCCTGCTCAGCAAGCACATGGGATAACGCATACCAAGCAGAGGCAAAATGGGAGACTGGGAAGCAAGGTCAATCCAGTGATGTGGGTCCTTGAGCACTGGGCCCAAGGAGTCTGACTTGCAGGGAACACAAAGGCTCCAAAAGGGAGTAAAACCGTATTTGAATTTTGAAAACTTTTCTATATTGCCGGTGTGTGATGGCTTCAAAGAGGCAAGACTGGAGGAAGGGAGGCCAGTCTTTATTTGCTCTACTCGCTCCCTACTTCACGGTGTTCCAGTCACAAAAGGCTTCTCTCATCCCTTAAGATTTTATTTTTATTATTTATTTGAGAGAGAAAGAGAGAGAGAGCATGAGGAGGAGGGGAAGGAGGGAGGGACAAAAATAGGGAAGAAGCGGGCTCCTCCCTGAGCAGGGACCCCATCCCCAGCCCCTGTGGCCCAGTCCCTAGACCCTGGGATCCTGACCTGAGCCAAAGGCAGACGCTTAACCAACTGAGCCACCCAGGTACCCCCCTCTCAGTTCCCTGAATCACAAAACACTAAGTTCTACCCCAGGGCCTTTGCACTTGCTATTCCCTCTGCTTAGAATACTCTTTTCTTGGCTGTCACAGAGCTTCCTGTTTCTCAGCTTCCAGGTCTCAGATCAGGCATTTCTTCCTCTCCAGAATCTCCCAATCTAACTTAGGGCTCCCTCCCTCATTCTCTCTTGTAGCACCCTGTTTCTTTTTTCTACTTACCACAATTTGACATTTTACTCCTATCTGTGTGCTGTAACCAGGGTCTTCCCCCATTAGACGGTAAACTCCGTGAGGGTGGGGCCACGTCCCCCACCCTTTGAACCCCGTGTCCCCAGGCGCAATGCCTGGCACTAAGCACACTCCCAATAAACACTGGCGGGATGGGACCGTTAGAATGGATTATGACTTAACCTAAGGCAGCAAAACTGAGAAAAGGGGATTACCACCACGCGAGGTGGCCAGGTCAGGTGTGAGACGAGAGTCAGAATCCGTTCCAGCCGCAGCGCGGACTGCACGACTAGCGGTACAGACTCGTCAACAACCTTTTACCCACCACACCCTCAGGCTTCCCTTCAGTAAAATAAGACCGTCGCCCCCGCAGCTGGTAGAACAAATGCCCTCCAAGTCAGGCTTGGGCTACAGCCGACAGTCGTGGTGGCCCAAAAGAGGGCAGCCCGGAGTTGAGAACACCCGCCGGAACAGCAAACGCTCCCGGGGAGCGGAAATCAGGGCCCGATGGGAAGTCCAAACATAAAATGGATCCCCCACACGCGTAGCGCCATGGTTCAGTGTCCCCTCATAAAGCGTCCGGTAAGCAACAGAGGACGGGAGTAATGTAGGGCCGCATCATTTGTTTCTTTTAAAATAGTCTTCCCATTTCTCAGCAGATCCCTCTGAACAGTACTTCGTAGAATCTAAGCTTGCAGAATTCTCAGGGCGATAGGGTAGAAGGGTATCCCAGCATGGGATAACCAGGAAGTGGATGGGCAGACGTTCGCGCGCTGTGCCACCTGGTGGAGAAGGAAGAGGCAGTGTGGAAGGCTCGCCGGGACCCTCCTCCTTCCCACAGGTTCCCGCTCCATTAGTAGCGACCCCGGGGAGAGGTGAGACCCACAGGCCCCAGAAACCTACGTGTTACTACATTTCCCAGAGGTCTGTGTGTCTGACTCTCCTCCCTGCTTCCAGTGTGCGGGCTGTTCTAATCCAGAAGGTTTCGCCCCCCCGGGCTCCTTCTTCCCTGCCGCTCAAAGCCCGGTAGAGGCTGGGCAAACCGGGCACGGCCCGTATCTAACCAGCTAGGACGAGCTAAGCCCTGCGGGGCCTTCTGGGAAATGTAGTTTCCGAAGAGACCGTGACAACAGTGGGCGAGGCCATGAGCCATTATAGCCAATTAGAGTCGAACAGGGGCTTCGTCACGTGATCTTTGCTGTCAGCTATTCTGCGGCTTGGTTCCTCACCTGCCGCGAGGAGGGATTCCGAGCGTCGGGCAGGAATTCTTGCCAGCGCCTGGTCTCGACTTCTGGGCTGGGTTCCTCAGGTCCTGAGCTGTCCCTGTTGGCCCGACGCGGCGCCGCCAGCCTGTTTGCATATACTTAAACTTGTCTTGGCTCTCCATGACCTCGTGTCAACTTGCAGGCGCTGTAGGACGTCATCCTGCTCTTCTACCCTGGCCTCTGCAGCCGCCCAACTGAGCCACTCGAGTTGTTTCAGAGCTTTAGTGAATAAGCCATGAATCGGCTATTGGAACCCCTCATCTTTGGGAACGTCTTCCACTACCTGTTCTCACTCGACCACTTTGTCCTCACCCATGACCGTGTCGCCTCAGAAACATGGTGTAGGGGGGGTTACATCCCCTAACCTCTCGGGTTGGTGACACCATCATCAACGGCTCCCACTTCAGTTAAACCCTAAACTCGTTGGTTTGGGACAGCCCTGAGGGGAGGAGGCTTTTAAAAAGCAAAGCAGGGAATTTGCTGCCGAGACCTCTGGTAGGACAAGGCTTTCAAAGGTCTAATCTTTGTTGCCTTCCACCTCATTTTCCTCCTTCTAAAAGAGGGAGAAAGGGGTGCCTGGCTGGCTCAGTCCGTGGAGCATGCGTCTCTTGAGCTGGGTCCTGAGTTTAAGCCCCACCTTGGGTGTAGGGACAAACAAATGAACTTTAGAAAAAAAAAATTAAGAGCGCATGAGAATGAAATGCAAAGCCAAGCTAAATATTAATTATGAGAATCCTAGAATGACACTTTGGTATGAAAGTGGAAGATACCATACTCAAACTGAAGTGCTAATTGACATGTAAGGAATGAAATGAGAAATAACAAGAAAACCGAGCAAAGATGCTAAATGGATATGTTAATAGAGTTAAATGAACCCAGAGAACAAATAATAAAGTCCTTTAAAAAGCCTTATGATGGAAAAGAATAGGGTGTTTCGGAGGTGAAAGTCTGTTATATGCAGTGTTTTGTTAGCCTTCCAGAAAGATTAAGGTATTATACCCAAAAAATTCCCTTGGAAAGTGGCAGGTGTAAGAGAACCCTGGAAATGAGTAATCTGGCTTCAAAAAAAGTAATTTTTTAAAAAAATGAGTCTTTCTTGAGGGGAAAAGAAGATCTAAACCAGGTATATTTGGACATTTCAGAGCCCCCGTGCTGCACCTTACAGACAGAATCCCATGGAGACTGGGTTCCCACTGTCTACGCCAGCCATTATGCAGATTTTGGATCCCAGGCTAAAGGCCACACACAGCCTGAAAGTTCTCTGGAGGTTTGCTGTCAAGCACTGGTGAAGAGATTTGGTTTGGTGGTGTTCTCTTCCAATAATGTTTTATTAATGTATATCTTTCATTCCCCTGTAGTGTAAGGTCCATTTGTCATGCAAAAACTCCATGAACTGCCATAAACCCTATCTGTAGTGTTTTTCACACACCGTGTGATATTTGATAAAAGAAAAGCAGCCCAGGGGTGAGTTAACAATTAACCAGAAAAGACACAACTTTGAAAGCAATCCAGTTTGTTACCCTTCTGCCTGTCAGCCTCCCCACCTAATTCTAAATTTAAAGACTTACTGTTTATTAACAGGAAGTTTCAACTATATATGTGTGTCTCTGGGGAAAATGCATGCAGAGAATAGCCACATGTTTATATGCAAGGCGCATATCCAGATCCAAACCAAACAATTCTGGACTCCCACACTGAACATTAATATTTCACAAGGAGAGCACAAGATCCCCAATGAACAAGAAAAGTTATACATTATAGAAAAAGAAATCATGTAGATATCAATTTTCATTAAGGCAGAGCAATGGATCTTCAATTATTTGTGCAGGACTGGTTTGTTTTCAATTCATTGCCCTCCAACACTTCTGTAAAAGAAGAGTTTATTTCTAGAAATAAAAAAAGAAATTATAGTGCGATATAAAATATAATCCCATTTTTAATTATTAGATTTAACATACATAAAATCTCTCTAAAATTGCTGTAAAAGCCAGCACCTGGGTAGCTCAGTCAGTTAAGTATCTGATTACTTGATCTCAGCTCAGGTTTTGATCTCAGGGTCATGAGTTCAAGCCCCACATTGGGCTTCACACTGAACATGGAGCCTACTTTAAAAAAATGAAACAAAATAAAAAATAAAAGTAAAACAAAATAAAATTGCTGTAATAGCTTCCAAACACTTAGGCTTGATTTTACATTCAGTTCATGGCAGACTAGATCACCAACCCACACTTGTCTAAGGGCCATATTTGAATAACACTGAGATAAAGCATCTACAAATGAAAATCTTACAGAGATAAATCACATATCACTCCCTGACTCAAACTGTTATTATTTTTTAATGTCGACTCTTATTGAAGCCACAATTGTGTATGGTTTAAAAGGTCAACCAGAAGTGCAAGGTTTAAAAAAAAAAAAACAAGTGTTCTGTACCTTCCTTCACCTCCTCCTCCCAATTCCTGTTCCCTCTCTGTCCAGTTTCTGAACAGTAAGCATACAGTGCTACTTAAGTGACATATTTCAATCTAAGGTAATTGATAATGAATAGCCATCACCTACCTTAAGAAGTAAAGGATCACATTTACAGCTGAAGCTCTGTGTTACCTCCCTGATTTCATTCCCCCTGCCAGAGAAAAAACATATTATTTTTTTAAAGATTTTTATTTATTTATTTATTTATTTATTTATTTGACAGACAGAGATCACAAGTAGGCAGAGAGGCAGGCAGGGGGGGTGGGGAAGCAGGCTCCCTGCTGAGCAGAGAGCCTGATGCGGGGCTCAATCCCAGGACCCTGGGATCATGACCAGAGCTGAAGGCAGAGGCTTAACCCACTGAGCCACCCAAGTGCCCCAACATATGTGTTTTTTATCAGTGTTTATTATTCCCATACATTTTTTATACTAGATATAGACATATCTAGTATTCCCAAATATATTGCCTTTTCATGTTTTTAAGTTTTATAAAAATGGCACAATACTTCCTAAAACTTTTTTTTTCATAAGATTATGTTTTTGAAAATCATCCACAGGGGTGCCTGGGTGGCTCACTGGGTTAAAGCCTCTTCCTTCGGCTCGGGTCATGACCTTGGGGTCCTGGGATCAAGCCCCGCATTGGGCTCTCTGCTCAGTGGGGAGCCTGCTTCCCCCTTTCTCTCTGCCTGCCTCTCTGCCTACTTATGATCTCTGTCTGTCAAATAAATAAAAATTTTAAAAATTCTTTTTAAAAAATCGTCCACAATAACATGCATAGCTGCACTTCATTAATTTCTTCTGATGTACAGTAGCTCATTATTTGAATATACCTAAATGTATCTACCCATGTTCTTGTTGATAGAAATTTAGATTGTTTCCCATTTTCATCATTACAGGGTTGCAATGAACATTCTTATAAGTGTCTCCTGAAACATAAGTGTGGGAACCTAGGGTATAGACCCATGTCAACTATGTGATTCATATACCAGTGAGTGAAATCCTGGGTCAAAGGGTATATGCATCTTTATACATCTCCACCTTTAAATATTGTCTACTTGGTCTCTGAAGTGCTTGTACCAACTCACACTTACTTCAGCAGGGTGGGAGAGTTCCCATTTCTCCATATGACCACCGACATTTGAAACCGTCAGACTTTAATTTCCCAATCTGATGGATTTGAAATGGTACCTCATTATGGTTTTGTTAGCATTTCTCTGATTAATGATGAGGTTGAGCAACTTTTCATGCATATATTAGCCATTCTGGTGTCTTATTCTGTGATTTACCTGTTTATTTTTTATTCATTTTTCTATTGAATTTTTAAATTATTGACTTATTAGTTATGTATATATTCTGTATTTGAATCCTTTATCAATGACGTATTTTTGCAAAAATTTCCCCCCCCAGTCTGCACTTTGTCTTTTCACCTATTTAATAATGTCTTTTGATACTCGGGCATTTTTTATTTTTTTTCAGCTTGTGTAAGGACTTAAGTTTATTAACATATAATGTATTATTAGCCCCAGGGGTACAGGTCTGTCAATTGTCAGGCTTACACACTTCACAGCACTCACCGTAGCACATACCCTCCCCAATGTCCATAACCCAACCACCCTCTCCCTACCCCCCACCAGCAACCCTCAGTTTGTTTTGTGAGATGAAGGGTCTCTTATGGTTTGTCTCCCTCCCAATCCCAGCTTGTTTCATTTTTTCCTTCCCTACCCCCCAAACCTCCCACTTTCCTTCTCAAACTCAGACATTTTTAATTTTAAATGATGTTGACTTTATCAGCTTTTTTCTGTATAGGTTGTACTTTTTTAAAAATTCAAATTTAATTAGTATATACTGTATTATTAGTTTCAGAGGTAGAATTTAGGATTCATCAGTTGCATACGACATCCAGTGCTCATTATTTCAAGTGCCCTCCTTAATGCCTATCACCCAATCACCCCACCCCCTCACCTGCCTCCCCTCCAGCAACCCTCAGTTTGTTTCTGAGGCTTAAGAGTCTCTTCTGGTTTGCCTCCCTTTCCGTCTCTTTCTGTTTTCATCTTATTTTATTTTTCCTTCCCTAGGTTGTGCTTTTTGTATTTTATTAAATCTGTGCTGTAGCCAAAGATCATATGTTATGCTCTCATATTTTCTTCTAGAAGTTTTCCTTTCTTTCTAGGTTCTTGAATTCCACTTGGGTTTTTTTTTTTTTTAATTTCACTCAAAAAAGAGTTCCAATTTTATTTTATTTTATTTGTAAAGATTCCATTTATTTACTTAAGAAAGAGAGAGATACAGAGAATGAATGCAGAGAGGGACAGAGGGAGAGGGAGAGGGAGAAGCAGCACCACCCCCCAGTAGGCAGCCCAACGTGCGTCCCAATCCCAGGACCCTGGGACCAAGACCCAAGCCAAAAGCAGACACCCAACCGAGCCACCCAGGTGCCCCAAGAGTTCCAATTTTATTTTATTCTTTCCTCTGTGAATAACCAATCACTCATTACCATTGTTTTGACTGTCTTTTCTCCACTGATCTGCAAAGCCACTCTGTCATTTGTATCTGCGGTCCATCTATGGCTGTGTTCCTGAGCTCTGTTCTGCTCCAGTGGTCTCGATTTCTGCCCCAGTTTCAACGCCGCAGTCTTAATGGCCACACGTTATAAGTCTCCTGTGCTACAGCGAGTCTGCCATCCTGTGCTGCTTTTTGATGTGTGTTTGTGTGTTTTACTATTCTTGTACCCTTTCATTCCCATTTTATTTATTTTTTTAAAGATTTTATTCATTTACTTGAGAGAGAGAATGAGAGGGGAGAGGTCAGAGGGAGAAGCAGATTCCCCGCCAAGCAGGGAGCCCGATGTAGGACTTGATCCCAGGAGTCCAGGATCATGACCTGAGCCGAAGGCCGGTGCTCAACCAACAGAGCCACCCAGGCGCCCCTCCACTCCCATTTTAGAATCAGCTTATCCTATCCCATTCCCGAAGAAACATGTCAGGATTTCTATTGGAATTCAAGAAAATCCACATGTTCTTATAGAGAATTGACCTCTTTATCATATTGACTTTTTCTGCCCATGTCCATAATGTGTTTTCCTGTTTAATTCATCTTTAAGATTTTTTTCTATCATTTTTATAATTTTCTTCATAAAGTTTTAAACATCTTTTGTAGATTTATTGGAAAGTATTTTATACTTTTTATAGAGTCCTTTTAAATGTTATTTTCTTTAGAATTCAATTTTTCTAGATTTGTTGAGGTATAATTTCTTTTTTAGAGTTGTAAATGACTTTATTTTTTCGTAAATGACATCTTTTCAAAATTATACTTTCCAACTCTTTGTGTCTAAACCATGGTAAAACCATAGAACTGCCTTGCTAAAGTCTCATATTAATCCTAATAATCTGTAAATTATCTTGGCTTCTTCAGTGTAAACCATCACATAACCTGCGAATGATTATATGGAAGTGATACGCATTGACAGAAGAGTGAGCTCCCAAAGCTGTCCACATCCCAACCCCCCAAACCTGTGAATATTACTACCTCACATGACAAAATGGACTTCATAAAGGTGACTAAATTAAGGGTCTTGAGATGGGAGAGTTGCCTGGATTACCCAGATGGGCCCAAAGTCATCACAAGAGTCCTTCCGAGAGGGAGGCAGAAGGAAAGTGAAGGCTATGTGATGCAGTGGTGGAGACAGACCATGTGACGGTGGAAACAAATGTTGCAGTGATGCACCTTGATGATGGAGGATGGGGCCCCTGGCCAAAAAAATGTGGGCTGTGCCCAGAAGCTGAAAAAACAAAGAAACAGACTCTCTAGAGCCTCCGGAGGGAACACAGCCCTGCTGACACCTCGATTTTTAACCCCTAAGACTAACTTCAGACGTCCAGACTGCAAGAGAATAAATTTGTGTTGTTTCAAGCCTCGATGTTTGCGGTAATTTGTTACAGCAGCAACAGAGAAACTGATACAGACATGTGAGAGAGAAACTTTATGAGACTTATCTGGTCTGAACTCATTCTAATTCTGTTCTGTCATGTGTGAGTTTGGTGGTTTTAGACCTGTAAACAGGAATCTTGGTTCCTCAGAACAAGATAGAAGCTCTTTTCTCCCTTTACAATCTTTGTGTCATTTATTTCTTTCTCTTTTCTTCCTTTTCTGCCTGGGCAGTCTCCCCAGATACAATGTTGAACTGAAAGGTGTTAGAGGACCCCCTTGTCATCTTCCTGATTTTAAATAATATATTTTTAAAGATTCTATTTATTTATTTGAGAGAGAGAGAGCGAGCACGAGTAGGGCAAGGGACAGACGGGGAGGGACAAGCAGACTCCCCACTGAGCAGAGAGCCCGATGCGGGGCTCGATCCCAGGACCCTGAGATCATGACCCGAGCTGAAGGCAGAGGCTCAACCCACTGAGCCACCCAGGTGCCCCTAAGATTATTATTATTATTTTTTAAGATTTTATTTATTTGACAGACAGAGATCACAGGCAGGCAGAGAGACAAGAAGAGAGAGAGGGGGAAGCAGGCTCCCCGCCAAGCAGGGAGCCCGATGCGGGGCTCGATCCCAGGACCCTGAGATCATGACCTGAGCCGAAGGCAGAGGCTTTAACCCAGCGAGCCACCCAGGCGCCCCAAGATTATTATTTTTTAAGTAGGCACCACACCTAGTGTGGAACCCAACGTGGGCCTTGAACTCACTACCCTGAGGTCAAGACCTGAGCTGACATCATGAAATGTACACTTACCCAACTGAGCCACCCAGGGACCCTTGGCTAAGATTATCTTTAACATAAATGAGTGCCCAATGTTATCAAGTGCTTTTTCTGTGCCTATCAAGGTAATCATGTAGATTTTCTCCTTAAGCTATTATTGTGATGATTTAGATGAACACTTGAACACTTTTTTTTCTTAAGTTGGTTTAACTTCACATTACTGAGACAGAACCAGCTTGGTTCCAATCCATTGCCAATATTTTAACCAAAATTTTTGCATCTATGCTTATGAGTGAAACTGGCTTTAAATTCCTTCCTTCTTCTATCCTTGTCTGGTTTTGGTTCAGGGTTCAATAGGCTCACAAACTGAGTTAGGAATGTTCCCTATCCTCTTATTTTGTTTGATTCTTTTTATTTTGGAAATCAAGCATTTATTTACAACTACGGAATATAGAGATTCACTTTTCTTAAATTCCACACACTCTTACCCACAAACACACTTCTACTGCCCTCATCCTCCCTGTATAATTATATCATAATTTTTGGTTCAGTCAATATTCAGCATTATCAGGATTATGTAAATATTACATACTAATGAGCTGTGTAGATTATATTTACTTATCCTTTCCTATACAACTTTTGGTTTTTCCTAGAGTAAATAAATAACTTCTTTTTGCTTGTTTGTTTGTTTTGGCTTAGTTTTCTATGTGCCAATCAATAATTCTTCCCAAAACTATTGCATAGTACTGCAAATCTCTCAACTCACTTAAATATTAGGTAACTGAACAATTGCATGTTTTCTGTGGAGAAAGTTCTCCTGGAGTTCTCTTGTTCTTTTGCTCCAAACTGTCCTGTCCTCTGGACCTGCTTCCAGCTGTTTTGGGGACTAACCCCCTTTATATTCTTTTTGTCTTGTTTCTGTATTAGAATCCTTGTATCCCAAACGTGGTGCTCTGAAGGGGCATGTGCACCTGAATGTTTATAGCAGCAATGTCCACAATAGCCAAACTATGTAAAGAACCTAGATGTCTATCAACAGATGAATGAATAAAGAAGATGTGGTATATATATATACAATGGAATACTATGCAGCCATTGCGACGACGTGGATGGAACTAGAAGCTATTATGCTTAGCGAAATAAGTCAATCGGAGAAAGACAACTATCATATGATTTCCCTGATATGAGGAAGTGGAGATGCAACATGGGGGTTTGGGGGGTAGAAAAAGAAGAAATGAAAGAAGATGGGATCGGGAGGGAGACAAACCATAAAAGACTCAATCTCACAAAACAGGTTGAGGGTTGCTGGGGAGGGAGGTGGGGAGAGGGTGATGGGGTTATGGACATTGGGGAGGGTATGTGCTATGGTGAGTGCTGTGAAGTGTGTAAACCTGGCGATTCACAGACCTGTACCCCTGGGGATAAAAATACATTATATGTTTATAAAAGGTAATAAATTAATTTAAAAAAAAAGAATCCTTGTATCCTAGGGGCGCCTGAGTGGCTCAGGTGGTTAAGCATCCAACTCTTGATCTTGGCTCAGGTCTTAATCTTAGGAGTTCAAACCCCACATTGGGCTTCTTGCTGGGCATGAAGCCTACTTTTTTTTTTTAAGATTTTATTTATTCATATGACAGAGATCACAAGTAGGCAGAGGCAGGAAGAGAGAGAGGGGAAAGCAGGCTCCCCGCTGAGTAAAGAGCCCGATGTGGGGCTCGATCCCCAGGACCTGGAGACCATGGCCTGAGCCGAAGGCAGAGGCTTAACCCACTGAGCCACCCAGGCACCCCATGAAGCCTACTTTTTAAAAAGTAAACAAAATAAAATAGAATCCTGTGTCCTGGTTTCAGGGTTTCCTCTTTCTTGATTTACTGGCTCATTTTGGTGGAACACAATCTTTCATTTAGAGATGGGGTACATGGAAGATAAAATTTTGAAGCCTAACTTGTCTCAGTTTATCTTAATTCTGCTTTCTCATTTGCTGCATGGATTGGTGTAGAATTCTAAATAGGAGTCATCTTCCTTCAGAAGCTAGAAGGTATGTAGTCGTCTACTTTCAGTCTTGTCGATGAGAAGACCAAAACAGTTCTTATTCTCCGATTTTTTGTATGTGAGGTGATTTTCCCTGTCTTACTGCTTTTGTGATAGTCTCTTCACTTCTGGTGCTCTGAAATTTCATGAAAATATGCTTTGGTATAGATTATTCCCCTTGATGCTTTGGACTGTCAGGATCTTTTTTTTTTTTTTTAAGATTTATTTATTTATTTTAGATAGAGTGAGAGAGAGAACATAAGCTGGGGAGGGGCAAAGGGAGAGGGAGAGAAGCAGAGTCCCCACTGAGCAGGGAGCCCGACCCAGGGTCCGACCTTGCCACCTCAAGATCATGACCTGAGCTGAAACCAACAGCTGGATGCTTAGCTTCCCAGGTACCCCTGGACTTTTAATTGGGAAACTCACATCATTAGTTCAGGGAAATTTTCTTATATCATGTGTCTGTGTGTGTGTGTCTGTGTGTGTGTGTGTGTGTGTATGAAAAAGAGAACTATATAAAAGAATATGACTAATAAAAATCATGAAACATAGTAGTTAAAAAAACGCCCATAAACTCACCACCCAACTCAGGAAGTAGAATATTCCCAATTTTTTGAACCTCCCTCTATGCTCTTTTCTGATGCCAGTCCCTGCCTTCCTCTGTTGCCCCCATGCCCTCACCCCTCACCAGCCACAAAACTAATCTCATGTGATTTTTTTTCTAATTCACTTTCCTTTATTTTTTACTGTATATGTATGTGTTGCTAAACTATACCTTGCTTACGTTTGCTGACTTTGGAACACCGTAGAAATGACATCACACACAGAAATGACATTCTTCTGTGGCTTGCTTCTCATTCAACGTTGTTCCTAAGAGACATCTATGCACATGGCTATTGTTCGTTGACTTGACATTGTAGTCTAGCATTCTCTTGAGTGAAAATACCCCAGTTTCTTTATCTCTTCTCCCAGGGATAGACATTAGGTTATTTCCTTTTGTTGGTTTATTTGTGTTTGTTTTTATTTTCTATCATGTCTCTGGTGTGATCATTTCTTTCCCTCATTTTCTCTCTGAAATTTACATTAATTGTGGGATCCTCTGGGCTGAGCCTTAAATATTTTTATTTCTTCTTTCCTATTTTCTGTTGCTTTGTAGTTTTCTTTTACAGTCTCAGAGAATTCTTCAAATTGTATCCTAATTCATCTATTGAACTTCTTACATTTCTACTATCATATTCTGAATTTTTAAAAAAGATTTTATTTATTTATTTGACAGACAGAGATCACAAGTAGGCAGAGACGCAGGCAGAGAGAAGGGGAAGCAGGCTCCCTGCTGAGCAGAGAGCCTGATGCAGGGATCCCAGGACCCTGGGATCATGACCTGAGCCAAAGGCAGAGGCTTTAACCCACTGGGTAACCCAGGCACCCCTCATATTCTGAATTTTTAGAAGTTCTTATTCTCTGGATGTTTCTTTTTATAGCTTACTCTTCTGTTTTCTTAGATACGAGACTCTGGTTTTCAGAGGCCTCCCCATGGCTAGCTGACTGCCAGACGCGATATTCATTTATGTGGTGTGTTCAGACCAATGGCATTTCTTGCAAAGAGCCGCAGAGAAAGGAGATGCTAAACTGAAGACATGGAATGAAACTCAGCTGGAACCAAAGTCCACTGGAAAAGTACGGATGGACGGATCTGGATGAATCTCCCTCACCTCGTTCATTCCAGGGGAGGCAATACTTCATGCTCGTAGGGAATGGCCCAGGAGAGCCGAGGCCACTAGCAGGCCCTGCTCAGACCCAGGAGTACTGGTATGAGTCTAGCACCTGAGGCCAGATCCCTAAACTGGGAAAACAGCACCTTTCTCACCCCAGAGCACCACTAAACCCCAAGAACCAGGGTAACAACACTGGCTACCTTGCTTCCCTCATGAAGCAGACGGCCACAGACCAGAGAGCTGCGTCTCAGGATGCTAACCTGCCCCTTTCATTCAGAGGGGAGTGAATCTGAAAGAGGAGAGTGCAGCTCTCCTGTGTGACCCAGGCTCAGTGGCCTGGGGTGGGGACATTGTCTCAGAGACAGCTGAGTAGTTCCAGGTGCAAATTCTAACAGGCAGATCCCGGGACATGGTGTGACTGCTCACTCTTGTCTTCCGGTTGTGAGTGCCCTGCAGTTAGGCTGAAAAGTGAAGAGAGGCCTAAAAGAGGTGGGAAAATGGGAGAAGGGCCTGGAACAAAAGGCATGCTCCGGATCGTTTTCCAACACCACCAAGCAGTTCTCCGCTTCTCAGTGAACACTAACTGGGCATCCCACACTTGAATTCAGTTCTGACGCTGTCTGCCTGGAGAGAGCAGCAGATCCCACAGGCTAGCAGCTCAGTCCTACAACATGTCCCCCAGTTCAGACACTGTAAGTCCGGGTTGTCACCTGGACTCCTGGCCAACTGACTATACATTGAACGTTTCCACAACCCCCTCCCCGGGTGTGACTGATTTGCTAGAACAGCTCATAAAGCTCCGGGAACAGCTCCTTACGTCTCCCAGTTTATGGTAAAGGATGTGACAAAGGATACAGATGAGCAGGTATGGGGCCAAGTTCAGGAAACTTCCTGGAGCTCAGGAACTCCTGTCCTCATGGACCTAGGGTTCAACACCCTCCTGGCACATGGATGTGTTCACCAACCCAGAAGCTCACCAAATCTCCCTGTTGAAGAGTTTTTATGAAACTTAATTTGCCGTGCCCCCTTTCCTTGCATCGGTGGGCGGAGCTGAAAGTTCCAGTCCTGGAATCAATGGTCTTTCCGGGGACAAGTTCACTAGGGACAGGCCCCACCCTAAGTCACCTTATTACCATAAACAGCTGTGATTAAAAGGCCTTGTTATAGGGGCGCCCGGATGGCTCGGCCCGTTAATCACCTGCCTTAGGCCTGGGTCACGATCCTGGAGTCTAGGATCCAGCCCTGTGTGGGGCTCTCTGTTTGGCAGGGAACCTGCTTCTCCTTTTTCCTCTGCCCTTCCCCCACCCTGCTCGTGCTTGGTCTCTCTCTCTCTCTCTCACTCCCAGTCTCTCTCTCTCAAATAAATAAGTAAAATCTTTTTTGAAAAAGGCCTTGTTATAAATAACAAAAGGTACGCCTATCTCTTAGGAAATTACAAGAGTTTTAGGCGCTCTGTGCGAGGAACTGCGGATGGAGACCAAATATATTTTTTATGGCAGCATGTGGGCCCACCCCTCAGCCGCAGGGATAGCTGCTTCCGCTTTCCACCGGGTGCCGTGACTCACATCAGCGAGGAGATTATTCTGCACACAAGTCCCTTCACGCAGGTGGGTGAGGGAGGGACGGCAGAGGCTGGGCAGCAGCTGCTGCTGGTGCTCTGCCCGCCGCGCCTGCGCCCCCTGGGCTGTGTTTGATGCGGGCTGGCTCTCCCTCTCCCGTGCTTTCTCTCCCCACGCCTGCACCTGCAGCTCTTGGTAGAGAGCCAGAGAATGCATGCGCCCCTGGGGCCAGCCGTCAGCCAGTGACTGACAAACTCGGGGAACAGTCCTCCTGCTCTCCGGCTCCCTGGTGGGGGCAATGTGAAGGTGTCCCCAGAGCTCCCGTGAGGGACCAAGCCAGGGCCACCCTCCTTAGAGGTTGCTTGCTGTCATGTCTTTGCTCGGCTTCCTTTCCAGGCCTGACACCCCTCCCTTCGCCCCCCTCACCCAGTTTTTTCCAAGAATGCTTAAATAAATAATTTTCCTGTGAGGGGCGCCCTGGGTGGCTCAGTGGGTTAAAGCCTCTGCCTTTGGCTCAGGTCATGGTCCCCGGGCCCTGGGATGGAGTCCCACATCGGGCTCTCTGCTCAGCGGGGAGCCTGCTTCCTCCTCTCTCTCTGCCTGCCTCTCTGCCTACTTGTGATCTCTGTCAAATAAATAAAATCTTAAAAAAAAAATTTCCTATGAATCCTCTTCTCCAAGTCTGCTTCTGGAAACTCGAGCTGAGACCGTCTCATATTTCAGAGTCCTCACTGTTTGTTCGCTACTAAAAATGGAAAGACGGGGTAGCCCTTTGTTTAGAAAGCACAGTGGCCGTGCCGCAGTTGTGAAAAGGTAAACCCTAGATGAGGGAAGGCTGTAGAATTGTTTCTTCACGTTGAAGCGAGAGAACTGGGCTTCTGAAGGGCAAGGAGGACCGGAGGCTGGGAGCTTGAGGCAGAGCCGGCCCTGAGCAGCAGGGCCGGAGCAGCACAGCCGTAGGAAACCTCTGTTGCACCAAGCCCTCCGCCAAGGCTCCGCACGCGCCCCCCCTCCCCCCTCCCCCACGCCGTGGGTGTGATGTCTGAAGCAGGCGATCCAGTGGGGAAAAAAAAAAAAAAAAAAGGCTGTTTGGAAAGCGATGCTGCAGTGCAGACCAGAAGATCAGGGGGGGAAGACGAGGTGCTCCCGGAGATGAACACAGTGGAAGCAGGATCTCTGAGCCAGAGAAGACCAAGAAAAACATAATCCACCAAATGCGCGCCGCATCTCCCCCCCACACACACACATGTGCACATGTGCACGCACACACACGAGCGGTGGAGAAGCATAAGACACCCTCTCCTCTGAGATCTGAATCATGCATGAAATGACAAACTTGAAGTCACTGAAGGATAAGTTCTAAAATCATCCCAAGGATATACAAAGGCATCTTCAACATCGGGACTGCAGTTCTCAGTTAAAATTGTAAGGTGACTTCCACAGCAAACAGGAATTCACAGAAGGTGGGGGATACAATCAGCACACACTAAGGCAGGGGGGTGTCATAGACCCTGGCGTCCTCCTCTCTCCTATGACCTGAGCCCAGTGCCTGCTGCTTCTAGTCCATGACAGAGCCAGGGCAGCCCCGGGACTTCCTCCCCCTGCCCTCACCCAGGGACTCACCCAGCAGCCTGTGCAAGTAGCCCTGCCTCCCCTCTGCTGGCTCTGCTGCCAGCTCCATCCTACATGGCCAGGATCTTAACTGTGGGTGCTCCAAGTTCACCGAGGTCTGATGCAGTCAGGGAGCTGGGAAACTGCCTCTGAATCCATTCTTATCTCTGACTCTTTTCTCCTTCTAAGTCTTTATTCCACAAACTTTTTTAAAAAAAGATTTTATTTATTTATTTCACAGAGAGAGATCACATGTAGGCAGAGAGGCAGGCGGGGGGGGGGGGGGGGGGTGTGGGGGGGGAGAAGGCTCCCTGCTGAGCAGAGAGCCCAAGAAGGCTCCATCCCAGGACTCTGAGATCATGACCTGAGCCGAAGGCGAAGGCTTAACGCACTGAGCCACCCAGGTGCCCCATTCCACAAACATTTATTCACCACATGCTACTCTTGAGGAACTGGTATCTTTGTTCTCTCCCCATCCCTTTTCTGTTGTTTGTCTCTTTCCCTGACACCATTCCCACCTTTGTCCCTCCTTCCCCTCTTTCTCTCTCGACCAGACTCTCTCTCCCTCTCCCTGTCCTTCTCCCAGTCCTGGTCTCTTTGAATTAACTTGGTCTGCATCTCTGAAGACAGATGACGGAATACGGTGGACAGCACCCACAGTAACTGACACGTCACAAAACAGCTTGTGCTCACAAGTCCATTTTCTCCCTATTACGAATAACCATGTAATGAACATTGTTTTCGATCTTTATCTACATCTCTGATTAACTCCTTCAGTTGAGCTCCTTAGGTATAGTATTTTTAGGTCAAAGGGCACTGACGTTTTTAAGGCTTATGATATATTTGGAAAAAAAAATTCTCAACAATGTTGCCCATATAACTGGATTTATTTTTTTTTGAGATTTCTAAAATTAATTAATTAATTTATGTATTTATTTAGAGAGAGAGAGAGAAACAGGAGAAAGGCAGAGGGACAGGGAGAATCTCAAGCAGACCCCACACTGAGCACGGAAACCCAATGCAGGGCCTGCTCTCCCGACCTGAGATTATGATCTAAGCCAAAATCATGAATCGGACACTTCACGCCACCAAGAGCCCTAAAACTGGACTTCTTTAATTTCAGTCTCAGATTTAAGATGGGGTCACAAATGTTTTTCCAGGATCCCTGAAGACATTCACATCCTGGAATATCCCTGCAGATCGATTGGTTTGTAGAGGGCATGCCTAATCCCCTTTCTGCACACTTAAATACTTGTTTGTTGACTGGTCCGACACACCTATGTCAAACCTGTGCCAAGTGCTGGTAATGATCCCGGACTAGATTCTGGTGATTTAGAGCCCTGCCAAAATCACGGGTGACTCCTTCCTTCAGGCTAGGCTCAATTTTGACATTTGATATTTTACAAATCAAAAGCAAGGTGAGAATTTTCCCATAATGTGAGATAAGATGTGGTCATAGGTCATTCTGCCACCCATTGATTCCCAGCCCAGACAGTAGTAAACAACATTCACCCACACTGCCTCAGTCTCTGCTGGTCCACAATTCCTCTTTTTTCAAACACCTAGACAGCATCGGATGCCCTAAAGTTTTCAATCACAGCTCCCTGTAAGCCAAAAGTTTGTGTCACCCTCAAAATTCATATGTTGAAACTCAATCCCAAATATGGTGGTATTAGGAGGTGGGGCCTTGGGGTGATTAGCTCATGAGGGTGGAGTCCTCATGAATGGGATTAGTGCCCTTATAGAAGAGATGCAGAGGGGTGCCTGGGTGGCTCAGTGGGTTGAGCCTCTGCCTTCTGCTCAGGTTGTGATCTCAGGGTTCTGGGATCTAGCCCCAAGTCAGGCTCTCTGCTCAGCTGTTAGCCTGCTTCCCCCTGCCTCTCTCTGCCTGCCTCTTTGCCTGCTTGTGATCTCTCTCTCTTTCTCTCTGTCGAATAAAGAAATAATAAAAAATCTTCAAAGAAAAAAAAAGAGAGAGAGAGAGACGCAGAGAGTTCCCATCCCATCCACCATGTGAGGACACAGTGAAAAGAAAGTCCCCTAGTACCAGGAAGTGGGCCTTCTCTGAACACCAAATCGGCCAGCACTTTGCTCTTGGACTTCTCAGCTTCCAGAACTTTGAGAAATAAATTTATGTTGCTTTGAGGTGCCTAGGTGGCTCAGTCAGTTAAGCATTCAACTCTTGATTTCATCTCAGGTCGTGATCTCACGGTCGTGAGATCAAGCCCAACGTCAGGCTCCTGATCAGCATGGAGTCTGCTTGAGATTCTCTGTCTCCCTCTCCTGTCCTTCCCCCCACTTGCATGCTCTCTAAATAAATAAATGCATAAATACATAAAATATTTTTTAAAAAAAGAAATTTATGTTGTTTATGAACCACCTAGCTAGTCTATTGCAATTTGTTATGGCAGCCCAAAGACCCTGCTCAAGGGAGAGAGGTTCTTTGACGTTTTATTTCCTCCCCAATGGCCAAATTTATGGTACCTGCCCATATTCTTTTTTTAATTTTTTTATTTTTTATTTATTTGACAGAGAGAGAGGTCACAAGTAGGCAGAGAGGCAGGCAGAGAGAGAGGGAGAAACAGGCTCCTCACTGAGCAGAGAGCCCGATGCGGGGCTCAATCCCAGGACCCTGAGATCATGACCTGAGCCAAATACCTGCCCATATTCTTTTCCCTCATTTGATATAGATTCAATGGGCTTGTCTCTCTGTCACCCAGTGGGTGCATGAATAGATCTTGTGATAACTTGCTCACTAATCACAATTTTTAGCTATTAGGTGAGTGTCAAGGGGTGTTTTTAGGTCCCCAAGGATGAATTTGACCAAAGGTCTCACAGAACATTTAGGTGCACTTAGAAGCTCACAATGCATGTTAATCAAATAATCATGACACAGTGTGATAAAGGTTTATCTGATATGCAATAGGGGATGTAGGATTTGAAGGGAGCCCAAAGGAGAAGTCCGTAATGCAACAAGCAAGAGAAAGAGACCATATTAACTCTGTATCAATCGCCTACTACTGCATAACAAACACTGCAATAATCCTAGTGTCAAGCAATAATACATACTTGTAAATTTCTCACTCAGGTAACTAAATGTTTTCTGGGTGTTGACCTTGATCTTGTCCGGGCTTAGATGGGTATGGATCCAGGCCATGAATTTGGTTCAAGGCTATTCCATGCATTTTATTTATTTATGTATGTATTTATTTATTTATTTTGGAGAGAGTGTGAGTAGGGAGAGAAGCAGAGGGAGAGAGAGGAAGAAAAGCAGACTCCCCTCTGAGCATAGAGTCAAACATGGGGCTCAATCCCAGGACCCCAAGATCACAACCCAAACTGAAATCAAGAGTCAGACAGTTAACTGACTGAGCCACCCAGGCGTCCCTATTCCATGCATTTTGACCTCCTTGGACCACTGTCTACCTCATTATCATAGCAAAAGGCATGCATACAAGAGAGAA
This sequence comes from Meles meles, assembly GCF_922984935.1. Classification (NCBI taxonomy): domain Eukaryota; kingdom Metazoa; phylum Chordata; class Mammalia; order Carnivora; family Mustelidae; genus Meles; species Meles meles. The sequence continues at coordinate 64,843,686 of NC_060081.1, read as the reverse complement.
AGCCCAACATGCAAGCATATTTTTAAGCCTCTGCTCACATCACGTGAACTAATATCCCATTAACCAAAGAAGGTCACATCACAGAAGCCTGAAGTCAAGGTGCAATAAAGTACATTCCTTGCATGGAGCTGTAGTGAAAAACTAATTATTTGCTGAATAATCATCTAACCTACCACAAGCTGGATCTTGGACAACCAAGGGATGTTGTTCTAGGAAGAAGTGGGAGAAATGAGTGTTCCATAGAGAAGAACCACATCAGGAAGGGCAGAGAGACACAAGGATGTATGGCACATTTAGGGATTTGCAGGTGGTTTGAAGGACAGAAGCCCAGGACACTAGTGAGAGATGTTGAGTGTGTGCAGGAAGCTGAGTCTGGAGAGAAACACAGAAGCTAGTATCTCAGGGTGGGAGAAAACCTGAAAGATCTCTAGATTTGAGCAAGGCAAGAGATCTGTCCTCCCTGTTGGATTTTCAGGGTACTCTTGCCTTGTCTCTTGAAGTCTCTACTTCCTTGCAGGAAAAACCCCTTCCATCACCCCTCTGTGCTCTCTATGGAACTGAAATTACTTTCACTTCACCCTCCAAGTGAGGAACTGAATTAATCCTCCTTTTACTCATTACTTCCCACGCCCCACACAGCATCTAGTAAATGTGTTTCAGATATACCTCCCAAAGTGTAAACAACTAGGAATTCTTTTCCCCCCAAATTTTTTTTTCTGATAAGGCACACTTACTGAAAAAACATCACAAATGGTCACTGTGAAAGATACATGACCTATGGGCAGAAATAACCACCTTCGCACTTTGATGATGGCCTCCCAGGTTCCATGCAATGTAATTACAGACCTAGAATCATACCCTGTTATATTTAACCAGCTCTTTTATATCAACTCACAACATAACAACTGGAAAGATAAACCTATCACATTCTTCTTAGTGGCTGCTTTGTGTTTTCTGTATGGTCGTGCCCTTCATTCAGTCTCTTAACTTACACTGCTAGAAATAATACTCAGAAGATAGCCTTTCACATACATCTTTGCCCCTGGTCTAGTTAGTTGTCTAAGCTTAAACTGCTAGATGTAGAATAGTTTGTTCAAATGCATACCCACTTAACCTTTTCATACAGATCATTAAATCGCCTGTCAGATGGTTGTATCAGTATGCAGTCCTATATCACACAACTGACATGACTGGATATTTTATATGTTGCTAATACGAACAATTTTATCACATTGTTATTCTAAGGGAACAATGACTTTTTAATTTCTTTGTGAAAGTGATGTGTTTTTAAATTAGAACTTCCCAGCAGAGCTATCAGTATACATGAGGGGAAGACACAGATATTTTAGGAGAGAGGAATTATTAAGTTAGAAATAGAAATTAATAAATTAGAAAGTAAAAAATAAGTAGACTTGATAAACAAAGCTAGAAACAGGTTCTTTTTTTTTTTAAGATTTTATTTATTTACTTGACAGACAGAGATCACAAGTAGGCAGAGAGAGAGAGGAGGAAGCAGGCTCCCTGCAGAGCAGGGAGCCCGATGTGGGGCTCGATCCCAGGACCCTGGGATCATGACCTGAGCCGAAGGCAGAGGTTTTAACCCACTGAGCCACCCAGGCGCCCTAGAAACTGGTTCTTTGAACAAGAGGGGGGAAAAGAAGAAGGAAAGACAAAATTACTCTCAAGTACAAGCAGAAAATAAGAGGTAAAGTATGCAAAACACAGTGCCAAGTATAAGGAATAGGGTCTTTACTTCTTCGTATAAAGAACTGAAATTTATTTTAAAATTCTTTGTTGAAGTTTATGTTAATACTTCAAAATTTATCAGAACTGAGTGGTTTTCCTTGAAAATACAAGTTCCTAAAATTTATTCTAAAGAACCTACATACCAGAATTTATCAAAACCCATTGATAAAGTGGAAAAATGTCTCCAAGCAACAGAGCCCCAGATGGCTTTATGAATGACTTCTAGGAAATCTTATTTTAAATACCATTTCCATGTTATTTAAACTAGACATTTAAACTAGCACAGGAAAAGAAGTAATTTATAATACAAAAATGCAATTCATTTTATAAGACTGAAGACTAACTGGGCACTTACAGATATGAAAGTCTTAAATAAAATATTCGTAAGTTAAATCCAGCAGTGTATTAAAAGAATTGTGCTTCTTGATCAAGCAGTGTTGGTTCCAGGAAGAATGATTAAGAAATCTGTGTTGAATCAAGCATTCTGTAATACATCAGATGGTGAAAGGAAAAAAGCATATGATCATCTCAATATATGCCAAAAATGCATTAATTAAAGTACAACATCTATTTCTGATAACGATGACAGTAACAATGGTGATGATTAAATACCTCAGTAAGCAAAGAACAGAAGGGCCAAGGATCCTGTATTTTTTCATCAGAAGCCACAAGCAGCAAACTTAACAGTAAAACATTAAATGTTGGGAGTGTTTCAATTAAATGAGATGCTCACTGTAATTGCTATTAATCAAAATGTTTCTGAAGTCTCAGAACAATGCCATTAGTGAAGAAAAAGAAATAAAAGGAATAGATTTTTTAAAAAACCAGTAAATTATCTTTATTCCCAGATTATATTCTTTTCTTCCTAGAAATTCCATGAAAACCAATTGAAATATTATGGACATTAATAAGAGATGTCAATAAAGTGGGGGTTTTTTGTTTTGTTTTGTTTGTGTTTGAAAGAGAGAGAGAGAATTCTCATGCACAAGCAAGTGGGGGTGGGGTGAGTAGAGGGAGAGAGAGAATCTAAAGTAGGTTCCCAGCTCAGCTTGGAACCCAATGCAAGTCTCAGTCTCACAACCCTGAGATAATGACCTGAGCTGAAACCAAGAGTCAGACACTTAACCAACTGAGCCACCCAGGCACCCCTAAAGTGGTTTAATAGAAGAAATAAATAGACAAATCTACAACTTTCTTATATACTAACCATAACCAGTTAGTAAATAGAATTAGGGGGAGGGAGGATATTCCAGTCATAATTGTGACAACAACTGTAGAATACCGGTGTATGACTACGATAAAAATATACATGACATATGAACAGAACATACGACATAGGAATAAAATGCGCCTAAAGCAAAAGCAAAAACAAAGACAAAAACCTACAAAAGTTGGAGAGAGAAACCACATGCCAAGGTATAAAAATATTTGTTTTCCCTGAATTATTTCATGAAGTTAATGCCGTTTCAATTCAAATGCCTATGGGATTATTTTTGGAACTCAAAAGATCGATTCTAAAGTTGTCTGGAAGAAGGCATGCTTGAAGCCAAGAAATTTTGGATGGGCTCTTAGCCACACAGAATAAAGACTACATTTCCCATTCTCCCTTGCAGCTCAGTATGTCTTTGAACATCATGCCCCTCTAATACATATTTTTGATGGCTTCAAAAAACTACCAAAATTTATTCCCTCATCCTCTCATTATCAGGCATTTGCTTTGTTCCAGATGTTTTTCTCACTGTTCACAATGGAGTACTTTAATAAACATAGGTTCCTGTCTCCTAAGAGTAAGCCAACTGGATGAAGGGGTATGCATTTTAAATTTCAATTGATGTCACTAGATCACTTTCCAGAAAGACTGAAACACTTACGTTTCCATCAGCAATGTATGAGAGCACCATTTCTCAACATCACCAAAAACAATAGCTCTTTCTTATTTTTTAGCGGTCTGGTCGATGTACAATGTTGTTACCTCATTTACTTTTCTCGGATGATATGCAGTATCTGGTAATGTAAGGCTCCTCTACCTTCTTTTCATAGTTTTCAGACAATAAGATCACTTTATCCAGTTTAAACGAAACCCTATAGGATTAAAAATGGAATTAAAATAAATTGATATTGAGAAATCTACAATTTTGAGAAAATTAAAATTTTTCATATTGAGATTTCCCATCCAAAAACATGGCAAAGCTTTTTGTTGGGTTAGTTCTTTTATGTCTTTCAACAAACTTCGTACTTTTTATTTAGCTTTCCCTATGCCTTTCTTGTTAAATTTATTCTTATATATTCTGTGGTTTGGGGAGCTATTATAAATAAAACATTTTCTCATTTACATTTTTAGGTATTTATTGGTAAAATAGAAAAATACTATGATTTTTATATATTTATCTTATAACAAGTCACCTCATCAAATTATCTTATTCATATAATTATATTATATATCCAGTATATTCATATACTGGAAACTCTTATATTTTCATATTGAATAATAGCATTAGAAAAAAAGATAATTTTAGTTCTTATTTCCAGTGCTTATGTAAGTTATTTCATTTTCATTTTTTTTTTTTTTTGGCATTTTCTAGGACCTCCAAGACCAGAAAAGTAATAAGAGGCCAAGTTTCATGGGGTTTTTTTGTTTTGGGTTTTTTTTTAATTAATTATTTTATTAATATAAAATGTATTATTTTTCCCAGGAGTACAAGTCTGTGAATCGTCAGGCTTACACACTTCACAGCACTCACCATATCACATGCCCTCCCCAATGTCCATAACCCAGCCATCCTCTCCATAACCCCCCTCCCCCCAGCAACCCTCAGTTTGTTTTGTGAGATTAAGAGTCTCTTATGGTTTATCTCCCTCCCGATCCCATCTTGTTTCATTTTTTCCTTCCCTATTCCCCAAACCCCCCACCCTGCCTCTCAAATTCCTCGTATCAGGGAGGATATGATATTTGTCTTTCTCTGATGGACTTATTTAGCTCAGCATAATACCCTCTAGTTCCATCCACGTCGTTGCAAATGGCAAGATTTCATTTCTTTTTTTTTTTTTTTTTTTTTTTTTTATTTCTTTGACAGAGAGAAATCACAACTAGGCAGAGAGGCAGGCAAAGAGAGAGGAGGAAGCAGGCTCCCTGCCAAGCAGAGAGCCCGATGCGGGGCTCGATCCCAGGATCCCGGGACCACGACCTGAGCTGAAGGCAGAGGCTTTAACCCACTGAGCCACCCAGGCGCCCCAAGATTTCATTTCTTTTGATGGCTGCATAGTATTCTATTGTACATATACACGACTTCTTTATCCATTCATCTGTTGATGGACGTTTCATGGGTTCTTATTCTAACTGCTAGTGCTCCTGTCCCTCTCTCCTTGGTTGGACCATTTCACATCCGCTGAAGGGCAAGAAAATACTTGATTTCCCTGACACTCCATCTCTAGCACCCAAAATAGGGCTGAGAACATACTATAAAAATGAAAAACATATTATGTATTCCAAGAAGGAGAAAGTGGCCAAATGTTGAGTTCTGCTAAGATCCAATAAAATAGGAATTCAAAAGTGCATTTTAGATTTAACAAGTTCACTGATGAACTTAGTGATAGTATTTTAGTGGAAAGAACAGAAGCCACAGGACAGAAATTTTGGGCAGCCTCTGAGAACATTTTGTGCAAACATTTGGGGGCCGGAGCTCTACCAGTGCTTATGGGACACCGAAAGCATTTCAGGATAGTGGAGCTCATCATGCATATGGAGAGCTGATAGCTGAGCAAAAGTCATGCTAAGGACTTTGTGCTTCAACTTGGGGGCCATAGGTAGCTATGGAAGAATTTAAACTAAAGAGTCACGCCATTAGAATTGCTTTTTAGAAAGACCGTTCTTTCTAAAGAAGTAGAGTACAGTTTCCTGAGTTTACCCATTCCTCTCCATCCTTATTTGCCCTGCCTTTCCTTGGATCACCTTTCCCAGTCCCTCCTCACATGCAGACTGGGGCAGCATCCTCCTGGTCTCTTTCCATCCATTCTTGTCATTCTTCTATTTGTCACACCAGCCTCCTAGATAATCCCTTTGTTTTGTTTTTTTCTTTTTCTTTTGTTTTTCAGACAGATATTTTCTAGATTACAAATCTAATCATGTCATTCTTCTGCTTAAACTACATTATTGGGATCAGTAAAGCACTGTCCTGATGTCTATGTTTTCTAGCCTTCCCAGGTGAGTCGCCAAGTGCATCAACATCATCTTTTGATTGGTAGAATTTTTGTCTGGGGAATGACTTATTCTTGGGGCTCCTAGGGAGAAAGCCAGTTTCTGCTCTAGCAAAACAGAATTTGATGAAGATCCAGTGAGAATCCTTCAAGGTTTTGGGTGCAGATTTCCTCAAAATTGTTTATTCTCCCACCCTGGCGCTGGTTCAAATGATGCTAAGAGCTGCTAATGGTGTTTATCCCATTCCTCTGCCGACTGTCCCCTGTAGGAGGTCCTGATGTCCTCATGTCTGCTGGAATGACAGGATGAGTTCTTGGGAAATTTTCTGGTCTGTAGGTCTGTAACTGAAAAAGGAATCAGGAAGATTTGGATGGGGCTTGGAGAAGAGTTCTTCTTAGAAGATTTCACAACCAAAGCAATTCAAGACTAGGAATTAGTGATGGTTGTAGTGACAGCAATGTGGCCGGATTGTTTTCCTTCCATATTTTCCTCCTTCCCTTCTCAAAGCCTGGCACCTCTTGAGACCAAGATGGTAGAGGTAGTGAGACTTGATCAGATTCTGAATATGTTTCGAAATAGGGCTGATGGGACTTGCTGACAAACTGAATGTAGAGTGAAAAAAAAAAAGAGATGGACCATGATGACTCCAAGGTGTTTGGTCTGAGCAATTGGAAGCCAGGAGTTGGTATTTATTGACATGAGAAAGCTATAGGATGAGCAAGTTTTGAAGAGGTCTAGAATTTAATTTTGGACATGTTGTATTTGAGATGCTATTAGACATCAAAGAAGGACATCAGGCAGGTAGTTGGGCATAAAAGCCAAGGGTTCTTCTCCAGAAAAAAGCCTGGATTGGAGATATAAATTTGGGAGTGTTTAAAGCCATCAGACTCAGGCGTCTGGGTGGCTCAGTTGGTTAAGCAACTGCCTTCAGCTCAGGTCATGATCCCAGAGTCCCGGGATCAAGTTCTGCATTGGGGTCCCAGCTCCATGGGGAGTCTGCTTCTCCCTCTGACCTTCTCGCCTCTCATCTGTCTCTCAATGTCTCTCTCTCAAATCAATAAATAAAATCTTTTTAAAAATGAAATAAAACCATCAGACTGGATGAGGTCACCAGGAAGTAAATGGAGATTAAGAGGGGGAACAAGGACAGAACCTGGGTAAATCCAACATTTTGATAGGGAGAACCAATAAAGGAAACTAAGAAAGAACAGTCAGTAAAGTAGAAGGAAAACTTTAAAAATACAGTGTCATGGAAGCTGAGCATAGAAAATATTTCTAGGAGCAGAGAATCATCAAATGCCAAATGATGCAGGTAAGTTGTATTAGTCCCAATAGAACTGACTGCTGTAATAGAGACATTGGAGACCTCTCCATATCTCAGTGGCATGGGCAATGTAAGTTCATTCCTCTCCCCTGTGCAGTATGTGCAGCAGCAGAGGAGAAGGATAAAAGGAGTGGAGAAGCAGCTCTTTGCTCCATGAAAATATTCAGGGTCCATGCTGACAGAGGCTGAATCATCTTCAACTTGTGGTTTCAAGGGTACTCATGGTGTCAATGTCTGGCCAGTAAATGGGGGTGGGAGATGAGAATAGTACACAGAAAGTGTAATGGTAAGCATCTGGCAAGAAATAGAGGGCACAGTTAAGTTGGGTAATTTTAGAAAGGTTTAATGAAGGAATTATTTATAAAGGTAGAAGCAGGGGCAGGAAAACTGTAAAAGGGATTTCCATACCCCTGAGATGGTTGATAGTCATAGCTGTTACCATCCTAGACTTGAAGAGACTGGAGAAAGAAATGATTAGTGATCCAGGGGAACAAATTCCCTGACTTCCTTCCTCCCTCCTCCAGTCTCCTGCAGGTACATCCCCATGACTCCACCCAACCAGAAACTAGAAGCCTCATTAATAAAATCCCTAGGGCTAGGCTCCTGAGGCCCAGAGCAGGGTGGAGAAAGGTGAAGAGGAGATTTGGAGGAGCAGATTTCCAGCATGGGATGTTTCTGTGAGTCAGGCTTGGAAGGCATGTACATCCCTTCCACCCACATTCCATCGGCCAGAACCCCATCCTTTGGCCACCTCCAAGTACAAATGAAGAAATAAGTGCCCAAGAGGAGGAAAGAAGAGATTTGGTGAACAGTATACCCCTCTCTACCTCATGGCCAAGCAAGATGACAACCAAGAATTGTATTCGGCTGTATGGAGACCATTGGTGATCATGATAATCCCGTCTTGGTAGAGTCGTGAGTGTGAAAGCCTGCTGGGAGAAGATGCAAGAGAAAATGAGAGAAGAATCGGAGACAGCGGTTGCTAACAACTTCTTTCAGTCAGTTCTGCAGAAAAGGGAATCAAAGCAAAAAGGTAATAGCTGGAGGGTTGTGAGATCAAAGGAGTTTGCTTTGTTTTTCACGGTGAAGAAATAAAAGCATGTTTTATGCTGATGGGAATGTTCCAGGAGAGAGAAAAAAAATTGATGATGCAGAAAAGAGAGCAAATTGCTGGAGTGACGTCCTTGAGAAAGCAAGAAAGGATGAGATCTAGCCGTAAGCTGAACGCTGGCCTTGGGAAGGAACCCAGGCAGTTTATCTACAGGAGCAGTGAAAAAAGCAGAATGTGTGGACAGAGTCCTGGAAGGGAGGAGAGTGGGGGGCTTACTCAAGTTCTTTCCAATCATTTGTATTTTCTCAGTGTCACAAGAAGGAAAGTTAGCTGAGAGTGAGTCTGTTGGAGGAATTTGGGGGATTTAAAAAGAAAAGAGACAGTACAACATAGTCACCCAAGATGATGGGACAAACTATACCCGGAAGTTAATCTTCCCGATGGAGACAGTCCAGTTTTCTCTGGGACAAATGAAAGCCTCTGGCCCTGCCTTTCTCCACTCTGTCTGTAGGACCTCTCCTTGTCCTCATTCAGCATCAGAACTGGGTAATAAGTATACAGAGAGAGCACATTCACAAGGTCCAAGCCCTGCTCTAAACACTTCACATGTATTTAGGCATAATAATGCAATGCAGTAGGTACTACTTTTTAAAAAAAGATTTATTTATTTATTCAAGAGAGAGAGTGAGGCAAAGGGAGAGGGAGAAAGAAATCCAACAGACTCTGTGCTCAGCACAGAGCCCCATATGGGGCTTAATCTCACGACCCTGAGATCACTTCCCTAGCCGAAACAAAGAGTCAGACACACAACCAATCGTGCCACCTAGGTGCCCCAATAATAAGTACTACTATTATCAATTCCCTTTCATAATAAGGAAACCCATGCACAAGTTAAGTAATACAGTGGATGCCTGAGATGAGTTCAGCTCGGGCAGTCTGGCTCCAGGCTCTTAAATCCTAATTCTCTATCTATACCTATTAGATGTGTCAAAGATAATCCCTAGAGGGGGCTGGGCTTGAGAGAAGGAAATAGAGCTTTCCAAGGGCAAGGGTAGGTGGGGATGAGATACTGTGATTAGGAGAGGACTGGTAGGGACTTGCTGCTAGGAAACGGGTGGCCACGTGGTGACCCAGGTTGCTTGGGATCCGTAGGCAGAGCCAACATCAGAAGTACAAGGACAAGTTGAATAGGCATGCATCGGTCAGCATAGAATGCTTGCTTTCACCTTGATGTAACGTTCCCTCGGTTTCTGTGTTTCACTGGCTGACAGAGCTGCTGTGTTTCCACGACGGAGGGGCACGGTGCAGTGGTGGGAGCGATAATGATGATGTGGTAAAAACAGCTCCCAATCAATTCATGCTTCATCAGTGAACAATGAACTCCACGAAGACTTTCATGCAAAAAAACAATCAATCAGCAAAGAACCAAACATTTTACTTACATCATTGAATGCTTATAGTACCCTTGTGGGGTACACACTGTCATCCCCATTTTCAGATAAGGAAAGTGAGGCTCAGAGGGGTTGCATCTCTGGCCAAGGTCACGTGGTTAACAAGGCCTGAAGCCCAGCCTGTTTGAGTCAGAAGCCTGTGCTCACTGTACCAGCTGCCTCTCTATTTGGAGATGAGGCACCAGGAGCCTGAAGGAACCCTACAGGGCCCCGAAGGCCTCTGGGGCAGGGTCCCCGGATGAGAGGGACTCCCTTTAATGAAGGCAATTGAGAAACAATCCTCCTCTTTATTTGCCTGTAACAGGGGCTCAGAAAAGCTAATTATCTTCCTGTGAACCAGTTAACTATTCAATTTTCTCCATTTGGGTAATTAATTATCAGAGTCAAGTGCAGGATCCAGCTAATTTTAGAAAGACGCAGCTGTAGGGTCATCTGGGGAACAAACTCAGCTGTGAAGCGCAGGCAAGAGCCTCTCTCTGCTGCTGCTCAGAGGGAGATGGGGAAAGGGGACTCGGGCTGCCCAGAGTGAAAGGCAGGGTGAAGTATTCCCTGGGGCAGGCTGGCTAAGCTTCCCTCAGCTCCAGAGAGCAGCAGAATCAGGGGCATGGGCCCAGGAGGGCCAAGCAGCTGACTCAGCTGCCAGCACCACGTCGGGGAAGAAACAGGGGCACTTCTTCAACCACCACTGCTCTGGGTCCTTTCTCCCTTTGAGGGACCCATAGGATCTGTCACCCCTCAGTCCTCACATTCTCACTTGGAGCTAAAGCCACAGAGAGAGAGAAATCTTTTTTTTTTAAGATTTTTTTAAAAAAGATTTTATTTATTTATTTGACAGAAAGAGAGAGCCATCACAAGTAGACAGAGATGCAGGCAGAGAGCGAGAAGGGGAAGCAGGCTCCCTGCCGAGCAGAGAGCCTGATGCAGGACTCGATCCCAGCAACCTGAGCCGAAGGCAGAGGCTTAGCCCACTGAGCCACCCAGGCGCCCGAGAGAGAGAAATCTTAGTTCCCGTCTCAGGCTATCAATTCATGTTAACGTTGCTAACATTGATCAGGAGCCAGACGGAGTTCAGACCAAGGTGGTTAGGTACAGTGACTTTCCTGTATTACAGATGAGAAAACAGAGGCTCAGAGAGGCCATGCAGTTTGTTCAGGATCTTGTGGTTAAGATATGGCAGAAGCTGGGATTTGACCTCAACTCCTCAATCCATGCCCTCACCTTTTCTTAAAGTGACACGCCATATGTGCAATTTTCGGAGCAGCACCATGGTGAAGAACAGGAGGATTGAGGACAGCAAGGGTTAGAGAAGCATTTGGTTCACTAAACTAAGTCAACTGGTTAAGGATATTGAAACCTTCAGCAAGCTTCTCAAGGGAAGGGGCATTCCAGTTGCAAAAGCAGCAGGTCTAGAATTCTGGCCACTATGTGCCATCATGTGCTCTGGGCAGGGCTGGGAGGGTGGACATCAAGAGAGAATGGAGAAACCTGGCCAGAGAGTTTGCCTCTGGAGTCAGTTCCTAGGGGCTTCAGGGTTGGGGTGAGGATGATGATGATGATGATAATTTTACTGAGCACTTACTACAAGCCAAGAACTGTACTAATCACTTTTACTGGGTTGGTAGACTCAATTAATCCTTACAATGATCCGTGAAGGGGTCATTCTTATCATTCCCATTCTGCAGATAAGAAACTGAAACATCAAGTTCAGTTCTTTGCTCTTGCATGAGGAAATTGAATTAAAATCTGAGCAGTCTGTCCCCACCATTCCCCTCCAGTCAACCAGGTCCTGGCAGAGGGTCAGAGAGAGCTAGTAAGGAGGCCACCCCAAACCATGGACAGCTCCCCATGGCCCCATGGTTGCAGAGCCACGTTCCTGAGCCTGGTTCATGATACTACCAATATCTACCCTTTGTGAAGAGCTCTGCTTTGTTGCAGAGGGGAATTCTTCTTGGACTGACTCTTAGCGATCAGGTGCTCTGGCTTGATTCAAGTCCCTGACAAGCCCTGTGGAGTTGGGTCCTGAGACAGGAACATTCCTCAAGGTTCTGGAGACCCATCCTCTAAGACAGGAGAGTTTTCTCCATGGGATCCAGTCAGAAAACTGCTCCCCACATCAGCCCAACAATCGTTTCTCCTGTTCTGCTCTTCCTACATTGACCATGACTTCCCACATCCCATTTCTATGGGAAAGCCAGTCCCATCTGCTTTAGCTTCTCCATCTGTGTTTCTGTCATCCCTACAAAAGCCCAGGCCCAAACTGGACCTGCCCAGTTAGGTCTTCCTCATTTTGCCAGCTCTGATAGGAGTTTCCAAGTTCAAAGCCAGGCTCCCTGGCCCAAGCTGCCGGCCCAGAGCCCCAGCAGGTGCAGCATAGTTGCTAAGCAACATCTCCGGATCTCTGTGTGTTCCTGTCATATGATTACTGTTGCTAAGGAAACAAGGCCTCCGGCATCCCAGGACGCAGCAAGGCCTAGGCAGTGGTGTGTTACCTGAGGCCTAACAAAAATCTCCCTGTCCCATGTTCCTGACAAGGTGTGAGTCCCTAACTGCTATAGGGGACTACCAGGTTGATCCCTGCTTTTGACCCAGGCACTGGCTCTTAGAAGTGAATGTCCATACTGGAGTCTTGGCCACTCACTGGGCATTCATGGAATCCAGTTCTTGGGGGTGGTCAGTATTAATAGAGGCTTTTAAAGAAACATATTAACACACCAGGGTTCGGAAGATAAACTTATGTCACTGATTCTCCCACTTCTGTCCATCGATTCCACTGCAAAAGCAGAATTTGGATTTGAATTGGAGGATGGAAAAGGTGAGGAGGGGCAGTGAACAAGAGGGTTGCAGCGGGATCCAAGGACCATAGCAACAAGAGGACCAGAGGGGGTTTTTCCCAGTGTCATCGCCCCACACCTGCAGCTCAAACACTGCAGGACGTTGGATGCCGTATCGGGGGATGTCACAGTCTCCCTGGAGGCCTTGCTTCCCTGGATTCTCCAGTCCAGACTCCTTGGAGCTCACTCCCCACGAATGGCCCAGAAATGAGATGGAAATGAGGAAATCTCTCTGAAGAGCAAAAAGAGAGATGGATGATAAGAGACAAAATATGAGAGAATCTGAGTCCCAGTAAGAAGGGGTGTCTGGGTGGCTCAGTTGGTTAAGTGTCTGCCTTCAGCTCAGGTCATGATCCTGGGACCCTGGGATCGAGTCCCGCAATAGGTACCTTGCTCAGTCAGGAGCCTGCTTCTTCCTTTCCCTCTGCCTGGACCTTCCCCTGCTGCTTGTGCTCTTTCTCTCTCTGACAACAAATAAATTAAATCTTTAAAAAAAAATTGGACGTGCAACAATTGAATAATAGGAATTCTAAAAATAAAGAACAGACAGAACAGATGGAAGAAAATTATCAAAGAAATAATAGGGATATTTTGAAAATAATTAAAATATCCTGGAAAAGATAGGCATGAGTTTCCAGCTTCAAAGATTCCAAGGAAGGGTCAAAAACAAACACTGAAAATATTTCTACCCTAACTCACATATTTGGGAAGTATCAGATTACTGGTGACAAAGAGAAAATCCTAAAAGCTTTCAGACAGTAAAACCAATTTGCATAGAAAATATCAAAAATCATAATGGCATCAGACTTTTTAAAATCAACATGTAACGTATTATTTGTTTCAGGGTAGAGGTGTGTGATTCATCAGTCTTACACAATTCACAGCACTTACCGTAGCACATACCCTCCCCAACGTCCCTCACTCAGCCACCCATCCCTCCCCTCCCTCCCCTCCAGCAACCCTCAGTTTGTTTCCTGAGATTAAGAGTCTCTTGGGGTTTGTCTCCCTCCCTGGTCCCATTTTGTTTCATTTTTCCCTCCCTTCCCCTATAATCCTCTGTCTTGTTTCTCACATTCCTCATATCAGTGAAATCATATAATTGTCTCTTGATTGATTTAGTTCCCTTACCATAATACCCTCTAGTTCCATCCACATCATTGCAAAAGGCAAGATTTCAATTTTGATGGCTGCATAGTATTCCATTGTGTATATGAGTGTGTGTGTGTATAAAATATGGAATGCTAATCTTCTCTGTATCATTCCAATTTTAGTATATGTGCTGCCAAGCGAGCATTGGCATTGGACTTGTAAAGTAAAAGGTAGAAGATCATGGAGCAACATTGTTCTAAATACCCAAGGAAAATTATACTATCATTTCTATTATAACTGTTTTCATTTCCAAGAACTTTTTTGATCTAATTGATCCCCCTTTTAGAACACGCTCTATCCTTTTTCCATGGAAGCAGCATCCAATCTTATCTTCTCTATTTATTGTCTCGAATTCCTTCAATTACACTCGTTAGGTAGACAGTTTATGTCTCTCTCTTTCACATGGGAGGCCTTCCTCAAATCTTTAGGGACATTTAGTGGTTGTTTGGATAGTTTGATTAGTTTTAGGTGTAGAGGTTTAGGTTGTCTGATCATATTTAAGAGTAAAATAGTAAGGGTTACCTGCGTAGCTCAGTTGGTTGTACCCAACTCTTGATCTCAACTCAGGTGTTGATCACAGTGTCATGAGTTCAAGTCCCGCATGGAGCCCACTTAAAAAAACTAAAACTAAAACTAAACGGAGTAGGGAATAGTATACTAAAAAGTACCAGCCAGCTCTTTGAACTTGGGCACGTGGTTTGTGAACATCACTAGAAGGAGATCTCCCAGGGTCGTTTTGTTAGATAGGATTCACCCAGAGAGATGGATTGCTCGCTCTTGCTTGGAGGGTCTGATCCTGGCAACCAGCACTCTAGTTGCTGTGAGGAAAGAAAAGGGTGGGAGTTCCAACATTCAGTATGCAAATTTACATCTCATTCCCCTGCTTTTCTCAGGGAAAACCCCTGTACCTGGCATTCCCAAATCCAGAAACCCTCTTTTACCTTATCCAGAAAATGAACCTTCTGCTGGGGGTAGAGAATCAGGGCTTTTCATCTTAGACCTTAAATCAACCTTCCTGTTTTAGCCCTATCCAGTGGCGCCTCCGGTCGCTGAGCTGTGGGGGTTTTCCTGCTGTGAAAACAGGTTGCTCTTTCTTGGCTTTTCCCACAACCTGTTTAGGATTCAGCTTTCTGGGTCTCCTAAGCTAGCCAGCATACATTCATCTGATTAGCAGCTTCTAAAATCTTATTGCTGCTTGGGAATGTCTCCTCTCCCACCCTCTTTGTAGATCTAAACCTTTTCAAAATTCCTGCACTTATTATTTTAGTTGGGTTTTGGGTAAGAAGGTTAGTAATCCACTGCCCTTGTTCAAACTGCCATCTTGAACCAGAAGTCTTGATGTTGATTAATAACTGGTGGGAGGGGCGCCTGCGTGGCTCAGTGGTTTAAAGCCTCTGCCTTCAGCTCAGGTCATGATCCCAGGATCCTGGGATGGAGCCCCACATTGGGATCTCTGCTCAGCAGGGAGTCTGCTTCCCCTCTCTCTCTGCCTGCCTCTCTGCCTACTTGTGATCTCTCTCTCTCTCTGTCAAATAAATAAATAAAATTTAAAAAAAAATTAAAAAAAAAATAACTGGTGGGATATCATGTGCATCCAGACCGGCTGGGTTTGAATGTGGGCTTTAGCATCCTGACTCTTGTATGTACTAGCTGCCTAACCATGGGTAAGTTACAGACACTCTCTATGTCTCAGTTCCCTCATCTGTAAAATAGGGACAATAATGGTACATACTTGGGGCACGTGGATGGCATAGTTCGACCCAGGTCGGACTCTTAGTTTCAACTCAGGTCATGATCTCAGGGTCCTGGGATCAAGCCTTGCATTGGGCTCTGCCCTCAAAGAGAAGTCTGTTTGGAATTCTCTTTCCCCTCTCTCTCTGCTTCTCCCAACCGTGCACTTTCTCTCTCTCAAATAAATAAAATCTTAAAAAAATAATAATGGTACATACTTCGCTTGACTGTGGCGAGCTCTGGAATAGTGCCTAGGACATAGTAAACCATTGTATCAGAAATGATCATTGTTGTTGTCGTTGTTATATTATGATTACATTGTATTTACTATAGGCCAGCACCTGTGGCAAGGGCAGTGGGTCTGGGGAAACTCAGATGAGCATTCCATTTGAGCTTCTACTCTTTCCAGCCCCAAAACTGGTACAACCAGTTTTCCCACTCTGGTCTATACCATGTAAATATAGTATGTGTCTTAAGTAAATTACAAGCAGGTGGAAGTTCTAGTTGTGCAAATATAACTGGTAACAATGTAAATAGAGTATTCAAATGCACTGGAGGCCAGCAATGGCTGGGCAGTTGCTTTCAAGTATGGTTCCATGGCTTCGGCCTAAGTATCCTGGCCACAAGCATCATTTCCCACACGACTCACTGACATGCTTATTTCTGAGCATCTAAATGTCAGACGTGTAATCATGTCTGTTACTTGTTTTGCAGGGCAAACACCATCTGGACAATGGAGACAGCAGCACATGCTTGGGGCAGTGTCCCCCTCCCACCCCAATAGCTTAAGCAAAGTCTCCTCCCCCTTTTCAATGAGCTTCCTTTGCGTTTCCTTTCTTCTCCTTGGCTAAGCTTTCATCTCCTCTCCCTGCTCTCTTTGTCCTGCAGAACAGGCAGCAACCCTGCAGGTTCTGTGATCTTGCTGTTCAGCTTTAAAACAAACAAACAAACAAAAACAAAACAAAACAAAACAAAACAAAAAAAGCAAAAAAAAAAAAAAAAAAAAAACCCAACCCAACCAAACAAACCCAACTCTGTTACAGTTCCTGAACTTTCCCTCCTGGAAGTCAGGAGCCACCAGCTTTTATGAAAGGAGCCCCTACAAGGTCTGGAAATCTGGAGGAAAAGACCTAAGAGGGAAAGTCAGAGACCTGGGGAAGAAGAGAGAGGAAGGACAGGAGGGAGGGAGGAAGGGAGGGAGGGAAAGAAGGAGCGACGTAGTAAGTTCACCAGCCCCCAGTCTGAAGGGCTTGGAGGAACAGGGCTTCTTGACCACGAACGCGGGGACCAGCCGCTGCGCATTCACCACCGAGCTGGAAGGTGGCTCGATGTGTTTTAAGTGACAGCAACTGAGCCAGTCCTGGAAAATTCAGTTATTCAGGCTATTTTTGTCTAAATGCCTTCCCGCCCCCTCTGCTTTGAAGGTTCTTCATCCAATACCTGTATTTTGATGGCTCCTGTGCCCCTAGCTTCAAACACAAAACTCCCACCTCCAGGCAAGAATTTCCCAGCACATCCTTCCGGGGCCCAGGGGCGTCTCACATTGCTTCCAAGCCTGGGAGGTGACCCGGAGACATCTGCGGATAGATTGTTCTTTGGCTCTCGCTACCCTCGGATGGGCAGCGTTCCATGGCTTCCGCCCAACGCTGCCACTGATGCTGAGACGCACCGGGGTAGCAGGAGCCTCGTGGGAACCAAAGGAGGCCCCGCAGCTGTAAAGGGCTTACGAGCTCTCTAGCCTAGCAATCCTTTTAGGTTTCCCGCCGATGTTTTCACTTTTCAGGGTTCAGAACTTCTTTCCCTCTCTTTCTCCCTCTCCTCATCTAAAGACTCAGATATGTATTCCTTGGACACCAAGCCCCTGTCTGAGCTCAGACTTGCCTAGAATGAGGGTCTGGTTCACTAGGTCATCTTCTCTGGTTACCTCGTTGTTGAGGGTGCGTTTTCTCCCGGGAAGCCCCCTCATAGCCTCGTGCCAGTAGATGTCTGGCTGGCAAGCCCAGCAGACCTGTAGAGACACAGCCAGACACACGGTATCTTCACTCCATGCTTGCACACAGCTTAGACCAAGCCCGCATCCTTGCTACACTTTCCATCCTAGTAAATCCTTCGCAGACCCTTTCACGAACCTTCACCCACTGATTCCACTTAAAGGCTGAAGTTACGATTCTTCCACTAACCAGAAGCCTTGGATGCATCTTCAGAGCTTGGCTTCCTGGTACGATGCTACTGCCTGCTAAATGACCCTGTGGTCATGAACTCTGAGTACAAACAAAGCTGTTCCAACACACTCTAGGGGTTAAGGAGTAAGTAGGCCTAGCCCCGCCCTGTGCTTTGGCCTCCTGTCTGGGGAGCTGCCCCACCCCATCCCCATTTCATCCCCCGCCAGAACTGACTGGTTGAGGATTCCCCTGACAGGCCCCGAGTTACCTGGAAGCGGGCAGCTGCCTTTGGTTCAAGGCAAGAAGCAAGTCCAAACACATCGTCTGTTCCCCAGCCAGCGTCTCCAGCTATCACCACTTTGTCCTCAGACTGGCCTCCATTTTGGTTCTTGGTTTCTTGGCTACAGAGGAAGATTCTCTTGCTTCCTTTTGGGGCCACTTTTGCATGCCCTACTCCTTATTTTTACTGTGGGCCCAGGATGCAAATAACACAGCCCTCCACCTGCTCTCACTTTTGAGGGGAGAACTTCTCTGCCTGCATTGCACTGGACTGGCCTTGGGATCTTGCTCCCCACCCCACCCTGACCTCCCACCCCCAGGGGTCAGTGATGAGCATTTAACTCATGCTGAGCCAGTTGGACCCTCTCCCGCCCTTCCTGGATTTTGAGTCTTGCACACAATGATCCAAGGACAAGAGTGGTAACTGTGTAGCCCAGCTACTCCAAACAAGCTTCCTAAAGAGACTGCTAATTCCTATTCCCTAGATCTCAGAGCGGTGGATCTTTCTAAGAGATGACTATTCAGCTTTTTTTTTTTTTTTAAACAATTCTCTGGCTTTTCCTGTAGTCTCCTAATAAATCCCACTTATACTTAAGTTAGCCCAAGTCTGTATGTGTCACTTGCTACCAGAGACCCTACCAGATTCCACAGGGATGCTCCTTTCTCCATTCCGCACTGTCGCCTAGATGTCCTTTCCTCCTGCTCTCCAGGCTTCTGCCAGTGCCTCCCATGCTCAGCCTAGCTGTAACCCACCTGATAGAGGAGCCTGTGGGGTCAACCCACAGTGACCTAGAACAAAGCAGGGGAAGGGCAAGACGTATTTGAAAGCAAACAGACCTTGGACAGCACATGCTTCATTATTTGTATTACATTTGTTACAGCATTATTTAACTTTTCAGATTAAATAAATTTAACATTTAAATAGCTTATAAGTATGTAAGGTAATAAGTATGTAATAAGTATGCAATGTTCAAAATAAGTATGTAAGGCTCAAAATAAGTATGTAAGGTTCAAAATGTATGCACTATTTTGATTCCTTGTTATCACGCACAATAGGAAAGACTTCTCTTCTAGAAAAATCTCTATTTCAACCATGTTCTCAGTATAATCCACGAACTTGTCCCCTTTCTTCCCTGTTCATGTTGATGGCACTTTCTTTGACTCATAAGTTTGTAGGGTGAAGGGATACAGTAACTCCCTCCCGCCCCCCAGTAGCAGTGGCTCAGCATCCCTACACCTTCAGGTCCTAGACATAGCCAGGATGCAGGGGTGGAAAAGCACATGTCTTTGGGGTTCCCAGACAGACAACGTCCAGCCACTTGCTGCTGACAAAATGCAAAGTCAGAGAGATAAGTGGTAGTGAAACAAGAAAGGAATTCGTTTCAGTGAGACCAACACTAGGAAGACAGTGGACTAATGTCTCAAAGACTGGAAAGTGCTGAAAATACTTCCAGGTTTATGTAAGGAGAATGTGGGGCAAAGGTTGGTGAGTACGTGCAGGTGGGCAGTGAAGGTCAAGCCCATCATTGTCTTGGGGTCAGTCCCGCAGTCTTGCTGGCTCTGGACAGTCTTTCTTGGTTGAGGGAGTGGTTTTAGTTCCCATCAGGGGACGCTTTGCCAGTGGGGTCTTTTGCCTGAGTTAATTGATAAGCTGGAAAAAAGACATTTCATCAATCAGAAAGTTCAAGGTCAAAATGGAAGTGGTAGAGGGACGCTTGGCTGGCTTAGTCGGTGGAGCGTGCAGCTCTTGATCTCTGGTTAGTGAGTTTGAGCCCCACGTTGGGTGTAAAGATAATTTAAAAAAAAAAATAGGTGGTTGAAGTCCTTTTTCGTGGAAATGCCAGAAAACAGGGCAGTTTCCACTGGAGACTGAATAACACAAATCACTCAGTCCCTCCCATCCTCCCCACCAACCGTCCTCCTCCGTGCCTATTTTCCAGCTGCTGTAAGACAGCCTGGCCTCACATCTGAACCCCGAGAAATGGGAGTGGCGTAATGACATGCCAGCAGCGCCGTGACCAAACAGGATTCTTTTCCTCACGTGAGGAGCCATTAGAATGTGCGTCAACATCTCGTTAGGTAATTTGTTTTAGTTTTACAATTCTGACAATAAAAGCAATATAAGCACGTGATGTGAGCACTCCGTTTTATAAGCCCGTGCTGTCTTACACCGAGGCTCTGGCATTCTGGACTAGCTTATGTAATTCTGGGAAAGAGGTCTGGGGCAGCAATCAGGCTGTTTCCCTAAAAGCAGAGCTGGCTGTCCTCCCTGCCGTCATAAGGAAGTGGTGAGCCTGGGAACTGGAGATGGGAAGGGAAGACATCAGGAGGGCCGCAGAGTGAGCCCTCGATGTTTATCACATAAATGTTTAATGGCAGAGTCAAGGGCAGAGACAGGGCCAGGGTCTGGGCTATGGGACTTCCCAGGTCCCTAGCATCCTGGGCTCAGGTGTCACAGCTGGCACAGATCCTAGCCCCGCTCTCCAGCGGCATTGCTCCCCGCTCTCCAGCGGCATTGCTCCGTCTCCACCTATAGTCTCTCTGGGGGTAGATGTGCTTCCCTAGAGACCTCTTGAAATGAACTTCCCAGTGGAATTCTCCACCTGGACCTTCCGGAGATGCCTAAAATGATCGGGCGACACATGAGTTTGTTCATCTCTGTGCCAGACCTCCCACCTTTCCTATCTCGGGTGATGGTACCCCCAACCCCAGCCATTCATCTGTCTGTGTAAGGACCCAGGACATTATCCTTGATACCTTGCTCCCCCTACCAGCATCTAATTTATTCTATTTCCCAAACATCCCATGAATCTGGTCACTTCTCTCCACCCCCACAGCCCATCACTGTGGTTTAGATCACCATAGGTTTTTAAATATTTAATATTATTGAATGGTCACCTCCTGACTGATGGTCTTGCACAGAATGGTCATGCCTTCCCGTACTTCCCAAGTGTTTACACAGCACCTCCTGTGTGCTTGGTACCAGCGATACAATGGTAAGCACAGCAAAGTCCTTATCCGGGGAACTACCATCCTTACAGAAGTCAGTTGTCTTTCCTAAAGCACGAACGTCACTGTGTCTGTCTTCAACTTCAGATATATCAATGACATCCCACTGCCATCAGCATAAAATCCAAACTCTCTATTATGCCTTCCTTTTTAGCAAATCTCATCCCCACTGTCTCCTTTGCCTGTCTTCCCAGACACATGGAATCAATTTTAGTTACTTAAATGCACCAAACCTTTTCACACCCCAGGACCTCTCTCAACCACCACCACCTCTTCACCTGGGTAACAGCTACTCACCCTTCAGGTCCCAGTCTCGAGCTCTCTTGGCCAGAGTTGCCAACAGTGATAAGTTAAGTCATGTTGGGAATGATGGAATTTGGACAATGCCCAGGATTCCCCGAGACCAGAAACCCATCCTGCCACAACCGCTACTGCTCATTCCTTCTCCCAGAAACTTTGAAAAAATATGTGCCCAGAGACCAAAGTCAGACAAATGCACACTTTCTTTCCCTAAGGTTCTGGCCTCTCATTGTGCTGGATTGAACAACGTGGAGGATTTCTTTGAGCTGGGCTGGAGGGAGACCTAACCGACGTCAGAAGACAACATGTGCTGTTTTGGGCTACTCTGCATTGGAGTGTCCATTCTATTTGGAGGAATCTAGAGCCCAGCACATTGGAGGCATTTGTCCAGGGGCAGCAGCAATGACCTAATTGGATGACCCCTGTAGTAAGATCTTACCTAGCTTTTCAGAGGCCAATTTTCCAGCCTTCCTATCTGTTCTCTGAGCTACTTGATATTTTTCCAGTAAATCCCTTTTTCTTTAAGATCCCTGGGTAGAGTCTCTACTGCAAGAGACCAGAAACCTCGAATGTTTTAACATCTTTTTTATCCTATCCCCACCATGAGTCCCATTCTCACTCCCAACTCCACTGGTGCAAAATGGCAAAGCCTGAGGACAAAAACACTGAGCAGGGTAGAGATTCAAAGTTCCACAGCTCATCTTGACTTAGCCACCCACTCCAGGTTTTCCTTGATGAGCTGGAAACACAGATCCTAAGTCAGAACAAACCTAAGCCATTTCCCTTCTCAAGCACTCAGGAGGAGAAGAAGGAGAGTATCAAAAAATTGCTACTCATAAAGGAGGGAGACTCAGACTTCGCTCTGTGGCTCAGTTAGTATCCTGACCCTTGGCCCATCCGTACTTGCATGTCTCCTGCTTGGAGGCAGAGCCAGGGAGAGAGGAGCATGCATCTTTCCCTGGAGTCCAGCAGCTGTGGATGAACAGAAAATGCTTGTTCTCTGTCCAGGTATCCAGTGGTTCCCCGAGAAAATGGACACCATTGCTTCCTCCCTTTGTCACCTCACCGTGCTTGTGATTTAATGCTTTTCTAGCTCCACGTCTATCTCATGGCTTCTCCCTCTGGTGAGTGCTTTCATTTCTCTTACCTCTCCCAGACATTTACTCTCACTGGGTCACAGCTCATGCCAGGCACCCCTGTCTGCCTGCCCCATGGTCTCTTCTCCAAGTGTCTCTGCCACCTCATTGCTTCTGCTTCCTGCCCCTTCTCTGTGTTTCAGCTTGCAGGCGACTCTACTGTCTGGGTTTATCTCTTAGATCCAAGCATCCCGAAGATGGTGTGATTAGATCTCTTGGTCATTCCTCATTGAAAGGGCCCTGCCCAAGGCCTCGAGCCTCTGGTCACCCAGCTCAGGGAGACTAAGAGGGGCAAACAGACAGAGCTAATTGGTTCTACTCCAACCCAACATTTCAGACTCAAGTTGTACAAACCTAAGCATACCAACTTTCCTTCCCCTTCATTATTTCTTCTGTGTACCCAAACTCAGTGAATGTTCTATTTTGCTGTAACAATCTGATCTTCAAAATGAAGTCCTCCCTATATCCCAATCCCCTGGCTTCATCTCTCTGCACTCCTTCTGTACCACAACCATCTGAACTTCTCAATATGTAATTCTTGAGATGAAATCGGCTCTTCTTAACCCTCTGGCTGACGATCTTTCCTTTCAACCACCCTCCACACAAGGGGGCTTTGTTTGGACTTCTTTGTTTGGACTTCTCTGTCCCTACTTGTATATTCTTTTCTCTACAAGAGCCCAGTCTGGAATGCTTTAACATTCACATGTACTGGACCATGAATCCTTCTGGGCAGAAATGATGATCCAGCGATCTCTGGGGCTGGCCTGGAGTGGGATGTCCGTGAGTGTTAAAGACCAACTCGGCAATGACCCTCAAACAGCCTTCCCCTAGAGATCAGGATGCACAGTCCCCCATCTCCTGGTTTAGCAGCTCATCTTGAGGAAGGTATGCAAAAATGAGGGCCCTGGCAACAGCCTGGTGGGATCCCACAGAATGCATCTATAAGCTTGGCCCCAAGAGCACTTCTCTCCAAAGAATGGCTAGAGCAGAGAGGACACAGCTGTGATCTAGGTGGTCCTTTGCCTGGTCTGCCAGGGGCTGTAGGTTGCCTGGCTGCTTTAAGTGCCTCTCTGTGGGATGAGCTCATTTCTTCTCGCTCTGTTGCTTTTGCTCGTGATGCTGCAGGACTCCTAGTCCTGGAGTGACTCAGCTGATTTGCCTCCTAACATACTTGAAGTGGTATAGGGGAGGAACAGAATGGTAGGGGGTCAAGCAGGAAGCAAATTTTGAACCTTATAGTCATGAGGAGGCCTGGCCTCATGCCCACAAGACCATGGTCAAGGCCAGGAGGGTTAGAGCCCAGACTTGAACTTAACCTGGGAGCGCAGCCAGGGCTGGGGTAACTCAGCCAGCTCGGGAAGGACTTAAAAGCTTGCAGATTCTCACTAAAGCCCAGGCTCTGAGACTCTCCCACCAAGCAGGCGGAATTCGTCGTGCAAGTGCCACTGGCAGGTAATACAACATAAGAGGTATATCAAACCCTCACAGTAAGATGGAGACAGGAACTAAGCTTCATAGAATGTTGGGAAAGGAAGGAAGCGAATTACGCAAAGAAGCAAGTCAGGGTGAGATCTAGGGCAGGAACCAGCCCTGTAAGTCTGGGTGCAGGCTGGGTGGAGAGGAGAGACCCCAGGATCATAAGCCCTACTATTCATTCCCCACCCTGTGCTGAACTCTGGAGATGCAGAGATAACTGTGCAGGGTTCCTGCCCTACAGGGAATCCCAGTTTGAATTTGGTGGGGAACCCAAACATATAACAGACTACACTACCACTTGGTCAGGGCTATGGCAGAGGTCAGCACAGGGGCTGTGGAGCACGGAGAAGGAGGACTAACTCTGCCTCTTCAGAAGGAAGATCTAGAGATCCTTCATAGTGGAGGGAAAATCCGAGGGTCCTTCAAAATGGAGGGGAAGGTCTGAGGGTCCTTCACAGTAGAGGGAGAAACTGGGAGATCCTTTACACTGGAGGGGAGGGTCTGGAGGTCTCTCACAGTAGAGATGAGTTTGTACTTGAAGGATGTCAAAGTATTTACTAGGTGGAAAAGAGATGCCTGTGTGTTGGCATGAAGTATACCACTGCGGAGCCTGTTGGGCAACTACAGGTCATTAGATGGGACTGGTACACGGATGCATATGAGGTTATGACAAGCGGATGTCACAGATGTTGATGAGAGGCCCAAGAAAGGGCTGCCTTCCTGGTTGTGGTTCTGGTGATCCCATTCACTGGTCGTGGATTCTCACCCCACAGCTCTACTATCCAACTCAATCAAGTTACAAAACTTCCTCTTAAAGGAGGGGAGATAGGCGACGGCTTGCTCCTGTTCAGTATGAGTTCCTTTCTTCTTTTAAGCATAGGATTCTGACTTGGCCTGGCCTCAGAGGAACAGGGAAACTGAGGCCAGGAGGGAAAGGAAATTGCAATTCAGTGGGCACTCAGAAGTCCAGGACTCATCCCCTGACCCTGGAACATGCTAGAAAAAGGACAGAGTGACTAATGTTAGGTACCTGTTACTTCTGCCCCATTTGTGTTGCTTTGAGAATGAGCTGGGGCTGTCTAGCCCTGCAGCCGGGTTCCCAGATGTTGTAGCAAGTCAGAGATTAGGTGATGGTCCGAAGAGCCTGAAGCCTTCTGAAAAGGCACTAGAAGGATGAGAAGAAAGAGCATGGCTTTAGGTTCGAGTTCAATAGTCCTCCCTAGCTATGTGCTCTTGAGCAAGTTACCCAGTCTGTCTGGGCCCCTCGGTCCTCAGCTGCGAAATAGGGATGACAGCACCTATTTCCTAGGATTGTTGTGAGGGTAAATGAGATGATTTATATAGAATCTGGCACACAGTGGATATTCTGCTTCTCCTCATGATCTTATCTGAAGAAGTCCAAGGAAGGGGGAAAGCTTTACTCAACATGTATAAAGGGTTAACACCTGAATATATATATATATATAGAGAGAGAGAGAGAGAGAAAGAGAGAGTTCTTTTAAGTCAATAAGAGAACAGATACTCCAACAACAAAAAAATAGGCAAAAAATAGAAGCAACTATAAAAGCAACTAATATTTTCTTTTTTTTTAACGATTTTATTTATTTATTTGACAGACAGAGATCACAAGTCAGGGAAGAGGCAGGCAGAGAGAGAGAGGAGGGGAAGCAGGCTCCCCGCTGAGCAGAGAGTCTGATGCGGGACTTGATCCCAGGACCCTGAGATCATGACCTGAGCCAGAGGCAGAAGCTTTAACCCACTGAGCCACCCAGGAGCCCCCAAATAATACATTTTAATGGCTATGAACCATATACAAATGTAATACCATATACATACAAATATACAGCCATATACACACACTTAATTAACCAAAAGAGGCAAACTGGAAAGAGAAAAAAGGCAAATAATAACAATAAGAAAATATCATTTCCACTTAGCTTGACAATGTTTATAAACTATTTACTCATAAACACAGTGTGCTTCCATTCACAGTTTATAAACTACTTGTATTCTTTTTACATGAACTACCTATTCATAGCTTTTGCACGTTTTTCTGAGGTAGCGTTGCTCTTTTCCTTATTTTCATATATTAGATTTTTAACCTTTGATTGCCATACGTGTTACACATACTTTTCTAGTTTTTCATTTGTCTTTTGACTTGTTTATGGTATTTTGGCTATACAGAAGTTCTAAAATCTTTAAATCATCAAAATCATCAATGAATGTTTCCTTGTTAACTTGGCAAAGAGGATAAAGTTTCACAATATACAGCATGAGAAAGGCTAACCTAATATGCGGTTATTGCCTTAAGTAGCGTGGACTGCAACCACTTTACATTTAGATCTTTTATGTCTCACTGCTCTGATTTAAATTTTCTGGTTAGGTAGTTTGTCTTCGTAGACTTGTCTTCCAACATAGATTTGAGCTCAGGGAGAAAATACACTGATCACACAGACTTGAGTATTCTAGTCTTCTCAAAGTTGCATATCTTATTGAAAATTAATTGACTATGATGGGGGTGCCTGGGTGGCTCATTCAGTTAAGTGTCTGACATTTGATCTCAGCTCAAGTTTTATTTTATTTTATTTTATTTTATTTTATTTATTTGACAGAGAGAAATCACAACTAGGCAGAGAGGCAGGCAGAGAGAGAGGAGGAAGCAGGCTCCCCACGGAGCAGAGAGCCCGATGTGGGGTTCGATCCCAGGAACCTGGGATCATGACCTGAGCTGAAGGCAGAGGCTTTAACCCACTGAGCCACCCAGGCGCCCCTCAGCTCAAGTCTTGATCTCAGGGTCTTGAGTTCAAGCCCAGTGAGGAGCCTACTTAGAAAGAAGGAAAGAAAAAGAAAGAAAGAAAGAAAGAAAGAAAGAAAGAAAGAAAGAAAGAAAGGAAGGAAGGAAGAAAATTAATTGACTGTGATCTGGCTTATACATTGGTCTAATGAGTTTGGTTAGTGTGAGTCTGCCCTAATCTCAGTGCTGACAAAATCAGGTCCCTAAACTATATGTAAGTGGAAGAGTTGGACTCTAGGTTGTGTTAATTCATCCAGAACTTTCTGAGAAATGTCAGTCACACACTTTTTCTTGTAGATAATTCCCAACATTTCCATGGCTATGCAAGTATCTTTCTCAATAATAAGTGGTGGGGGTGAAGGTGCCAGAAACCCTATAACTAATAATAATTAATAATCATACCTACCCCCTAATCAAGTATTTTTTTGGGTGCCCAGCAATGTTCTTGGTATGTGTAATGGACAATTTAACAACTACAACATTCCAACATAACGTAAGCAACACTTTTTCTGACTTACAGGTGAAGGAAAAGGGGCGCAGAGAGACAGAGTTACTTGATTGGAGTTATAAAGTCAGAAAATAGTGCCAGTATTTGAACCCTAGACTACCTGCTTTCCTCTGTGCTTGTGTTTGTAGCAGTTGATTATGATCTTATCTTGAAATCTCCCTTTAGCTTGGAGATCCTCACTGGTATCTAATTATTCCACTAACTACACCAACAATAACTTGATAACCTTTTTTTCCCCACTCACTTCTTCATTTCTTTCTGAATTTTCAAATCTCTAGCACTTACACACACATCTGAGCACCTGTGGGTAATACAGAGGGAACTCCTGCCAAATCCCTCTTTCCAGGAAGTATAGGCATCCATTCTCCCACTATCGTCATGGCTGCTGTGTCAAATTTAAAATATAAAGGGTTTCTTGTGCATTGTCTTCCAGCCAGAAGAAGCAGCAATAGGCTGGCACATTCCATATGAGGCCGTGGGCCTCCAGGAAAATGTCTTTCCCTTGGTGTTTTTTTAAAGTATTGATTTAGCTCTTTATTTTCTCACTGACTATAGACCTTTACCAGTTTCAGGTGGCTTAATAATGTTCAGATAACTAAAATGGACCAGTCTATAAATGAATTGAGTTATTCGGAGGATATAAAAATACTGTGCAATTTTGTTTTATGTAGTGCTATTTTTATGAGAGCTAGAAATGTTCTGTAGGCAGAACAGTGGAAAACAGAAAGGGAGACAACATTGTGCCACAGGAAGAAACAAGAGAGAAACCTGGAAAGAAAGAAGGGACATTTTTTTTAAAAGAAGGGAAATTAATAATTAATAATAATTAATCATTAATAATTGATGATCACTTACTATTGCCAGTCACTGTGCTAGATCTATCCTTTATATCATCTTGTTTAATCTTCACAACCACCCCGGAACAGGGATCTATTGCATCCATTTCGTGGATTAGCTAAAAGGCTCAGAAAGGTTAAGTAACTTGCTCAAGGGCATACAGCTAGTTCATGCAGAGCTGGGATTTGAGTCCAGTTCTCTCAGAGCCTTGGTGTGCTGGGTACAGAAAGGAAGAATAGATCACAAAACTCGAACTGAAGCCTAGCAGAGAACGGAGGAAAATCAAGGTGAAACTGACAGGAGACTGGAGAAAACGATGATCACAGTGACAGAAGAGTCTGCGCCAGCGGTGAGTAAGCAGTGCGGGCTCTGACTCTCCCCACCCCGAGCCGGGCAGGAACAGGTGGCTGGAGCTGGTCCTGACGGAGGTGAGGATGGCTGGAGGGCCTCGTCCAGTCCAAGACGCCGCTGGTTCCAGGACAGCTGAGGCGTCTGAGAGACTGACGAAGGCAAAGAGATCCTTGGGCGGGGCCTGAGACAGGGGCCCTGGTAGCTCTAGGATGGTGGGGACTCTGGGTTCAAGGGCATGGCTCCTCCCTTTTGGAGGAGCACTCTCCTTGTCGAAATCTTTTTTTTTTTTTTTAACTTATTTATTTGACAGACAGAGATCACAAGTAGGGAGAGAGGAAGGCGGGTGGGGGGGGGCAGGCTTCCTGCTGAGCAGAGAGCCTGATGCGGGGCTCAATCCCAGGACCCTGGGATCATGACCTGAGCCAAAGGCAGAGGCTTTAACCCACTGAGCCACCCAGGCGCCCCCTCCTTGTCGAAATCTTATATCAGTAAATCAGGACTTAGTCACCATGGTATCAGTAATGCCCCAGGAACCTATCAAGATCTTTCCTGATGATTTGGGTGAGAAAGCCATGGGAAGGTTTCAATGCATTCAAAAAAAACTTACAAAAAGCACACTTTCTGTGTGCCAGACATGACTTAAATGATGCAGACCAAATGGTATGCCAAAATTCTTTGATCACTGGTCTTTAGAGCTAAAGTCTGGTGGGGGAGACAGATACTAATCACATGATCATATATCAAATTAGTATAAAATTGAAATTTCAACAAGTACTTATTAGGAAAGGCACACAATAGTATAAGTATGGCTTCCCTAAGAAAGCCATGCCTGCGTTGTGATGCAGAGAATAAATAGGGTTAGTTGCTTGAAAGAAGAGTATTATATTCCAGATGAAGGGGTCATTAAGTACGAAGTTCCCTTGTTTTAAATGGTTCATCCTGGAGGAGGGAGGCTTAGTGCACGATCAGGGCTTTGCACACATTTTACATTCTATCTGGACGTCTCCTTCCCTAACTGGAAACTTTCCTAATGGTCAACAAGTCCACATTTCAAGGCACAATCTTTGCCTGCTTTTAAGCCTAATATACTTTTCCTTTATTCATGCATATGCGCAAGAACCCATCTATCCAATCAGAGCTCCAACCAAGTATCTATTTGTTTTTCTGGTCATTAATTACGTATTCATATATCCATTTAGTCATTCGTCATACTAATAATCAATCCCTGTGTCTGGTTACCCATCCATCAGACAACCATCCATTAATCCATGCATCTATACATCTACACACATTTTATCTCTCCGTGTGTTTCTATATATCCATTTACCTATCATCCGCCTACCTATTCATCTAATCATTTACCCACATATCTATCTATGCCATCTATCCACTTATACCATTCATGTATCCATCTATTCATTTATCCTTCTGCAACATAACAAGAAATATGTTTGGTCTCTATCTCCAGTTCCTGACACAGAACCCTGGAAACCCTGATAATTTCCTGAGTGATGGGGTTGATAGAATTGTCTTTCACAGAGGTTCCAAATCCCTTGGAATTTGCTGGGTATAAGAGCACCGTTTGCTCTAATGTTAAACAGATAGATTAAGCCAT